>NC_061508.1:277788356-277853613 GCF_022539505.1 Lolium rigidum
AAATAAGACCGTGGGCTTTTGTTTCGTACAATTCCGAGAATATTTCCTGTGTAGGAATTCTGAAACCAAAAACAGCGAAAACGAGACCGGCGCTTCGGCATCTTGTTAATAGGTTAGTGCCGGAAAATGCATCAAAATGATATAAAGTGTATATAAAACATGTGAGTATTGTCATAAAACTAGCATGGAACATAAGAAATTATAGATACGTTTGAGACGTATCACTCTACATGAAAACACTAGGAAGGGTTCACCCAAATTTTGTTCCTTTTCCCTCGACCATCTCCATATGGTCGGCACAAGCCTTCCCGTACCCTTCCGGTACATCCAACACATTCTCTTTCTTTGTAAAGCACTTTATAAAACAAAACTCGACACAGCCTGGCAACGACCATTCCAACTGTCCATGACCGCGGACGCGGCTATTCGAATAGTTTTAACTCTGCAGAGTGTTTGCAATTTCCCCACAAGAACCGATAAATCCGCCGGGATCATCCCCGGATCGTCATACGAAAGTATGCAAGTCTCGGATAATAAGTCATAGTCTTTCGCCTGTCTCCCTTGACATGAGTCCTTCCCTGCGGGCTTACCCCTTCCCGGCACCCCGGCAGCATACCTCCTTTTGAGCGTATCTCCGGCGCCATGACAGAAGACCCTCAGTAATCGTCCGGCTATAGGAAACTACAGTGTATTGCCTCCTCCAGAGCGCAACCCGGTGTTAAAGGATCGTGACCCTCCTAGAGAGTTGTGAAGGTGGCTCATGCCAATTTCAACAGACGTCAAACTAAGCCCGTGCCCACTTTGGATAGTGTGGTTGCGCTGTTTGGTTGTTCCGGGCGAATACTAAGAACCATGTGTCGTTTTTCTCCAAAACCCAAGTCACACACACGATCCTTCTCACACACCTTTGACAAGATCCTTTTCCTTCATAAACCATACACTTGGGTAAGATTTGCCTCGCCGAAGGTTTTCATAAACATTTACAACAAGGTAAACCTTAAGGATTTCCCAACCTATAGTTTCATGAGTGGACTAATACATCACCATGGCCGAGATGAGGGTCATCACGCCATTGAGGGTATGAAAAAGTGGTATTGGAGTGGATCATACTTGCTTAAGTTAAGCATATATTATGACAACATAAGAGGGAATATACTTTCAGATTTGTGGTGCTATCTATCCAAATCAATATAAGGGGATGGTAATTGACCAACACCAACACTACTTAGGTAAATAGGCATACTCATCACAACTTAAGAATATACCAAGATCATGGCATTGATACCTCTACACTAGAAGGGGGTGTAGCATGAATCTTGTTCCGAGGTGGAACATGTTCAAGCTAAATATAGAAAACAAATTGGATAGCAATGGCCATGATGCCATACACCCAACCAATTACCAAGACCTTGACAAGCTAAAACTACTAGAGGTATCATGATTGCATCCAAGCATAGAAGACAATAATATGGAGATCATCACACATAGAACCAAGATGCTAATGATAGCAACAAGTTGTCATCCAAGAGACATCACATCAGAGATCAAAAGATGGCTTGCCTTGCTTGGCTTGTTTGTCCCTGGACTTCTTCAACTCCATCCAATAAGAATTCCAACAATATAAATAATCTCCTCATCCGATTCCACTTCTTCTTCTTCTCCGGAATTGTTCGCATCTATCGCCGGAAACTATAAAAGGAACACAATCAATCACATTGCACCAACAAGACAACATTCAACAATCAACAAATAACCATGCAGCCAAGGGATAACATACTAAGGACTTATAGATACCACAAAACAACTTTAAGAGTTTTAATTTAGAAAACCCCATTTATTTACGTAGTAGAGGTGCGAGTGCATCACAACTTAGCAATTGCCTAGAAGACAAATGCATTAGTTTGGCATCAAACACATGCACAATACATTTTCAAACATTTTTAGAAAAGTAGAAATCAGCTTTCCTAACTTAATTTGCTCACTTAATCACTATACAAAAATAAGAAGCAAGTAAGATACCACACCTTTAAAATCTTAAGCAAAATAATAGAGCTAATGTTAAGTTGCAGACGTTTTGTTTTGCAAGCATAAAACAAAGGTTACCCATTTCTAATAAAAAGAGTTGGTCAAGGGTTTTAAATAAACCAAAAAATTTTGGTCCAACAACTCATATAGCACACACATGTTAATATCAGTAACCAATATGCATGAACAGAGACTGACAATATTTTTCCTAGATGGCCAATAATAATGCAAGACTAACCCAGTTGGATTCACTGAAAAAGGTTGAACCTACAATTTTAGGACTTTGCTTGAATCTGACTGTACAGAAAACAAGATCTGTATTCCAAAAATCGTAGAAAAATCCTAAAAATATGAGGTTAGCTGCATCTGAAAGGTAGTGACAATACGGTTCTACTGCAACTGGTTTCATTCAAACATTCGTTTCCAAGCTCCAGGGTTAAACAGACAAAGTCAGATCTGACCAGAACTTGATCTGTGAACCATTTTAGTTTTAGGTAGTCACTTGAGGTGAGACCAACGGCAAAATGAAGCTACTGGAGAGGGCTTTCACTCACAGTTGAGTTTTCACAAAAAGGTTTTGTATAGAAAATCAAATCTAACAAACAGTGAATCTGCATGTTTACAGAACTTCATTTACTAAGGAAAATATGTTAAAAATTTGAGAATTAATCCAACGCCAAGTTGCAGATCTTTCAATTATCTAACAGTGGAACTTTGAATTACTTGATTTGGAGCTGCACACGAGTTTTGACGGATTTTACAAGATCGTGCAGAATCTGAAACACCAAGATTACAGAAATTACTGCAAGGTTTTGGACGAACTTTGGTCGAGGACTTCGGATCTGAGGATAGGTGAAACTTCTCCATGCTTGGACCAACATGCACCTGCATCAAGAACCAATCTTGAGAGAGGGGAAAAGAGAAAGAGAGCTAGATTCATCTAGGATTAGGGGAGAAGAGAGTGAGAGGGATGATCTCATGGTGAGGGGGAGCTTGAGGGAGGAGGGAGCTTCATCTTGGAGTGCTTTCCATGGCCATGGCCAGCCATGGAGCTTAGGAGGAGCAGAAGCTCGTGGTGGAGGGGAGGAGGAGAGTGTGAGGGAGTGGAGAGTGAGAAGAAATGAAGCAAAGGGGAGGAGGTGGCCGGCCAAGCCCCTTTTATAGAGGGAGAGGGGTGGCTGCCTCCTTCTTTGATTGGCCAAGGTGGGTGGCTGCCCATTTATTGATTGGGTTAGGTGGGAGGCATGGCTTGTATTAAAAGGAAAAGAGGAGGTAGTGCTGGCCGAAATTTGAATGCATACACAAATTGGCCGGCTCCATTCTTGCCAAACAAAAATGAACAATGAGAGAGAGATGCACAACATCCATGTGTATAGATCAAGGCCTGATGTTGTGGAGGTAATGTCAATGAGTGACTTTGATGATGATAAAAATAGGAGTAGGTACATATATATAAAAATAAGGGGGAGGGTGATATGTGCTCGGAAGATAATTGTTACCACTTTGGTTGTGACAAACATAAGATGAAAAATATACCCAAAGATATAGATGATGATTAGAAGTTTTCACTTGAATTCAAATTTGGAAGGATTGGGATTGACCACATGCAACAGTGCATGAGCATGTCAATGTAGATGGGTGGTGATGGTTTTGTAGACAATGGTAGAGCAAGGTTAAGAGAGATGGGGAGTGAAGTATCCATATACTCACAAGAATGAATATATTGACATAAATCATGAATTCATGAGGTCAAGGTGGTGATGGAAAAGAATAGAGGAGTGAGATAGGTATGATGAAATATAAGTTGCTCTTCAAATAAGAGGTCAATTGGGAGTGATTTGAAAGTATCAAATGATCATCCATTTGATCAAGAATTGGAGGATGGGGGAATACAATGTGGTAGATCAGAGGTGTGCATAAGATGTGCAAGTGTTGCCATTTGAAAAAGGAGTTATTTGAAAGGTATATGAAACACCTCAATTGTCTAGGGACAATTCAGAATGAACTCAAGTGGAATGGAATTTGAAAATGTTGAGAGAAAACTAGTTGGAACATAGGAAAAACAATAGGATTTTTGAGAAAGAAAATTAATTCAGAGAGGATTGTTCTCAAGGGTAGATGGTGAAGGAGATATGCCCTAGAGGCAATAATAAAATGGTTATTATTTATATCTTTATGTTTATGATAAATGTTTATATATCATGCTATAATTGTATTAACCGAAACATTAGTACATGTGTGATATGTAGACAACAAGAAGTCCCTAGTATGCCTCTTAAACTAGCTTGTTGATTAATGGATGATTAGTTTCATAATCATGAACATTGGATGTTATTAATAACAAGGTTATATCATTATATGAATGATGTAATGGACACACCCAATTAAGCGTAGCATAAGATCTCGTCATTAAGTTATTTGCTATAAGCTTTCGATACATAGTTACCTAGTCCTTATGACCATGAGATCATGTAAATCACTTATACCGGAAAGGTACTTTGATTACACCAAACACCACTCGCGTAAATGGGTGGCTATAAAGGTGGGATTAAGTATCCGGAAAGTATGAGTTGAGGCATATGGATCAACGAGTGGGATTTGTCCATCCCGATGACGGATAGATATACTCTGGGCCCTCTCGGTGGAATGTTGTCTAACGTCTTGCAAGCATATGAATGAGTTCATAAGAGACCACATACCACGGTACGAGTAAAGAGTACTTGTCAGGAGACGAGGTTGAACAAGGTATAGAGTGATACCGAAGATCAAACCTTGGACAAGTAAAATATCGCGTGACAAAGGGAATTGGTATTGTATGTGAATGGTTCATTCGATCACTAAAGTCATCGTTGAATATGTGGGAGCCATTATGGATCTCCGGATCCCGCTATTGGTTATTGGTCGAGTGAGTACTCAACCATGTCCGCATAGTTCACGAACCGTAGGGTGACACACTTAAAGTTGGATGTTGAAATGGTAGTACTTGAATATGGAATGGAGTTCGAATATTTGTTCGGAGTCCCGGATGAGATCCCGGACATCACGAGGAGTTCCGAAATGGTCCGGAGAATAAGATTCATATATAGGATGTCATTTTATGTGAATTAAAATGTCGCAGAAGGTTCTATGGAAGGTTCTAGAAGGTTCTAGAAAAGTCCGGAAGAAACCACCAAGGAAGGTGGAGTCCACATGGGACTCCACCTCCATGGCCAGCCAACCCTAGTGGGGGAGGAGTCCCAAGTGGACTCCCCCTTAGGGGGCCGGCCACCCCCATATGGGAGGTGGAACTCCCACCTCTAGTGGGAGTCCTAGCTTGGCTAGGTTTCCCCTCCATATGGAAGGTTTTTGGTTCGGGTCTTATTCGAAGACTTGGATACCAACACTTGGGGTTCCACCTATATAATGAGGGGCATAGGGGAGGGGCCGGCCACACCAAAGCCACAAGTTGGCCGCACCCCCTTGAGGCCGGCCACCCCCTCCCAAACCCTAGCCGCCCCCCCTCCTCCATATCTCCCGCGTAGCTTTAGCGAAGCTCCGCCGGAGTTCTCCACCGCCACCGACACCACGCCGTCGTGCTGTCGGATTCAAGAGGAGCTACTACTTCCGCTGCCCGCTGGAACGGGAGGTGGACGTCGTCTTCATCAACAACCGAACGTGTGACCGTGTACGGAGGTGCTGCCCGTTCGTGGCGCCGGAACCGATCGTGATCAAGATCTTCTACGCGCTTTTGCAAGTGGCAAGTGAACGTCTACCGCAGCAACAAGAGCCTCCTCTTGTAGGCTTTGGAATCTCTTCAAGGGTGAGACTCGATACCCCCTCGTTGCTACCGTCTTCTAGATTGCATCTTGGCTTGGATTGCGTGTTCGCGGTAGGAATTTTTTTGTTTTCAATGCAACGTTATCCTACAGTGGTATCAGAGCCGTGTCTATGCATAGATGGTTGCACGAGTAGAACACAATGGTTTTGTGGGCGTTGATGCTCTTGTTATCTTTAGTTTGAGTACTTTGCATCTTTGTGGCATAGTGGGATGAAGCGGCTCGGACTAACTTTACATGACCGCGTTCATGAGACTTGTTCCTCGTTCGACATGCAACTTGTATTGCATAAGAGGCTTTGCGGGTGTCCTGTCTCTCCTACTATAGTGAAGATTCAATTTACTCTTCTATTGAAAACATTAGTATCAACGTTGTGGTTCATGTTCGTAGGTAGATTAGATCTCTCTCGAAAACCCTAAACCACGTAAAATATGCAAACCAAATTAGAGACGTCTAACTTGTTTTTGCAGGGTTTGGTGATGTGATATGGCCATAATGTGATGATGAATATGTATGAGATGATCATTATTGTATTGTGGCAACCGGCAGGAGCCTTATGGTTGTCTTTAAATTTCATGTTGAGTAGTATTTCAAAGTAGTTGTAACAGTTGCTACATGGAGGACAATCATGAAGACGGCGCCATTGACCTTGACGCTATGCCAACGATGATGGAGATCATGCTCGAAGATGATGGAGATCATGTCCGTGCTTTGGAGATGAAGATCAAAGGCGCAAAGACATAAAGGGCCATATCATATCACATATGAACTGCATGTGATGTTAATCCTTTTATGCATCTTATTTTGCTTAGATCGCGACGGTAGCATTATAAGATGATCCCTCACTAAAATCTCAAGATAATAAAGTGTTCATCCTTAGTAGCACCGTTGCCAAGACTTGTCGTTTCGAAGCATCTCGTGATGATCGGGTGTGATAGAATCAACAAGTGCATACAACGGGTGCAAGATAGTTTTGCACATGCGGATACTAAGGTGGCCTTGACGAGCCTAGCATGTACAGACATGGTCTCGGAACACGTGATACCGAAAGGTAGAGCATGAATCATATGGTTGATATGATGAACACTTTAAGTGTTCGCCATTGAAATCACACCTTGTCTCGTGATGATCGGACATAGGTGCGGTGGATTTGGTTCGTGTGATCACTAAGACAATGCGAGGGATATTGTTTTGAGTGGGAGTTCACCTAGATTTTTTAATTATGTTGAATTAAAATTTGAACTCAATTTGTCATAAACTTAGTCTAAACTTTTGCAAATATATGTTGTAGAGATGGCGTCCCCAATCAATTTTAATCAGTTCCTAGAGAAAGAGAAACTTAAGAGCAACGGTAGCAACTTCACCGACTGGTTCCGTCATGTGAGGATCTTCCTCTCTGGCGGAAATCTGCAATATATGCTTGATGCACCGCTAGGTGACCCTCCTGCAGAAACTGAAACCGATGAAGTAAAAGCTGTTTACGAGACTCGAAAAATTCGGTACTCTCAAGTTCAGTGTGCCATCCTGTGCGATACTGGAATCCGATCTTCAAAAACGTTTTGAGCACCACGATCCTCATGAGTTGATGAAAGAGCTGAAAGCTATTTTTGAGACTCATGCGGCCGTGGAATGCTATGAAGCATCGAAACAATTCTTCAGCTGCATGATGGAAGAAGGCAGCTCCGTTAGTGAGCACATGCTCGCCATGACCGGGCATGCGAAGAAACTCGGTGACTTGGGAATAGTGATTCCTAACGGACTGGGGATTAATCGTGTCCTTCAATCACTACCACCAAGTTACAAGAACTTTGTGATGAACTACAATATGCAGAACATGAACAAGGAGTTACTTGAACTCTTTGGCATGCTAAAAGCTGTTGAGATTGAGATCAAGAAAGAGCACCAAGTGTTGATGGTCAACAAGACCACCAGTTTCAAGAAACAGGGCAAGTCTAAGGGAAAATTCAAGAAGGGTGGCAAGAAAGCTGCCACGCCTCCTATGAAACCTAAGAACGGCCCTAAACCTGATGCTGAGTGCTATTACTGCAAGGAGAAGGGACACTGGAAGCGTAATTGCTCCAAGTATCTGGCTGATCTGAAGAACGGCCTTGTCAAGAAGAAGAAAGAAGGTATATCTGGTATACATGTTATAGATGTTTATCTCACTGGTTCTCGTTCTAGTACTGGGTATTTGATACTGGTTCGGTTGCTCATATCTGTAACTCGAAACAGGAACTAAAGAATAAACGAAGACTACTGAAAGATGAAGTGACGATGCGCGTTGGAAATGGATCCAAAGTCGATGTGATCGCTGTCGGCACACTTCCTCTACATCTACCTTCGGGATTAGTTTTAAGCCTAAATAATTGTTATTTTGTACCCGCGTTGAGCATGAACATTATATCTGGATCTTGTTTAATGCAAGACGGTTATTCATTCAAGTCTGAGAATAATGGTTGTTCTATTTTTATGAATAATATCTTTTATGGTCGAGCACCACAAAAGAATGGCTTATTTCGTTAGATCTCGATAGTAGTGATACGCATATACATAACATTGATGCTAAGCGAATTAAATTGAATGATAATTCTACTTATATGTGGCACTGTCGTCTTGGTCATATTGGAGTGAAACGCATGAAGAAACTCCATACTGATGGATTACTTGAAACACTTGACTTTGAGTCACTTGATAGATGCGAAGCACGTCTAATGGGAAAAATGACAAAGACTCCATTTTCTGGTATGATGGAGCGAGCTACTGACTTATTGGAAATCATACATACCGATGTGTGTGGACCAATGAGCGTAGCATCGCGCGGTGGTTATCGTTATGTTCTAACCTTCACAGATGATCTGAGTAGATATGGGTATATCTATTTCATGAAACATAAATCCGAAACTTTTGAGAAGTTTAAGGAATTCCAAAGTGAAGTAGAAAATCAACGTAACAAGAAGATCAAATTTCTACGATCTGATCGTGGAGGTGAATATCTGAGTTATGAGTTTGGCATGCATTTAAAGAAATGCGGAATACTTTCACAATTGACACCGCCGGGAACACCTCAACGAAACGGTGTGTCCGAACGTCGTAATCGAACTCTCTTAGATATGGTTCGTTCTATGATGTTTCTTACTGATTTGCCGTTATCATTTTGGAGTTATGCATTAGAGACAGCCGCATTCACTTTAAATAGAGCACCATCAAAATCCGTAGAAACGACACCGTATGAATTATGGTTTAATAAGAAACCTAAGCTGTCGTTCTCGAAAGTTTGGGGTTGCGAAGCCTATGTAAAGAAGTTACAACCGGACAAGCTAGAACCCAAAGCGGAGAAATGCGTCTTCATAGGATACCCTAAGGAAACTATAGGGTATACTTTCTATCACAAATCCGAAGGCAAAATCTTTGTTGCTAAGAACGGAACCTTTCTTGAGAAAGAATTTCTCACTAAAGAAGTATTTGGAAGAAAAGTAGAACTCGATGAGATTGATGAATCTATACTCATTGATCGAGTAGCGCAAGTATCGGAAGTTGTACCAGTACCGCCTACACCGGCAATAGAGGAAGCTAATGATAATGATCATGAAACTTCGAACGAGGAAACTATCGAACCTCGCGGATCGACAAGGGAACGTACCACTCTCGATTGGTATGATCCTTGTCTAAATGTCATGATTGTGGATAACAATGATGAGGACCCTGCGACGTATGAAGAAGCGATGATGAGCCCAGATTCCAACAAATGGCAAGAAGCCATGAAATCCTAAATGGGATCCATGTATGATAACAAAGTATGGACTTTGGTAGACTTACCTGATAGCCGAAAGGCTGTCGAGAATAAATGGATCTTCAAGAGAAAAACAGATGCAGATGGTAATATTACTGTCTATAAAGCTCAACTTGTCGCAAAGGGTTTCCGACAAATTCAAGGAGTTGACTACGATGAGACTTTCTCACACTGTAGCGAAGCTAAAATCTGTGAGGATTTTGTTAGCAATAGCTGCATTTTTCGATTATGAGATTTGGCGAGATGGATGTCAAAATGGCGTTCCTTAATGGAGACATTGAGGAAGAGTTGTATATGGTACAACCCAAAGGTTTTGTCGATCCTAAAAATGCTCGACAAAGTATGCAAACTTCAGCGTTCAATCTATGGACTGAAGCAAGCATCAAGAAGTTGGAACCGACGCTTTGATAAGGTGATCAAAGACTTCGGGTTTATACAGTGTCATGGAGAGGCCTGTATTTACAAGAAAGTGAGTGGGAGCTCTGTAGCATTCCTGATATTATATGTAGATGAAATATTATTGATCGGGAATGATATAGAACTATTAAGCAGTGTTAAAGGTTATTTGAATAATAGTTTTTCAATGAAAGACCTTGGTGAAGCATCGTATATATTAGGCATCAAGATTTATAGAGATAGATCAAGACACCTAATAGGGCTATCACAGAGTACATATCTGGACAAGATTCTAAAGAAGTTTAGAATGGACGAAAGTAAGAAAGGGTTCTTACCTATGTTACCGGAGCAAAGTCTTGAGTAAGACTCAAGGACCGGCTACGGCGAGAAGAAAGAGAAAGGATGAGTAAAATCCCCTATGCCTCGGCGAGTAGGATCTATCATGTATGCCATGCTATGTACTAGACCGGATATAGCACATGCTCGTTAGTTTGACTAGCGAGATATCAAAGTGATCCAGGAATGGAACACTGGACAGCGGTCAAGAATATCCTGAAGTACTTGAAAAGAACTAAGGATATGTTTCTTTGTTATGGAGGTGACCAAGAGCTCGTTGTAAGTGGTTACACCGATGCAAGTTGGAACACTGATCCTGATGACTCTAAGTCACAATCTGGGTACGTGTTTATATTGAATGGTGCTGCGGTAAGCTGGGCAAGCTCGAAGCAGTGCATGGTGGTGAAGTCTTCAACAGAATCAGAGTACATAGCGGCTTCAGACGCTTCATCAGAAGCGGTATGGATGAAGAGGTTCATTGTAGAGCTCGGTGTGGTTCCTAGTGCATTGGACCCATTAATCATTTACTATGATAACATGGGTGCCATCGCCAATGCACAAGAGCCAAGGTCACACAAGAGGCTGAAGCATATCAAGCTACGTTACCACTCGATTCGCGAGTACATCGAAGATGGAGAAGTAAAGATTTGCAAAGTACACACTGATCTGAATGTAGCAGATCCGTTGACTAAAGCTCTCCCTAGGGCAAAGCATGACCAACACCAGAATGCCATGGGTGTTAGGTATATTACAATGTAATCTAGATTATTGACTCTAGTGCAAGTGGGAGATCGAAGGAGATATGCCCTAGGGGCAATAATAAAATGGTTATTATTTATATCTTTATGTTTATGATAAATGTTTATATATCATGCTATAATTGTATTAACCGAAACATTAGTACATGTGTGATATGTAGACAACAAGAAGTCCCTAGTATGCCTCTTAAACTAGCTTGTTGATTAATGGATGATTAGTTTCATAATCATGAACATTGGATGTTATTAATAACAAGGTTATATCATTATATGAATGATGTAATGGACACACCCAATTAAGCGTAGCATAAGATCTCGTCATTAAGTTATTTGCTATAAGCTTTCGATACATAGTTACCTAGTCCTTATGACCATGAGATCATGTAAATCACTTATACCGGAAAGGTACTTTGATTACACCAAACACCACTGCGTAAATGGGTGGCTATAAAGGTGGGATTAAGTATCCGGAAAGTATGAGTTGAGGCATATGGATCAACGAGTGGGATTTGTCCATCCCGATGACGGATAGATATACTCCGGGCCCTCTCGGTGGAATGTCGTCTAATGTCTTGCAAGCATATGAATGAGTTCATAAGAGACCACATACCACGGTACGAGTAAAGACTACTTGTCAGGAGACGAGGTTGAACAAGGTATAGAGTGATACCGAAGATCAAACCTCGGACAAGTAAAATATCGCGTGACAAAGGGAATTGGTATTGTATGTGAATGGTTCATTCGATCACTAAAGTCATCGTTGAATATGTGGGAGCCATTATGGATCTCCAGATCCCGCTATTGGTTATTGGTCAGAGTGAGTACTTGTCAACACCCGGATTTTTAAGTCCAGATGCCTGTCATGCCCTACATCGCAATCCCAGGAATATTGTTGTTGCGAGACATAACAGTTGAATATCATAAGTCATCATTCATTACATACCATAGTCGTCTTACAAATAGAGATCACACGATCCCATATTACACACGAGTTGATCTAGGGATCAACATACACAAAGTTCATAGTTTCATAGCGGAAGCGTAAATAGAAGGGACTCTCTAGTCCACAGGCCAACGTCTGACGTCAGAAGGCTCCCTAGTTGTCGTGGGCGTCCTGCGGGTCATCTTCTTCATACTGCTGTTATGCTTCATAATCTGGCCATTTGAATAGCCAGGGACACAGCCGTGAGTACTTTAAGGTACTCGCAAACTAATACTAATGTAAGGGCTAACAATTCTAGTGGGGGGTGCTAAGCTCTAGTTTATTTTGCGTAAAGCTAATTTTATTTCACAAACATTTTTGTAAACCACTCTTCATGTGCTAACTAACTCAAGTGGGAACATTAGTGTCATTCCCACAACCAGGTTGTGATTCCAAGTCAAAGTCTCCATTCAAGTTCAAAATCATAAGTCATCCTTCAGCATTCATAGTTTTCGAAAAGTTCCGATGACGGAACGAGTATGGCCTTTCCAACTGTCCATAACCGAGGACGCGGCTATTCGAATAGGTTTAACTCTGCAGAGGTTGTACACTTGTGCCACAACAATTGCAATAGCTCGTCAGGGGTAACTGGCCCTGATTTATCGTACGCAGTACGCGAACTACCAATCATAACCTTTCATTTACACATCCTAGTATAGGCACCTCTCCCCATGAGCTTGGCCTCCCAGTGAAGACCAACTGTCAACCTGGGAACTGCACAGGGCTTGGGCCGGACATTCACCTCATCGCGCATCATATCGTATCATCTCGGTTGTTGTGGTAGAGGCAGCTTTCGGCATAACCCCGATGATGCTTGTTTAGAGGGAACCCATACTAAGACACACAAACTTCCAGCTAAGCCCTACCCAGATTCAGGTATTGTGGGGGTACGGTAAAATTGGAATGGTATCGCATCCGAACCCAACCATCAGTGTTTTTGTAAAATTCACCAAGTCATTCACCGGTCATATTCACCTTCAAAAATCATTCATTGGAAAGCATCTTCATTCCAAGGTTTCAAACTCCTTCAAAATCTCTCAATAGAATGACTCGTCATTCCAAGGTTTTCGAAATCATTTCAGTTCCCAGTCTCCCACATGGAGTAGCCACTTTCAAATCAGCACTAGCATCTATGCAAGAGGGATGCTAAGTATTTGGTGTGTTTCTAGGCTAAGTTTGATACTCTTGTACTAGTCCAATACTAGCCAAGTGAATCATGAATCAAAAAGTACTTTGATAAAACAAAGGTAAATAAAGTTTGTAAGTATAAACGGGGAATTAAGATCATAAGCACTGAAGTAAAATAGGGGAAGGCTTTGCTCATCGAGAGCTTAGCAAGTGTGCAAGATTATTATCTTGCAACCAAAATGGTTTGCCTCAAGCTAGCTTGCATTGGTAATAACTTGCAATACTATCAGCTTGCCTTGGTTGAAGTGAGGGTCCAAGTTCTCTTCTCCTTCCTTGTTGTAGAAGTCCTCCTCTTCCCGATGGTCTCCGGTACTAGCGTCTAAAATACGAATACGGGGTACACGATCATCATACCAAACTTACATACTAACTAATCTCATACAAGCTTCACACAACTTAACTCGTATCACACACTACTATTAAGTGGGTGGAGGTGTTCTTCCTATTTAAGAAAATAATTTTCTCTCATACTAACTTATGTGTTACTTTTAATTACTTAGAGAAATACTTTCCTCTCATATCTTATTAAGATTTAATTTCTCTTATGAACAAAATATGACCTAGGTTGACTAAAGTCAACCTCTTCATACTCATCATTTAAGAAAATGATTTAAATGAGGTTCCATACCTCATACAATTTAATACTAACCTGGTAGTGATTTAATGTCACCAAATACTCAACATAAGATTATATAGACCATGGTCCATACCTCATGTTGAAATACTTGAGAACAAGATTTAAATGAGAGGGAAAGCCTCTCATAAGATTTAACACATAGTTGTAACTAGGTTAACAACTACCATTGAGGTGATTTCACATCCTCAACAATTCATTGGCTATTCTAACATTGCTTGTACTTATACCAATTATTCTATTCACACAAATACTACAATTAGGGTGCATTGGTTGTGTGGTTTGGGAAAATAATTTCCTCTCCCTACATATGTAAGTGATAGTTTTCCATCTAGTGTTTGAGAAATACCTTTCTCTTATTGAAAACTTCTTAAGATTTAATTTCTCAAACACTCATGCATGAAATCATGTTGACCCAAGTCAACCATTCATCATTATTATTTGAGAAATAGATTTGAATGAGGTAAACTACCTCATACTATTTAATAACCCTACATAAGATTTAAATCTCTTAGTAATTCATATAGGTGAGTTTGGCCAGGGGTCCCAAACATCACATGAATTCATTTGAGACAAGATTTAAATGAAGTATAAAACTTCATTTGAATTACTTAATAAATTTGGACAATATCAACTAGTTAAACTAGCCATATTGCACATTTCTTAAACTAGGGCATGATCATGCAAGGTGACCACACCATTTTATTTCATAAACAATTAGTACAAGTCAAAAGTGAGCTAAAGGAGTTGGAATTTACTCAATAGCTATTTTGGTTGATTTTTAAGAATTATTCTAAGGCAGAAAAGTCCCTGACTTGTTATTTTTGTCAGATTAATTCTACAAAGAGATTGACCATGAGGCCAGTGGCATTGGATAGATATTTTCCTAAGCTTTCCAACGGTATAAAGTTCACTAGATTTGGTTTAGCCAATTTGAAATGGTTAAATTTCAAAATGGAGGCAGTATTGAAAAAGTTTGAAAAGGATTTAAATAAAATTCCCTAGACGGGCTGGCGGGAAACTAAACGGGCCAAAAGATTTAAAAATGCCCGGGGGCAGCCCAACTAGCGCTGCGGGCCAGCTGACAAAGGGGCCCGCGCGTCAGTGAGTGAAACTCACCGAAACGGTACGGGGTGGTGCGGGCCGTAGGATTAGATGGCGATCGGGCGGCTGTGGTTCGTCGTCGTCGACGACGAGAGGCAGACGCGGGCACGGCGGAGGTAGGGGGTCGGAGCGGTCGTCGGAGCTCCGGCGGTTGACGGCGAGGTGCGCAGCGACGTTGTCGAAGACGGCGGTCCTCCTGGTAGCAGTGGCGTCTCCGGGGAGGGCTCCAATCGGCGGCGGCGTCTGCGTCGGCTTGCGGGTCTCCGGCGTGCAATTGGAGGGCTCCGGTGAGTAATTGAGGGAGAGAGATGGTCGAGGAGGATCAGAAGAGAGAGGGAAGCAAGTTTGGTGTGGAGATGGAGGCGGGATCGTCCTCCTTTTATAGCGACGCGAGGTGGCCAGAGGTCTACGGCGGAGCCGACATGGTCGCGGTGTTTCTGGCGAGTAATGGGGATGGGCGAGGGCGGCGTTAGGTAGGCGAGATCCAGGCGAAGCTAACGCGCGTGATGGCGAGGTGGGGGACGGTCTGGCGACGACGCATTGCGTCCGTGCTTGCGGCGGCGTTCACGGGATCGTGTCGACGTCTCCGGCGGCGGTGGTCCAGGGCCGTGGTTGCGAGCGTGTCTAGTAGATTCGTGGTGCGGCGCTGATGCTCAGGGAGAAGAGAGGGGGCCAGGGATGGAGCGGGGCGGCGAGTCGATGGTTGGCCGCGGTGCGCGCGTCGGCAGACATGCAATGGCATGGCCATGCCGCTCCTGTCGCACCAGTGCGTCGTGGGCGCGTGCTGGCCTGGGCTCTGTGGTCCACCTTTCGACTAATGGCGCGTATGAGCTTGCTCAGGGGACCAAGGGGAGGCAGTAGGGCAAGGTGGTCGGTGCTAGAGTGAAGAGAAGAGAGGGGGAGCAAGAGGGTATGTCCATGGCCGGCATGGCCATGGCTAGGCCATGTGTAGCTAGCTCCTCTAGGGTTTTTGTGTGTTGTAGGGTGAGAGGGGACAAGGGAACAGAATGGTGTAGGTTGGGGTAGATTATGGGTAGTGTAGGACACTATTTCAAATAGTGTGTGTGGTTCCCTATTTATGTTTCATCAAATTTTGCCCAATTTTGAATTGGCTCAAAAGGTTGACAATTTTGAAAGGGGTGTAATTGGTTTGGTTCTAAATGACCAGAGGCGAAGAAAGGTGGTGGTGGAATTTAGAAAATCGAAATATAGCAAATTCCCTAAGTGGGAGATTGTTCCACTTAATTAAAAGTGCCAACTTTGGATGAGCCTAGCAATTTATTAATAAGGATTTTGGCAGGGTGGTCTTTACAAAAGTTGCTCACCTTGATGTCCTCTTGGATGACATGCAAAGAGTTGGGAAAGTCTAGTTTGAAAAACTTGAAATGGAGAGGCGCAAAGTAGGGACCAGAATAATTATGGCAGATTTGACCATTATTGCATGTGATCCCCAATTGAGTTTGAAATTGATTTGAAAAGGGTTGCTTGGATTCCAAAAGTTGTAATAAATGTTCAGTAACATTATTCAACTAATGGTGAAGGCCAAAATGGGCTAGGGTCAAAATTTAGAAAAAAGGCATAAGCCCTATGTGAGGTTTTGTGAATTTCTAACTATTTAAACTTTTATTTTTCTTGGCCTTGCTTTGACAAGGGTGAGGTTGATTTGGTGTTAGATGAAGTTGGATGAAAGGTTCCAACCATTTTGAGGCAAGGTTGGTGCCTAGATCAAGAGTTGATAAATTGGCCCTATGTGTATGTGAGGAAAATGGAAATATCCCACTATTGGGTTTCTCTCCATTTGATTGGACTTGACTTGACTCCAATGTCATTCTTATTAGTTTAGAAGCAATTTCAAACCATTGAAACCATTCCAAGAGGTCTAGCTCAAAGATTTGTAAAATTGGCCAAAACACATAGGAGATGACAAGTCAAGATTTCTTATTCTTGTCAGATGCTCCCCTTGCTTTACTTGAGCAAGGGTGAGGGTCAATTTAGGATTAGACTGGGTTCAGAGATGGGTTCACACCATTGGGAAAAGGTAGAAGTGCAAAGGACAAGAATTGGTGAAAATGGCTACGGATCACATATGCCTCTATGTATATGTGGCACTTGATTTTTACTCTGACTAGGCTTGACCTAAAAGATGTTGTTGAGAGTTGAGATGGTATATAGGGGTGATCCACCCATTCCACTTCAAGTCTAGGGTCAGGATCCTCAATTCCACAAATTGATATTTTGCTCTCATATACCTCTATGGCATTATTACTCTCTTTTTGAAAACCTTGTGTTCCACATTTGGATTGCGTTGAAAAAGCACTAACTAGGGTTCAAGAAGGTTTTCCAATTCTCTACATCAAGTAGAAAGGCCTAGGGAAAGTTTTACAAAAAGGGCCATAGGCATATCTGCCTCTTTTCTTAAATAAGATTTTTCCTTTTTATTTTATTCTTCCAAGATTGAGGACAAGAGGGGTGAGGTTGAGGGTTTAGTAACTTTGGCAAAGGTTCACCACTATTTAGCAGAAGAAAAGGGGTAAGGTTTCAGATTCACATATTAGGGCTATAGGCCCACATATAGTTTTTCCTTTATTCAGGGTTTCTCAAAATAGATCAAAGGAGTTTTGAAAAGGTTAGGGCTTAGGGTTCTTCTTATTTGATTTCTTTCTCTTTTTGTTTTTATTTGGTTTGTGATCTTTACTTGATCACTCTAGGGTTTTAGGGTGGGTCACATAAGCATACTAACACTCATCAAGGCAAGAACACAAGTAATAGATAGGAGCAATAAGCCTAATACCTTATATAAGAAAAGTTTTTGTTGGTTCTCATTTTTGGAAAAAGTAAATTCCTTTTTGCTTTGTTTTGAAATTTGGGGTGTTACAAACCCTTCCCCTTAAACAAATCTCGTCCCGAGATTTTAAGAGGAAGTTAGGTTCCTAGGAGAGATTGGGCGGTTTGATTTAGTAGGAAACATACTTGTCATGTTCCGAGATGCTTCTTGTGCTTCGGCGGTCTTCAGGTGGTAGTAGCGACCGGTGCGGTTGTTCGGGTAGTTTGGAGCAAACTTTCTTCTAGTTGCGATATGGTGCTGCTGCTGTGCCAGTGCAGAGGGGTTGGCGGCGATCTTGGCAAGCTTCTTGCGGCATTCATTGGAGAAATGACCCACAGTTCCACATTCATAGCAGGTTACCGTTGACTTGCTTGTTTGTGCGATGGGTACAGCATTGCTTCCCGTCCTGGGGGCATTGTTGGTGGCTTTCCTCGGGCACTTGTTAGAGTAGTGACCAGTAGCACCGCATGCGTAGCAAGTCACATTGGACTTGGCTCTAGGGGCATGGTGGGGTACTGGGATGAGCCGTTCTAGTGATGCTATCTTCACGCGGAGGCGGGCAATGAGGTAGTCCTTCTTGGCTTGCTGATGGCGAAGTGCCCTGCGCTCCATTGCAAGGATGTTGATGGTGTCAGTCATCTTGGCGTGCTCAGTGTGTATCTGATTGGCCTGGGCACGGGAGTTGTTACGGGTAGGAGGGGCCATCTGAACATTGAAGTAGATGATAAGATAAGAGGGAAACTTCTACGGTTTGTTTGAGTTAAAATTCAATAATTGAAAACTTGAAAACTTGAGGAGTGTTGAGGGGGTAAAAACCAGCAACACTTTTTCATTCATACCAAACATCACACATTACAAACCTAACACACCGTTGGTTTGAAGAACCATTCATTCGTTCTACGATACAAGGGGATCCTGATACACTCACACCTACTTAAGTGCTGGAGTGATACTATTCTCTCGGGTGGACTCTTCTTCTTCACGGTTGAGGTGCTTGGCGTGAGGCGAGGGCGTTGTCCAAATCCCTGCAGGTTTTGTACTGCCTGAAGTCCTGAGGTGCTTCGTAGGGGTTCATCCTTGGTTGCGGTGGGGGCATGGTCATTGGTTCTCCCCAGGGGTCATGTCTTGGGTAGTAGATGAAGCGAGTGTTCTTGATCTTGTCCTTATTTTGTCCACACAGACGAAAAATTGCCTCTTGCATCGCTTCGGCTAGTCCTTCCTTCCAAGTGTTTCCCGTTACAGCAATCCAAATGGTTTCCCATACCGGGGCATCAAGCTTCCTTCGTAGATCAGTAGAAACGTCCCACTGAGGTGGTTCTCCTGCCTTAGCCTTGAGTGGCATTCCGAAGAACTTGGGGTACGGGTGTCCTAGATAATCCACTAGTTGCTTCAACTCTTTTTCGAACTTGAGGTCGCCTTCGGGACCAAGCTGGTAAGACTCCCATTGGTACGTCATCTGTGAGCAAAGAGGAGTAAATTAGAGAAGTAGTCAAGTGTGCACATTTTTATGTAGGCTTGCAAGAAAGTAGAGTATGTTTTTCTCATTTTTGGCAAAGAATCTCCAAGGTAAGAGTAAGAACAAGTTTTCACAAATATTCACTTCATTGGTTTTTGAAACTAAGTTTTTCAGACGTCCATTCTAACTAGGGTCTCCTAAGGTCAAACAATGGCTCTGATACCAACTTGTCAACACCCGGATTTTTAAGTCCAGATGCCTGTCATGCCCTACATCGCAATCCCAGGAATATTGTTGTTGCGAGACATAACAGTTGAATATCATAAGTCATCATTCATTACATACCATAGTCGTCTTACAAATAGAGATCACACGATCCCATATTACACACAGAGTTGATCTAGGGATCAACATTCACCAAGTTCATAGTTTCATAGCGGAAGCGTAAAGTAGAAGGGACTCTCTAGTCCACAGGCCAACGTCTGACGTCAGAAGGCTCCCTAGTTGTCGTGGGCGTCCTGCTGGTCATCTTCTTCATACTGCTGTTCTGCTTCATAATCTGGCCATTTGAATAGCCAGGGACACAGCCGTGAGTACTTTAAAGTACTCGCAAACTAATACTAATGTAAGGGCTAACAATTCTAGTGGGGGTTGCTAAGCTCTAGTTTATTTTGCGTAAAGCTAATTTTATTTCACAAACATTTTTGTAAACCACTCTTCATGTGCTAACTAACTCAAGTGGGAACATTAGTGTCATTCCCACAACCAGGTTGTGATTCCAAGTCAAAGTCTCCATTCAAGTTCAAAATCATAAGTCATCCTTCAGCATTCATAGTTTTCGAAAAGTTCTGATGACGGAACAGTATGGCCTTTCCAACTGTCCATAACCGAGGACGCGGCTATTCGAATAGGTTTAACTCTGCAGAGGTTGTACACTTGTGCCACAACAATTGCAATAGCTCGTCAGGGGTAATCGGCCCTGATTTATCGTACGCAGTACGCGAACTACCAATCATAACCTTTCATTTACACATCCTAGTATAGGCACCTCTCCCCATGAGCTTGGCCTCCCAGTGAAGACCAACTGTCAACCTGGGAACTGCACAGGGCTTGGGCCGGACATTCACCTCATCGCGCATCATATCGTATCATCTCAGTTGTTGTGGTAGAGGCAGCTTTCGGCATAACCCCGATGATGCTTGTTTAGAGGGAACCCATACTAAGACACACAAACTTCCAGCTAAGCCCTACCCAGATTCAGGTATTGTGGGGGTACGGTAAAATTGGAATGGTATCGCATCCGAACCCAACCATCAGTGTTTTTGTAAAATTCACCAAGTCATTCACCGGTCATATTCACCTTCAAAAATCATTCATTGGAAAGCATCTTCATTCCAAGGTTTCAAACTCCTTCAAAATCTCTCAATAGAATGACTCGTCATTCCAAGGTTTTCGAAATCATTTCAGTTCCCAGTCTCCCACATGGAGTAGCCACTTTCAAATCAGCACTAGCATCTATGCAAGAGGGATGCTAAGTATTTGGTGTGTTTCTAGGCTAAGTTTGATACTCTTGTACTAGTCCAATACTAGCCAAGTGAATCATGAATCAAAAAGTACTTTGATAAAACAAAGGTAAATAAAGTTTGTAAGTATAAACGGGGAATTAAGATCATAAGCCTGAAGTAAAATAGGGGAAGGCTTTGCTCATCGAGAGCTTAGCAAGTGTGCAAGATTATTATCTTGCAACCAAAATGGTTTGCCTCAAGCTAGCTTGCATTGGTAATAACTTGCAATACTATCAGCTTGCCTTGGTTGAAGTGAGGGTCCAAGTTCTCTTCTCCTTCCTTGTTGTAGAAGTCCTCCTCTTCCTGATGGTCTCCGGTACTAGCGTCTAAAATACGAATACGGGGTACACGATCATCATACCAAACTTACATACTAACTAATCTCATACAAGCTTCACACAACTTAACTCGTATCACACACTACTATTAAGTGGGTGGAGGTGTTCTTCCTATTTAAGAAAATAATTTTCTCTCATACTAACTTATGTGTTACTTTTAATTACTTAGAGAAATACTTTCCTCTCATATCTTATTAAGATTTAATTTCTCTTATGAACAAAATATGACCTAGGTTGACTAAAGTCAACCTCTTCATACTCATCATTTAAGAAAATGATTTAAATGAGGTTCCATACCTCATACAATTTAATACTAACCTGGTAGTGATTTAATGTCACCAAATACTCAACATAAGATTATATAGACCATGGTCCATACCTCATGTTGAAATACTTGAGAACAAGATTTAAATGAGAGGGAAAGCCTCTCATAAGATTTAACACATAGTTGTAACTAGGTTAACAACTACCATTGAGGTGATTTCACATCCTCAACAATTCATTGGCTATTCTAACATTGCTTGTACTTATACCAATTATTCTATTCACACAAATACTACAATTAGGGTGCATTGGTTGTGTGGTTTGGGAAAATAATTTCCTCTCCCTACATATGTAAGTGATAGTTTTCCATCTAGTGTTTGAGAAATACCTTTCTCTTATTGAAAACTTCTTAAGATTTAATTTCTCAAACACTCATGCATGAAATCATGTTGACCCAAGTCAACCATTCATCATTATTATTTGAGAAATAGATTTGAATGAGGTAAACTACCTCATACTATTTAATAACCCTACATAAGATTTAAATCTCTTAGTAATTCATATAGGTGAGTTTGGCCAGGGGTCCCAAACATCACATGAATTCATTTGAGACAAGATTTAAATGAAGTATAAAACTTCATTTGAATTACTTAATAAATTTGGACAATATCAACTAGTTAAACTAGCCATATTGCACATTTCTTAAACTAGGGCATGATCATGCAAGGTGACCACACCATTTTATTTCATAAACAATTAGTACAAGTCAAAAGTGAGCTAAAGGAGTTGGAATTTACTCAATAGCTATTTTGGTTGATTTTTAAGAATTATTCTAAGGCGTAAAAGTCCCTGACTTGTTATTTTTGTCAGATTAATTCTACAAAGAGATTGACCATGAGGCCAGTGGCATTGGATAGATATTTTCCTAAGCTTTCCAACGGTATAAAGTTCACTAGATTTGGTTTAGCCAATTTGAAATGGTTAAATTTCAAAATGGAGGCAGTATTGAAAAAGTTTGAAAAGGATTTAAATAAAATTCCCTAGACGGGCTGGCGGGAAACTAAACGGGCCAAAAGATTTAAAAATGCCCGGGGGCAGCCCAACTAGCGCTGCGGGCCAGCTGACAAAGGGGCCCGCGCGTCAGTGAGTGAAACTCACCGAAACGGTACGGGGTGGTGCGGGCCGTAGGATTAGATGGCGATCGGGCGGCTGTGGTTCGTCGTCGTCGTCGACGAGAGGCAGACGCGGGCACGGCGGAGGTAGGGGGTCGGAGCGGTCGTCGGAGCTCCGGCGGTTGACGGCGAGGTGCGCAGCGACGTTGTCGAAGACGGCGGTCCTCCTGGTAGCAGTGGCGTCTCCGGGGAGGGCTCCAATCGGCGGCGGCGTCTGCGTCGGCTTGCGGGTCTCCGGCGTGCAATTGGAGGGCTCCGGTGAGTAATTGAGGGAGAGAGATGGTCGAGGAGGATCAGAAGAGAGAGGGAAGCAAGTTTGGTGTGGAGATGGAGGCGGGATCGTCCTCCTTTTATAGCGACGCGAGGTGGCCGAGAGGTCTACGGCGGAGCCGACATGGTCGCGGTGTTTACGGCGAGTAATGGGGATGGGCGAGGGCGGCGTTAGGTAGGCGAGATCCGGGCGAAGCTAACGCGCGTGATGGCGAGGTGGGGGACGGTCTGGCGACGACGCATTGCGTCCGTGCTTGCGGCGGCGTTCACGGGATCGTGTCGACGTCTCCGGCGGCGGTGGTCCAGGGCCGTGGTTGCGAGCGTGTCTAGTAGATTCGTGGTGCGGCGCTGATGCTCGGGGAGAAGAGAGGGGGCCGGGGATGGAGCGGGGCGGCGAGTCGATGGTTGGCCGCGGTGCGCGCGTCGGCGAGACATGCAATGGCATGGCCATGCCGCTCCTGTCGCACCGGTGCGTCGTGGGCGCGTGCCGGCTCGGGCTCTGTGGTCCACCTTTCGACTAATGGCGCGTATGAGCTTGCTCGGGGGACCAAGGGGAGGCGGTAGGGCAAGGTGGTCGGTGCTAGAGTGAAGAGAAGAGAGGGGAGCAAGAGGGTATGTCCATGGCCGGCATGGCCATGGCTAGGCCATGTGTAGCTAGCTCCTCTAGGGTTTTTGTGTGTTGTAGGGTGAGAGGGGACAAGGGAACAGAATGGTGTAGGTTGGGGTAGATTATGGGTAGTGTAGGACACTATTTCAAATAGTGTGTGTGGTTCCCTATTTATGTTTCATCAAATTTTGCCCAATTTTGAATTGGCTCAAAAGGTTGACAATTTTGAAAGGGGTGTAATTGGTTTGGTTCTAAATGACCGGAGGCGAAGAAAGGTGGTGGTGGAATTTAGAAAATCGAAATATAGCAAATTCCCTAAGTGGGAGATTGTTCCACTTAATTAAAAGTGCCAACTTTGGATGAGCCTAGCAATTTATTAATAAGGATTTTGGCAGGGTGGTCTTTACAAAAGTTGCTCACCTTGATGTCCTCTTGGATGACATGCAAAGAGTTGGGAAAGTCTAGTTTGAAAAACTTGAAATGGAGAGGCGCAAAGTAGGGACCAGAATAATTATGGCAGATTTGACCATTATTGCATGTGATCCCCAATTGAGTTTGAAATTGATTTGAAAAGGGTTGCTTGGATTCCAAAAGTTGTAATAAATGTTCAGTAACATTATTCAACTAATGGTGAAGGCCAAAATGGGCTAGGGTCAAAATTTAGAAAAAAGGCATAAGCCCTATGTGAGGTTTTGTGAATTTCTAACTATTTAAACTTTTATTTTTCTTAGCCTTGCTTTGACAAGGGTGAGGTTGATTTGGTGTTAGATGAAGTTGGATGAAAGGTTCCAACCATTTTGAGGCAAGGTTGGTGCCTAGATCAAGAGTTGATAAATTGGCCCTATGTGTATGTGAGGAAAATGGAAATATCCCACTATTGGGTTTCTCTCCATTTGATTGGACTTGACTTGACTCCAATGTCATTCTTATTAGTTTAGAAGCAATTTCAAACCATTGAAACCATTCCAAGAGGTCTAGCTCAAAGATTTGTAAAATTGGCCAAAACACATAGGAGATGACAAGTCAAGATTTCTTATTCTTGTCAGATGCTCCCCTTGCTTTACTTGAGCAAGGGTGAGGGTCAATTTAGGATTAGACTGGGTTCGAGAGATGGGTTCACACCATTGGGAAAAGGTAGAAGTGCAAAGGACAAGAATTGGTGAAAATGGCTACGGATCACATATGCCTCTATGTATATGTGGCACTTGATTTTTACTCTGACTAGGCTTGACCTAAAAGATGTTGTTGAGAGTTGAGATGGTATATAGGGGTGATCCACCCATTCCACTTCAAGTCTAGGGTCAGGATCCTCAATTCCACAAATTGATATTTTGCTCTCATATACCTCTATGGCATTATTACTCTCTTTTTGAAAACCTTGTGTTCCACATTTGGATTGCGTTGAAAAAGCACTAACTAGGGTTCAAGAAGGTTTTCCAATTCTCTACATCAAGTAGAAAGGCCTAGGGAAAGTTTTACAAAGTAGCCATAGGCATATCTGCCTCTTTTCTTAAATAAGATTTTTCCTTTTTATTTTATTCTTCCAAGATTGAGGACAAGAGGGGTGAGGTTGAGGGTTTAGTAACTTTGGCAAAGGTTCACCACTATTTAGCAGAAGAAAAGGGGTAAGGTTTCAGATTCACATATTAGGGCTATAGGCCCACATATAGTTTTTCCTTTATTCAGGGTTTCTCAAAATAGATCAAAGGAGTTTTGAAAAGGTTAGGGCTTAGGGTTCTTCTTATTTGATTTCTTTCTCTTTTTGTTTTTATTTGGTTTGTGATCTTTACTTGATCACTCTAGGGTTTTAGGGTGGGTCACATAAGCATACTAACACTCATCAAGGCAAGAACACAAGTAATAGATAGGAGCAATAAGCCTAATACCTTATATAAGAAAAGTTTTTGTTGGTTCTCATTTTTGGAAAAAGTAAATTCCTTTTTGCTTTGTTTTGAAATTTGGGGTGTTACAGTACTCAACCATGTCCGCATAGTTCACGAACCGTAGGGTGACACACTTAAAGTTGGATGTTGAAATGGTAGTACTTGAATATGGAATGGAGTTCGAATATTTGTTCGGAGTCCCGGATGAGATCCCGGACATCACGAGGAGTTCGGAATGGTCCGGAGAATAAGATTCATATATAGGATGTCATTTTATGTGAATTAAAATGTCGCGGAAGGTTCTATGGAAGGTTCTAGAAGGTTCTAGAAAAGTCCGGAAGAAACCACCAAGGAAGGTGGAGTCCACATGGGACTCCACCTCCATGGCCGGCCAACCCTAGTGGGGGAGGAGTCCCAAGTGGACTCCCCTTAGGGGGCCGGCCACCCCCATATGGGAGGTGGAACTCCCACCTCTAGTGGGAGTCCTAGCTTGGCTAGGTTTCCCCTCCATATGGAAGGTTTTGGTTCGGGTCTTATTCGAAGACTTGGATACCTACACTTGGGGTTCCACCTATATAATGAGGGGCATAGGGGAGGGGGCCGGCCACACCAAAGCCACAAGTTGGCCGCACCCCCTTGAGGCCGGCCACCCCCTCCCAAACCCTAGCCGCCCCCTCTCCTCCATATCTCCCGTGTAGCTTTAGCGAAGCTCCGCCGGAGTTCTCCACCGCCAACGACACCACGCCGTCGTGCTGTCGGATTCAAGAGGAGCTACTACT
This sequence comes from Lolium rigidum, assembly GCF_022539505.1. NCBI lineage: Eukaryota > Viridiplantae > Streptophyta > Magnoliopsida > Poales > Poaceae > Lolium > Lolium rigidum. The sequence goes on from NC_061508.1 coordinate 277,814,543, forward strand.
TCCGCTGCCCGCTGGAACGGGAGGTGGACGTCGTCTTCATCAACAACCGAACGTGTGACCGAGTACGGAGGTGCTGCCCGTTCGTGGCACCGGAACCGATCGTGATCAAGATCTTCTACGCGCTTTTGCAAGCGGCAAGTGAATGTCTACCGCAGCAACAAGAGCCTCCTCTTGTAGGCTTTGGAATCTCTTCAAGGGTGAGACTCGATACCCCCTCGTTGCTACCGTCTTCTAGATTGCATCTTGGCTTGGATTGCGTGTTCGCGGTAGGAAATTTTTTGTTTTCTATGCAACGTTATCCTACAGATGGTGGCTACAGATTGTACCCATCATTCCCACTCTTGGTTTTGTGAAGATTAAACTTGCATAAAACAAGAGGTAAAAGTGAAGGAAGTAATCTAAAGTTGAAACATTGGATAAGGTATAAGATCAAGTTGGATGTAAGAGTTGCAGGGGTAGAATCAGACATGCAGGACGTGGAAATTGTAGAGGGAGATGCACATATGAGATCCATGCATTTAGGTCACCAAAAACAGTTGTGGGTGCTTAGATTTCAACTGCGAAAGTTTGGAACTTTTGAGCCTACCAAATCAGGTTGCTGACTTAGCCTCAAAACATGCAAGGATAAAAGAGTATAGAGGGATTTAGTTCAAGGCAAGGACATGGTTGAGAAGTCCTCATGATATGGTAGGTTTAGGACCAAGTGCATTGCTTTAGATTACAAGGGAAAGATATGATAAGGAGCAGATGATTCCAAGTTTTGAATTAAGGATGATTTGAGCTAGATTGCACAAAGAGGAAAATCAAGATGGCACACTCATGTTGCCATCAGGAGAAGAGTTTGATGTTGTAAAAAGGAAAACAATTTTTCCTAAGTCCCACATGTGTTTTATTAGATGAGTTGTTTGTCTGACCACTAGAGGTGTTGTTCTTTGAGGTAGCTCAAGACAAAACTCAACAAGCAATTCAAGACAATTCATCTACAAGCAGATCAAAGAAATTCATCACAACAAACAAATCAAGGCAATTCATCTAATTAGTTTATAGAAAATGTTTTTGTTCCCCCTAATTTTTGCATTAAGGACAATTAATCAAGGTTGCAAAAGTTGGGGTGTTACACACACCCTGCAAAAACAAGTTAGACACCTCTAATTTGGTTTGCATATTTTACGTGGTTTAGGGTTTTCGAGTAAGATCCAATCTACCTACGAACATGAAACACAACGCTGATACTAGTGTTGTCAATTGAAATAGTAAATTGAATCTAAACTATGGTGAGAGAGACAGAAACCTGCAAAGCCACTTATGCAATACAAGTTGCATGTCGAGCGTGGAGCAAGTCTCATGAACGCGGTCATGTAAAGTTAGCCCGGGCCGCTTCATCCCACCATAATGCAAGATGCAAAGTACACATAACAAGAGACAACAAAAGCATCAATGCCCACAAAAACATTGTCTTCTACTCATGCAACCAATCTATGCATAGACACAGCTCTGATACCACTGATGGGATTCATAGCATAGAAAACAAAAAATTTCCTACCGCAAGAACGAATAACAAGCCAAGATCTAATCTAGTAGAAGGTAGCAACGAGATGTATGTGAGACTAACCCTCGAAGATTCCAAAGACTACGAGATTAGATCTCGTGGTTGATTTAGTCGATCACTTGCCGCTTTCAAAAGCGCGTAGAAGATCTTGACGGTGCCACAGTCGGGCAGCACCTCCATAGTCGGTCACATGTACGGTGTTGATGACGACGTCCTTCTCCCCATTCCAGCTAGCAGCGGATGTAGTAGATCCTCCTCAGAATCCCGCCAGCACGACGGCATGGTGATGGTGGTGGTGGAGATCTTCGGCAGCGCTTCGCCGTAAGCACCGCAGAGAAGAAGGAGGAGGGAGTAGCTAGGGTTTTGGGAGAGAGGGGGGCTTGGGGCGTCGGCCAGGGAGCCCCTTGGTGATGCAGCCAAGTGTGTAGCCAGCCCCTCCCTCTCCCCCTCATTATATAGGTGGAACCCCCTAGGGTTTGCCCAAAATCCGAATAAGAGTCCAACTCAAAAACTTCCATATTGGTGAAACCTAGTCAAGTGGGATTGCTCCCTTTCCTTGCTTCATGGCCGGCCAACTAGGTGGAGTCCACCGTGGACTCCACCTTCCCACTTGGTGGGTTGGCTAAGGTTGGTGGAGTCCCTCCGGGACTCCTCCTTCCATAGTAATTTATTCCGGATGATTCTAGAAACTTCTACAACCTTCCATGAATTCACCGGACCATTCCAAAACTTGGAATGTGACTTCCTATATGTGAATCCTATTCTCCGGACCATTCCGGAACTCCTCGTGATGTCCTGGATCCCATCCGAGACTCCGAACAAAATTCAAACTCCATTCCATATTCTATATCTACTTAAAACGACATCAAACCTTAAGTGTGTCACCCTACGGTTCGAGAACTATGCGGACATGATCGAGACTCCTCTCTGATCAATAACTAATAGCGGGACTTGGAGATCCATAATAGCTCCCTCATATTCAATGATTACTTCGTAATCGAAAGAACCATTCACAGAAAATTACAATTCCCTTTGTCTCTCAATATTTTACTTATCCGAAGTTTGATCGTCGGTATCTCCATACCTAGTTCAACCTCGTTACCGATAAGTAATCTTTACTCGTACCGTGATATTATATCCCTTGTGAACCAGTCACATGCTTGCAAGCTAATTGGATGTCATTCCACCGAGAGGGCCCAAAGTATATCTATCCGTCATTAGGATGGACAAATCCCACTATTGATACAAGTGCCTCAACCCTATACTTTCCGAACACTTAATGCCACCTTTATAACTACCCATTTACGCAGTAGTGTTTGGTGTCATCAAAGCATCCATCCGGTGTAGGTGATTAACATGATCTCACGGTCGAAGGATTAAGTTACTATGCATATTAAAGCTTGAAGCATAAAGAACTAAATGACTTGATCATATGCTACGCTTACTATGGGTGTATGTCCATCACATCATTCACCTAATGATATGACCTTGTTATTAATAACATCCAATGTTCATGATCAGGAAACCATGATCATCTATTAATCAACAAGCTAGTTTAACAAGAGGCTTACTAGGGACTCCTTTATGTTTACAAAACACACAAGTATTAATGTTTCCGGTTAATACAATTATAGCATGGGATGTAAACATTTATCATGAACACTAAGATATAACAATAAACACTTTCATTATTGCCTCTTGGGCATATCTCCAACAGTATCTTCATCATTGGGAGCTCGAAGATATATTGACCCATACACGCGAATCATAACCTTGCAAAAATGTCGGACAGACTCCAACGTCGTATCCTCGCCTATGTGAAGATACTCGTCGGCATAGTCCACCAGAATGCCGTATGCAAAGGTGCGCATGACGGCGGATATTTTTAGGTGCACGCTAAATCCCAAGAGCCCAGTGGCATTCCTTTTGCGCTTAAAGTAGCGCGTGTTGTCCTCACCCATTGAGACAATTTTGTTGAACAAAGATCGCCGCATTCGGTACCGGGGGCGAAAAAGATGGGGCGGGTATGTAGGTATCTCGAGTAAATAGTGGCGCATGAGTAAGGTGTGGCCGAGTGCGCGGTTCCGCGGATGCACAACGCCCCATGGTGGAGCCCTTCCGCTTCTTCGGCCGCACGTCCTTGACTGGCGCCGTGAGTATCACCGCTGTCTGCTCCAGCTTGTCGTCGAGCAGCTCCTCCAAGTACGAATCATCAGAGGAGGACGAATCCTCCAACAAAAACAGCGTGCATGGGTCCATCTGCAAAGGCGCAACAACCGCGGCAAACCATCAGAGCTATGGCGGCAGATCTATGGCTGGGACGAGATTGGGAAAAAGCTTACCGGCCGGCGACGAGGCGTGCACGCCAGCGTTTATTCCGGCCGATTGGTGCCCGCTTCACGCACGCCGGTGGGCAGAGCAGACGCGGAGGGCCCGCGCGCGTGCTTCTACTGGTCGAAATCGGAGGGGAAGGGCGTGGGAGGCCGGGATCTACGGCGGTGGTTGGTGGGAAGAAGAGGAGAAGGGGAGAGATGAAACTTCCTTCGTGCCAAGGGCATAAATGGATGGAGGCCGGCCTCGCACAGCCCCTCTGACCCAGGACCTTGGGGGTCGAGCGGCGCGAATCGGGGTAGCTTAGATTTTTTTTTGGAAATGGAGGTCCGATGCGGGATCTGAACGGTGCCTTTTTTGCCATCCAAACCGAAATCAGCGGTTAGTAGGCGGATGGGGGTCGGATGGGGGATCTGCTAGAGATGCTCTAAGAAGTAAGAAGTGGAGAACGAGGAGGGGAATACATGTGCAGGATACGGGTGCTCCTATTTGACGCTTTAAGAGCATCACTAGTAGTGCCCCTAAACCCTCAAATCCTCAAAAATAACCGTTTTTTACAGTTTGCGAGAGAAAAAATGCGTAGACTAGAACCCCTAAACCCTCAAACCCTCAAAAAATTAAGGGTCCAACCCTCAAATCCATTTTCATCCTGTAGAAGTGAGGGTTGGGAGGCCAAACTACCCCCAACCCGCACTCCTCTTCCGAATCGCACGGGAGGGAATTTTCCCCTCCCAACCTCCCGCCTCCACGGCGCCGCCCACCGCCTGCCGCGATTCCGGCCGCCGACTGCCTCCCCTCGACCCCTGCCGGCTGCCGCGAGCTCCCCCGCGCCCCCGGATCCGCGCCTCCCCACCGCCCACCGCCCTGAATCGCAACCTCCCGAGTCGCCGCACCCACCCCTGAGCCTCCGCACCTGCCGCCTCCCCGCACCTCCCCGAGCCGGCCGCGCCGCCCCACCTCGCCGCCCGCCTGCGCCCACTACACGAAGACTGACCTTTGAGAAGGGAAAAACCCATCCCGCGGGCGCGCTCTCGCGACGACACGTGTCACGCGCGGAACGACTCCCCGGGAAAATACGCGAATCATTTTCCGGGTTTGGTTTTTTCCTTTACGCTTGGCTAGACCCGTTAACAATATGCGGACCCGTTACCCTTCTTTTTCCCTTTCCGCGCGCTGTACGTTTTCAACAAATTGGGCGGGACCAGAAAGGAGTTTCTCTTGTTGGTTTTTCCCTTTGTATTTCCGGGATGTGAGTTTTCTGGAGAATTAATGGGAGGGAGGTAGCACTTTCAAATTACAAAATAAAAATTAATTCTAGCAGAGTGCTAGAACCAGACATATGTTGAAGCGAGTGTTACGGCTCGGCTTCGCCTCGTATCAAGGCGCCTTCGGCGCATCAAACATTAATAAACATAATGAATGGCAGACATATGTCGTTGTCCCCATTTGTCGTCACCCCCATATGTTGAAGCGAGTGCTATGGCTCGGATTCGCCTCGTATCAAGGCGCCTTCAGCGCATCAAACATTAGTAAACATAAAGAGTGAAATATGTCGCTGTCCCCATTTGTCGTCACCCCCATATGTCGAAGCGAGTGCTACGGCTTGGCTTTGCCTCGTATCAAGGCGCCTTCGGCACATCAAACTATTCTTCTCTCTTGGTATTTTTTCTCTTTGTTTCTCTGGAAAGATTTTCGTTTTCTCTAGCGCAAGTACATGTGCAAGGCTTGTGGAGTACAACGATGATGGAGAGACGAGTACAGCGTCCGAAGCAAGAGGAGTACGGGATCGTGTTTCTGTTTGTTTCGCTAGAAAGATTTTCGTTTTCTCTAGCGCAGGTACAAGTGCAAGGCTTGTGGAGTACAGCACTGACGGAGAGACGAGTACATCTTCTGAAGCAAGAGGAGTATAGGAACGTGCTTATGTTGGTTTCTCTGGAAAGATTTTCGTCTCTAGAGCAGGTACAGGTGCAAGGCTTGTGGAGTACAGTGGTGACGGAGAGACGAGTACAGCGTCCGAACCAAGAGGAGCACGGGACCGTGTTTCTGTTTTGATTTCTCTGGAAGATTTCCGTTTTCTCTAGCGTAGGTACAGGTGCAAGGCTTGTGGATTACAACGGTGAAAGAGAGACAAGTACAGCATCCGAAGCAAGAGGAGTATAGGACCGTGTTTCTGTTTTGATGTCTCTGGAAGATTTCCGTTTTCTCTAGCGCAGGTACAGGTGCAAGGCTTGTGGTGTACAGCGGTGACGGAGAGACGAGTATGGCGTCCGAAGCAAGAGGAGTACGGGATCGTGTTTCTGTTGGTTTCTCTGGAAATATTTTCATTTTCTCTAGCGCAGGGATATTCGATACTTTCCATATCAAATTCCAGTGCATGATTTACACTTCCATCATCAGGCACCACAGGATGTTCTATAATCCCTGCATCGAAGTCCTCTAAATGATTCACCTCTTCATGATTTCCAGACAACCCGTTACCATGTACCACAAGATATAGAAAACAAAATGCCGTCTTATTCATGCAACCTAATGGAGCTTTAGAAATCCACCAAAATAGCGCACACGCACTGTTCTCATGTTTAATCGGACCACAAGTAGGAGATAACAAAAAAAATAGTCTTATTCATGCAACTTCATGTGCAAGGCTTATGGAGTAGAGTGGTGACGGAGAGATGAGTACAACGTCTGAACCAAGAGGAGCACGGGACCGTGTTGCTGTTTTGATTTCCCTGGAAGATTGAGTACGGGACCGTGTTTCTGTTTTGATTTATCTATAAGATTTCCGTTTTCTCTTACGCAGGTACAGGTGCAAGGCTTGTGGTGTACAGCGGTGACGGAGAGACGAGTACGGCGTCCGAAGCAAGAGGAGTACGGGACTGTGTTTCTGTTTGTTTCTCTGGAAAGATTTTCATTTTCTCTAGTGCAGGTACAGGTGCACGGCTTGTGGAGTACAGTGCTTACGGAGAGACGAGTACAACATCCGAACAAAGAGGAGCACGTGACCGTGTTTCTGTTTTGATTTCTCTGGAATATTTTCGTTTACTCTAGCACAGGTACAGGTGCAACGCTTGTGTTGTACAGTGCTGACTGAGAGACGAGTACGGCATCCGAAGCAAGAGGAGTACGGCTGTTTGTTTCTCTGGAAAGATTTTCGGTTTCTCTAGCGCAGGTATAGCTGCAAGGCTTGTGGCGTACAGTGCTTACGGAGAGACGAGTACAGCGTCCGAACGAAGAGGAGCACGGTACCGTGTTTCTATTTTGATTTCTCTGGAAGATTTCGGTTTTCTCTAGCGTAGGTACAGGTGCAAGACTTGTGGAGTACAACGGTGATGGAGAGACGAGTACAGCGTCCGAAGCAAGAGGAGTACGGGACCGTGTTTCTATTTTGATTTCTCTGGAAGATTTCCGTTTTCTCTAGCGCAGGTACAGGTGCAAGGCTTGTGGTGTACAACGGTGACGGAGAGACGAGTACGACATCCGAAGCAAGAGGAGTACGGGACCGTGTTTCTGTTTGTTTCTCTGGAAAGATTTTTGTTTTCTCTAGCGCAGGTACGGGTGCATGGTTTATGGAGTACAGTGCATACGGAGAGAGGAGTACAACGTCCGAATGAAGAGGAATATGGTACCGTGTTTCTGTTTTGATTTCTCTGGAAGATTTCTGTTTTCTCTAGCGCAGGTACAGGTGTAAGGCTTGTAGAGTACGGCGGTGACGGAGAGAAGAGTACGGTCCGAAGAAAGAGGAGTACGGGACCGTGTTTCTGTTTGCTACTTTAGAAAGATTTTCGTTTTCTCTAGCGCAGGTACAGGTGCAAGGCTTGTGGAGTACAGTGGTGATGCAGAGACGAGTACAGCGTCCGAACGAAGAGGAGCATAGGACCGTGTTTCTGTTATGATTTCACTGGAAGGTTTCCGTTTTCTCTAGCGCAGGTACATGTGCAAGGCTTGTAGAGTACAGCGGTGACGGAGAGATGAGTACAACATCTGAAGCAAGAGGAGTACGGGACCGTGTTTCTGTTTGTTTCTCTGGGAAGATTTTCATTTTCTCTGGCGCAGGTACAGGTGCAAAGCTTGTGGAGTACAGAGCTTACAGAGAGACGAGTATGGAGTTTGAAGCAAGAGGAGTACGAGACCGTGTTTCTTTTTGTTTCTCTGGAAAGATTTTCGTTTTCTCTAGCGCAGGTACAGGTGCAAGGCTTGTGGAGTACAGTGCTTACGGAGAGACGAGTTCAGCGTCCGAATGAATAGGAGCACGGGGCCGTGTTTATGTTTTGATTTCTCTGGAAGATTTCCCTTTTCTCTAGCGCATGTATAGGTGCAAGGCTTATAGAGTACAGCGGTGACGGGAAGACGAGTACGGCGTCCGAAGCAAGAGGAGTACGGGACTGTGTTTCTGTTTGTTTCTCTTGAAATATTTTCTTTTTCTCTAGCACAGGTACAGGTGCATGGCTTGTGGAGTACAATGGTGACGGAGAGACGAGTATAGTGTTCGAACGAAGAGGAGCACGGGACCGTGTTTCTGTTTTGATTTCTCTTGAAGATTATCGGTTTCTCTAGCGCAGGTATAGGTGCAAGGCTTGTAGAGTACAGCGGTGACGGAGAGACAAGTACAACGTCCGAAGCAAGAGGAGTACGGGACCGTGTTTCTCTTTGTTTCTCTGGAAAGATTTTCGTTTTCTCTAGCGCAGGTACAGGTGCAAGGCTTGTGGAGTACAGAGCTTACAGAGAGACGAGTGCGGCGTCCGAACCAAGAGGAGTACATGACCGTGTTTCTGTTTGTTTCTCTGGAAAGATTTTCATTTTCTCTAGCGCAGGTACAGTGGTTACGGAGAGACGAGTACAGCGTCCGAACCAAGAGAAGTACGGGAGTGTGTTTCTGTTTTGATTTCTCTGGAAGATTTCCGTTTTTTCCTGCGCAGGTACAGTTGCAAGGCTTGTGGAGTACAGAGTTGACGGAGAGACGAGTACATGTTTCGCACCAAGAGGAGTACAGGACTGTGTCTCTTTCCATTTTCTCTCGAGAAGGTACAGGTGCAAAGGCGTGTCGAGTACAGCGGTGATGACGTGTCGAGTACAGGTTTCGCACGAAGAGAGTTTCACACACATGACACTAGCATTAACATTACAATGTGCATAAATTTTAGGTGTTTAAAATATTGCAAAATACACATGACACTAGCATTAACTAATAACCAAATAGAAATCCTTGCACGTACTTGGTTTCGTGGTTCACATTGATACAGTACGACACATAGTACTTATTTTGACTTATACCTTAAGCTTCGTTATGACAAGCTTGAGCTAGGCACTGCCATCTAAGAATGGAGATCCCCTTTCATCTTTGAAGCTAAATGAGCAAATGCCTCCTTCTTTCAGGTTAAATTCTTGAACTATCTCTGGGAATCCTTCCTTTATCATAGCTTTCTCATTCTTATCCATCTTCATGGTAGCATACATTTTAATGTGTCCTAATGTGCAACTGACAGCAACTTTAACAGGTTCTTGTATAAATCCCCAAATGTGTTCATTAGTGAATTCTTCTGAAAATTACTAAAAGATATTAACGAACCATTATTAGTTTTGTGTCACATTATGTCAGAAGTTTAATTGATGAGATAAACTCACCATCTTACATATGCCTCTTGTAACAAATGATTTAGTCATGGTGCAAATATAATCTTTAGTAGTTGGTGTCTGGTTGTTGTTGACTTTATTTTTTAGCTGGAGTACTTGATTGTAATTCATCTCAACATGGTTTCCAAAGACGCATTCTTTGTCGAATTTTTCGTTTCCATAGAGTCCAGGTCCTACAATCAAGAGGTATTGTTTTTATTTAAAAACTATATATTGACTGTAATGTTTGCTTTTTTAGTTGCTAGTATTTGTACCTCTAATAGTTATTTTTTCCATCATTGACAGAAATTGTGCATAACTTTCATCAATATCTCTGTCAACACCTTTGTTTGTGTTGTCGTCATTTTCATCGCCGCTTTTGATCTTTTCAATGTCAGTGGTTGATGGACCCTGATTACCTGTTGCCTATAAGACGTTTCATTGATTGTATTCATATAGGAGTTTAGATCTAAAATTGATATTTAAATAAAATAAAATAAATTTGCATTGCACGGGTTGAATAATATGTCTTGTACGTAACCAAGCATTAAATTTTGTTTTTTTGAAACCGGTTTGATGGTCGATGTCGCATATTGAACAGCTCTTGCACAAGGATCTGTACTTCTCTGCGCTGGATTTCCCAGCCTCTTGAATTCTTGCAAGCTATGTTTCCTAAAGGATATTTGAATTATTAATGCATTCAATGTAAATCATATAGTGTAGATGCATTCATATTTAAATAAAATTAGGTCAATTTTCATTGTACTTGATGAGTAATATATTCTGTATGCAAGCAAGCATTAAATTTGGTTATTTGAAACCTGGTTATGAAGGTTGACGCCGCATATTGGACAGCTCTTGCACAACTGTCCGTAGATCTGCGCCATGTATTGCACAACCTCTTGCATTCTTGCAAGTTGTGTTTCCTAAAACTGACATTTAAATTATCAATACATTAATTGTAAATCATATAGTGCAGATGCATTCAAATTTAAATAAAATTAGGTCAATTTTCATTGCACGGGATGAGTAAAATATTTTGTGTGCAACAAAGCATTAAATTTGATTATTTGAAACCTGGTAATGAGGGTCGGCGTCGCATATTGGACAGTTGCTGCACAAGTATCCGTACTTCTTTGCCCTGTAGTGTGCCATGCAAGCATTTTCTATGTGTAACAAAAAAGTTAACCATCAAATTACATATGCTTGCAATATATTTCGGAGAACAGAGAACTACATTTTCTATGTGGAACGAAAAAGTTAACCATCAAATTACATATGCTTGCAATATATTTTGGAGAACAGAGAACTACAGATTATACACGAATGCAATCAATATATTTTGGAGATAAATAGTTTAATTTTTTTTTCAGTTCGTCCTGTTAATGAGATTCATGTGATTTTTAGTTATATCTTTACTAATTTGTCATTTAAACATCAAATTGTGAAGTATTAGTATATTTTAGCAACGAATATACTGTTCTTGACCTATACCAATCATTTAACCTTGTTTTCTTGGTTGACTTGGAAATAAAATTTGATAGACTTATAGACTTCTCTATGTCTGTTGACATTTAATCTTTTGAATGTACTACGCTGTATGTGTGTAATGTTTTTTGCTACCAGATCCATCAGCGCAGCTTCAAGTTTGTGCTGGGTTCATGAGGTGTAAATAAAATGCGTAGCGAGACTGTTTTCCACTATATCCTAGATCTATTTTGTTCATTATTGTGGTATGCGACTGATCTATTTAGAACATGGAGTTTCCAGCAAATCTAGAAGTTTTCAAGTTATACATCCGACTTGCCGCTCGTTTGCTGTGATGGAGATGCCGGTGATGCTCACTTGCTGATGTGGCTTTCTTTTCCTGTTTTGGATAAGGAGGAGGAGCCGTGCAAAGTGGTTGGTGTGGAAGTGTTGATGCGAGAAGCCAAGTAGTTGGTGTTGTTTCTACCCTATGACATTTGGGACCTATTTAGGGGCGTTATCGTCCATTCTCTTTTATATTTATATTCTATTATGCCACTATGACATTTGGGACCTACTTGGGGGTGTTGTCGTTCAGTCTCTTTTATATTTATTCTATTCTGCCACGATCACATTCGGGACCTACTGCGGGGCTTTGTCATCCACTCTGTTTTACATTTATTCAATTTGCCAGTATGTTGTGGATGTTGTGGTTCATTAGTTTCAGATGTGTGGTTTGGATTGTTTTCGAAAAGACAAGGATAGGAGACTTATCCCTTGCTTAAGCTCATGCTTTTTTTAGTAGCAAAGCTCTATTTTAGTTAATGAATTTTTTCGTGCGGAAATGTTATGGCCGCGTGTTTTTGTTTTTTTAATTTTTTTGCGAGGTACAATTCAACCAATATGGTCCGAAAGAGTACACTTCTTGCTAATTAGTAATCACTGGTTCGAACCAGGAAGTTATGCAAGCATATGTTTACGGAGTTTCAATCTTACAGACGTTCACAAAAGCGTAGACACTAAAAAAGTTATAGGTAGTTCAAAGCGATGCCATAGTACAGAGGTTCAAAAAGAAAATTATTGCATTCCCATCTTTCAGCACACTTCAGTTGTAGAAGTGAAAGTGTTCTGATGCTTTCATTTGGCCATCATGTTCCACCTGTAAATCAAAAATGTAACATTAAAGTTTGTTAGGAAAAATTATATATTTATAAATTCATTGCAGCAACTTAATAAGATTACTTTATTTCATTTCTATTCAATGATCAAGTTAAAATTATCTTTACTTTTTTATTGTACCTGCATCCTTTCTTTTGAGGACACAGGTTACTTCGCAACCTGTTATGATATGTTAACAAGTTAGAGCAACAATTTAAACGATTGTTGTATTGGACATGTAGTTAAGGTTAACTCACATTTTTTCCACTTCTTGTTTTTCCTGCAGTGCCTTCTTTAGTGGGAGATGCAGCTTCTTTGTCAACCTGATTTTTGTATTTAAAATTTATTATTCTTATATTATTATACTTGTAACTTTAAATTAGTATTCATATGTAGTTCAATTAGTTAATTGTGAACACAAATAATTAATATTTACAAGCCTGATTATGTCTTTTGAACGTACCTCATTATTTGCTATCCTTGCATCTTCTTGAATTTACAATGCAAAAGTTTCCCTGAGATGAAAGGTCGTCTTCTGTAAACTTTCTATAACTTTAGCTTCGTTATCAGAAATTTCTTTGACAGTAGTTCATTGGTTTTCCACAGCTATTCCTTTCTCGAGGCGGTCAAATGTAGTTGGTACATTGTGTGACAGGTTGTATGGGCTGGTCAGCAAGTTGTTAATCTATTCCAATGTTTCTTCTAACACACTGGTGTTTTCTTCTTGAATGGAACCACCAGCTGGAATGTTTGTTCCTCTGAAAGTACGCTTTGCTGACATCATTTGTTCTTCATGATGCAGATACATTCTCTTCAGTAGATTCATTTTCTGGTAGTAAACTATGTCATTTGATGCTTTCCACTGTTAGAATCAGAAAATGAAAATAGTGTATTAGCTTATGGAGTACGAGAAATAATGAACAAATAGAGAAAAGGTCATTGAATTTTTCTTACAGGTAAGTTTCCAAATATCCAGGTATTAGGGTCTTCCCCGCCTTTTTTAGCATAGTCTGCTGCAGCAATACTCCTTAGATTTTCATAATCCATGAAGTGTGCACGAGGTGTTCTTTTATCATGGTCTGGAAGGCCTTGTTTCATACAACAGTCAAGATATAACCGAACTTTTGCTATGATGCAGCCAGGCAGACCAGTCCATTTTGATTTAGATTTCCTATACTAGATGACAGCTCTCTTGAGCTCATCTACTAGCAACTGACACAAATCCATGTCCTTCTACTTTGATATGTCCAGATATTTTACCATTGCTGCCTCCCTTGACACACGGATAGTTGTTCCTGGGCATATGAATTTCATGTACATTATCAACACAAATACTTTCAGAGCCGAATCATCGCTCGCTTCGTCTTTAACCAACAGCCTTAGGAGCTTGCGAAGGTCATCAGTATTCATATCCTCATTTTTCCTAAAACCAAGCAGGCAAGTCGGATATTAATGTTTTGCCTGATCTTGCTGTCAATCAAAGGACCCAAACCTGCATCCCGAAGCCTTTTTATGTGTCATTCCTCCAATATTCCAACACAGGTGAATAGCTATTTAAGTGAGCATCTTACTGTCTTGTTGATCGTTCTGGCCATAAAATTTATTTTTGCCTTTTTTGCAATCCTTCTTGCCTTATCCTATTTCTTGCCTTTATTTTTTTTATCTTCTGAATTTCCAGATATGTTCTGCATGATTAAAATCAATTGTGTCAGAAAAAGATTTAACAAAAAAATAAATGCATTTATTTTGCATCCAAAGTACTAAGAAAATACTCATATTTACCTTGTATTCATCATTTTGTTCATCGCTGTCGGTGTTCTCTTCGTTGTCGTCATGCTTAGCGGGATGTTTGGTATTGCGAGACAATTTTCTTATTGTGGCGGCCTTTTCTGTTTTGTTTCCTTCTTTGGCAGTTTTTGTAGGCTGTGTTTCTTCTTCTTTATTAAGATTTGAAGCACTTTCGCTAGAGCTGGTGACTACTGTCTCTTTTGTAGATGACAATCATTTTCTTCTCCTTGGACATTTAGAATCAACATCGGTAGTTTTCTTTAACATGTTTTCAGTCCCTTTATCCATTCTTGCTGCCTCTTTCTCTGGTGATATATTCTTGTGCTTTCTTGCTGCAAGGCTATTCAAAATGTTTCTGCGAGGAGGCGGTCTGACTGCGGCTGCAATATTTTCAGAAGAACCTGCGCTTGTTCTTGCTTCATAATTTTTCCTCGTAGACCCTAGATTTGCATGATCTGCAATTATGTTGTCTTGTTCTTCTGGGAGCACAACCGCAAGTGGCTTCAAGTTTAGTGGGGCAATTGGAGTGTCGTGGTATCGTCACGGCATATGCTACGGGGTAGCTAAAGTTAGGTGGTTCCTGTGTATGGACGTCGACGGTATCCGGATGCGGGATTGGTACACAGCACACGGTGATGTACCCATGTACACGGTGATGTCTGATGTATTAGTTAACAGTATAATGTAACCAGCTAGGAGGGCTCACAGAGATTTGGCGCTCCTCACCGTCCGATCAAGACCCTCAACGCTGCAGATCGCTTGAAATCTCCGAAACGCTGCGTGAATCTGTTTACTCCCGCAGTTCACGTTACGTGGGCCGGTTCACGTTACAGGGCTGCTTCTCCGCAGGTCGAGTTGGATGTCCTGTGGTTCACCGGGCCGACAAACTACTCAGCCTGTTAGATAGGCCCATTAAGTATGAACGGAAAACCCATGCGTGCAATCCGGCCGCTTCTCACCTCTTTCGACTGGCGCTCGCGCTTCAACGCCGCCACGCACGATGTCCTCCGCGACCCCCTTCGATCTCGCCGTAGGGAGGAACCTGGGTTGCGGCGCCGCCGACTGATGCCGAAGGGAAATTGAAGGGCAAGGGGCCGTGGTAGCGAACCCTAGCACTTGGCCGAACGCCGCGTTGATCGGTGCGCCCATCGCGATGAGCCAGCTTATCCGGCGGTGGCGCCCAGCACGACAAACCAGCTTGTCCGGTGGCGGTTCCACTAATTGCATCATGTTTTTCTCAACGATCTCTATGATTTCAAGGAAATTATGTGAAAGTCTGATAGCTATTCTCTGTAGAGATTAGATGATCTTGATGTTCCTTTCTCCTCCCAAGTTCGTATATCTCACGGCTAGAAATCCTTTTTCTTATATGCGACCATTGTTTATATTGTTGATTGCTGATTACTTCTCTGGGACTGAAATCTGCAGGGAGTATGACGGTGCCAAATTGTTGTATGGTTGCCTGATAGACATGGTCACTTCTATCCTGAAGGTTATGCTCACTGGGATTGGCTTCTGTTATAATGGGCAAGCTAAGAAGTTCAGTTAATTCGGAGGAGATTGGTCAGTTGTGTGTCCATTTTCTTTGTTAAATTGCTCCTTGAAGAATACACCTTTTGATATTTAGCATCCACTATGTCAGCTTTGCAAGTTAAGTTTGAACTTCCTTTGTCTATTTGATTAAATGCTTATGTCACCTAAAAGATTGTCTGACATCCTGTATAGTTTGGTGTATGTGATACTTCTGTATAGTAAAAGTTCCTGATATATTTAAACAGCTAGGCCATGGGCATATCAAGTGTAGATGCCATTAACTAGGATGTTCAAGCCATTGGGTGAGCTCGGGTGTTGACAACAAAGTTATGTTCTAATTCCAAAACCAATCTTCATATATCTGTCATCGGCTCTTGTTGGCCACACTTATTCTGTGATGCTTCATTCGTAGGATCTTACCGTTTTCTGAATTGGAGAATTGTCATTGAAGCTAGCAGACTTTTCGAACTCAGGCTCCGATTTTCGTCAACCAGTAATAGGGAACATGTTCTAGAAAAGTAAAACAAAAAACTCGTTTACTGTTGTGACCTATTCTGTACGAGTTGAAGGTTAACTGTACTTAGATAGTTCAATGCCATGTGACATTTAATATTAAAATGTTGATAGGCTATTGCAAAATCATGTTGACTATATTTAAGAATTGCAATAAAGAGTTGTCCGATCGGCTCGGTAAAGCTAGGTAACATCATATTTGTCAGCTTTAGGCTTTGAATTAGATGTCATCCTTGATTTTCCTTTACACTTCGTAAAGTGGAATGCATCATCAAATTTCCTACTTTGGAATTCGAAATAAGATCCTGTGTTTTTCAGGTGCCACTCTTGAATTACCCCTTTGACAAACAAATTTGACTAGATTTTAGAAATTAGTGTTTTCTCTTTTCCTGTCATTTTTTCAATAGTATAAAAAGTTTCGGTTGAATTTAGGTCTAAAGTATAGTATATATATAAATGGAGAGTCATTTGAATTTGTCATGTGGCCATTCATCAACTAAACTTCGAGAGTATCTGATGTGTAATCAGTACGAAATATTCATGAAACTGACATTTAGTTGGGCATCATGATCCCATCTTATGTGGTTATTGTTTTCATTCAGGTATTAAAAGTAGATTATGAAATTGTATGGTTTCACAGAAGTACTTACTAATATCAGCTTCCTTTGCATATAATTAAAATATATTGAAGTTAATTTTCGCCTTAGCTTCCAGCTGCTTCCTTTTGAAAGTTCAGCTTTTGCCATGCGCTGAGATTAAACCTCTTGCATGCACATGCCAACAGAGAGAATATCCAATACACCAAAGTAGGGCATGATGCGTAAGAATAGTAAAGCTTTGTTGCAAGTCTTTGCCTGGTACTATTCATTTCAGTTTTTAAATCTCCGAAACATACCCATATTAGTTTGGCTTCATATTTGAGGCACTGTAATGAATATTTATTAAATGGAGCTTCATATTTGAGGCATTGTATACTCAGACACACATATTTGGTAAATAATATGTGCAGTATGAATTATGGTAGATATTTCAATTTTTCTTATATTATAATGTATGGGCGAGGCAACACGTGCCTTTATGTAAATTTTCAGGACCACACTATGAAAATCTTGCTAGAAGCCTAGAACTTAACCTTGGTTTGTAATTTCTAGAGTGTCTTGACATTCTTTGTATTTTTTACAGTATAATTTATGATGGCACTCCTTGGAAAAGTCCGGTTTGAACATGGGTGCATGTGAACCCTAGTTGGAAATGCATTTTCCAAATGTTAAAAAATTCTGAAATAAAAATATCCGGGTACGTACGCATGTTTCATGTATGCGTAGAAAGTTTTCGCGGAGAAACCACTTTTTTATTTCAGAATCTAAAAAAGACAAAATACGTCACATATATACTGCTATATAGCCCTGCAAAATTTCACTTTTTTGCCGAGACAAAATAAAAAGTTTTTTCGTCACGAAACTCATGTCCAGAGCACATATTTGAGATCATCTGGGAAATCATTTTGTGTTTCAATTTTTAAAACATGTTTTGAGCTCACAAACGGAACTTTTCAAAAAGTGGGTTCACATGCCCCCATGTTCTATATATGCACACTCGGTACTCCTTATTGTAAAATACCTTCACCGCCTGCACTGGAAGAGTTGGGATTGAAATCTAATGGTCTAATTGTCAAGGAAGAGATTTTTCCTACCGTTTGACAACATGATTGTATGTTATTGCTTCATGCTATTCAAATGTTAATTGGGGCTTAGGCTATTATGTTTCGTGACCTCTGTCTACATTATATATCTGGGAACTTGTTAATTGAGGGACTGATCATATAGTATCTTTGCATGTGTGCACTGCACTCATCTTGATTATTATTGCAAATATGACCATCCACACAGTATGTATAGTGATTCTGCTTTTTTCGGTCTACAAACATGCATCCTTCCACCTAATTTGAGTTCTTTGCTCCACGCCAATGTTTTTTGACCGATGTTGTTTGCACCGTATCATCATGTTTAACCTCATGTATTTGCTTTCTGTTCATTGCAGGTTAATGTAGGGATGCTTATGGCTAACCGAAAAAAAGGAGTGGCCTGGTTCTGGTGATAAGGAACTTGTCTTATCTCATTTAGATGGAGGACAATTGTGAATGTTAGCATGCTTCCATGTTTCTGAATAGTTTACTTCTTTATTGTCTGTCTACCATTTGGACAATGGAAGAAGGGAGAAGGGATTATCCGAGAATACAGGCAATCATTGAAGGTTTGTACTGCTTTTATTCTAGGTTTTTTTGGATGTTCAAGGTATTTAACAACACTTACAAGCTTATTTCCCCTGTCTCCAAACTATTTACATATACACATACATGATTAGTACATCTGTAATCACTCCCTTTGTCATTAGTATTGTTGTCATTCATGTCATTTCGAAATGTGTTATTATATGGTTATTGTCTTTAGTCGATGACACGATCAGTGTTGTAAATTGCAAAATCTGTACACCCACTTTTTACCTGTGGCGGAAGACATGTTCATAATTCAGACAGTCAAATATTCATTTTTTGTGCTCTACACTCTTCTAGATTTTAAGTTCCACCACAATATGGATACATCTTATTTATTTGTAATATCAGTTTTTTTATACATTTTTGTTCTTCTTTCCTCAAATATGGACGGGCGCGGCAAAGCGCGCTTCCATGGTCTAGTATGACAGTAATGTGTGATACAGAGTTGCTTCTTGAGCTGTTTGTCCTGATAATGAAGAAGCTACTGTGAGCTAAGAGGGAGCCTGGCCGGCTTGGAGAGAGCCTGGCTGGCTGCTCGTATGTGAGCTGAGAGAGGGAGGGCAGCGCTGGCCCTGGAGAGCGTGTCCGCGTGAGGGGCTCCCCTGGTGTGCTTATATAGTGGCACCCAGGGGATAAGAGATGGCCCGTACACTGTTGCTGAGATGACTACTGGGTACGATCAACACTGTTGCTCTACATGAGCATATCGATAGCATGTACATAGACTAACACGTTGCCTGGTCGCTTGGTCTTGTCGCTGGCAGAGCAGGCACATACGATGCCTTACTCCCTGGTCTTCTCCCTGGTCTTCGATCGTTGTCTCGCAGCAGAGAGATCCAATGCGTTGGTTGATCTTGTCATCACGTACATAGCAGATGGCTTGATGGTACGTGGCCTTGGCGTCGAGCAGCTGGTTCGTGCATGGCTTGAACTTGATCTTGGCCAGCTCGTACCGTGGAGAGAGGAAGTGGCAGCCGGCCATGCGCGTACGTAGAGCGGCCGGACGTGCGCGTATGCATGCATGGCAGGGACCAGCTGGCCAGGAGGAGCTGGCGAGCCGGACAAACCGAGGGCGAGGCCACGCCTGGACGAGCCGGCCAGAGCGATCGATCTCCTCGACCGAGCGAGGAAGCGAGCCGGCCAGCGCCAAGGTAGGTGACGCAATCGGCAGGCGGCCCAGGGAGAAGCGGGGCGGCCCAGCCGGGGCGCACCTGGCATGGAACAGAGCGGGGGCGAGGTGGAAGCTGGAGCGGGCCGGGGCGGAGCCGGAAGCCAGAAGCCGGCCCACGAGGGGGAAGCCGGAGCAGGCCAGGAAGGCCGCAGCCGCACGAGCCGTGGGAAGCCGGCCCAGCACACAGCTCTTCTTCTTTTATCTTTTTTCTTCATATCTTTTGATCCGTAGCATCTTTTCTTGATCCACGAATGCTGCACGAGACTCGCAAACTCGAGAACTTTGCCATACCGGGGGTAATCCTCCCGACATGGAGCTTCCACAGGATGTATTGTGGCTGCAAAAATATCGCAGCAATCTTCTATTCGTAGGTGAATACATGGAAATCGTATTTATAATTTAATATAATTGTATTTAGTTTATTATTGAAATTATTAATTATTTTTTTGTTAAAGTAATAGATAATCAGTAATTCTCCGTCTTACTGATATTACTTTATGCTACTATAGTTTATATAGACACATTTTAGTTAATCGTTGACTCATTGTCACGGATGATAAGCACCCGAAAATTTTGAAATTAGAAATTTTGATATTTTTTGTTTTAATATGTTTTAAAGATAAACCGGTTTGACTTCAAAGGAATCATAACAGAAACACGTTTTGGCATTGAGGGATGAGTTAATACAGTACCTTCATTCAAAGATGGTGATTCCTGCTCACTTGTCATACCGGAGATTTGCTATTCTTTCTGAAATTGAAATGCAATATCTGCAAGGGAGGAAAGCAACTGTTTAAATTTATCATGGAAAGTATTCTTAAATTAATTTTGTTGACATGAGTGCCATAGCGCACTTTTACACATAAGGTTGTAGTTCTGTCTTAAATTAATAAGGCAATATCTACAGGGGATGAAAGCAATTGTTTAAATTTTCGTTGGTTTCTACTCATGGTTTTACACATAGGGTTGTAGTTCTACCTTAGATTAATAAGGTATGTACCTGCAGATACAGAGTGCATTACAGAGCTAATATTGTTTACAACAGTCAGACGAATATGCAAATAAATATTCAAGAACGAAAGGTCTGCTTTAGACGCAGATGCCATTTTTTCCTTAATTTCTGTACCATCGGAGAAGGAACCAAAGGATGAACCATCGATGGAATTAATCCATACTATCCCTGAGGTAACAGATCCCTAAAGGCGCCCACCGCCACGGATTGAAGGGTGGCCTGGCGGAGTGAGTAGCCCCTTTAATCCCCGCACGATTAGTTCATGGGGGCAGCAGACGCAGCCACAACTCAGATCTCCACAGCTTCCTTCACCGGCGGGCGATGAGGAAGAGGGGAGTGTAGAGAGGATAGGTGTTTGGCGGCTGGCTAGGGTTTGCCCTCACTTTTTGCTGGACGGGTGACGCGAGAAGAAATGGGAGCTGCCGCACAGTCTATGTGTTCTAGTTTGTAGAAAAGGAATACATGTGAGGAGAAAATGAATTCAGGTATCGTAGTTCAGTCTGTTGGTTGATGAAAAACGAACCTTCGGATGGAGCAGCAGTGATACTATCTTGATGCTCCGAAAATTTCTTGTACGGGGTCGGCCTGTAGCGCGTCCTTATGCTGAATTCTTCCATGGGTGTTTGAGAAGATTAGAGTTGAGCATGTAGGTGTTTGCCCTAATAATATAGATGTAGAAGACGAATTGGTTGATGTTGTGGGTCCCACCACATCAGGGTTGTGACGAATTTCTGTTGTTTCTGGGACGAGTACAGTTGCGAGGAGTCTCAAGTACAACGGTCATTTTGATATGAGTACAGTTATTTCACAAAGAGGAGTACCAACTGTATCTGCTGGTTTTGGATCAATCTTTATTTTGTATAGGTTAGGTACAGTTGTTAAGAGCCTGGAGTATAGTGTTGCAGCTGGGAAAATTACAGATGTGGCACGAAGATGAATACTGTATCTTTTTTGTTTTAGTTGATAATTTATCTTGTTTGTAGTAGGTAATGTTGTTGAGCGTATGTAGTACGGTTGTGCTATATGCACGAGTACAGACGCGGCATGAACACGAGTACAGACTATTTTTAAGGGTTCAACCAAGCTGCGTGTCTACCCGGTGGCACATGGCAGGACGCGTGACACGTTGCTAGGATCTCCACCGCGAATGCGGAATGGCAGTTGCCATGGTGCCGTTGGATCTTCCTCGAGAGAGGAACCGTCAAGTCTCATACGTCGCTCCGAAAACTGTTCTGGCCTGAAGATTGTTGGGAGCGCATTCATGTCTCATCCGTCGCCTCGAAATCTGTTTTCGTTCTTCATATATACTGCGCGGAGCTCTCCATAACCTCATGTGCTTCTCCGTTGCTGCAATCCACCAAAGTCTTGTCTTGTTCATCTTTTCAAATTGGTTCATCCACGGCAGCTATGGCGTCCAATTACCCGGTCACTGTTGTCTACTGCTGGCTTCTTTTCCTGTAGACAGTGTTGGGCCTCCAAGAGCAGAGGTTTGTAGAACAGCAGCAAGTTTCCCTTAAGTGATTCACCCAAGGTTTATCGAACTCAGGGAGGAAGAGGTCAAAGATATCCCTCTCAAGCAACCCTGCAATTACGATACAAGAAGTCTCTTGTGTCCCCAACACACCTAATACACTTGTCAGATGTATAGGTGCACTAGTTCGGCGAAGAGATAGTGAAATACAAGTAATATGGATGAATATGAGTGGTAATAACAATCTGAAATAAATATGGCAGCGAGTAAACATGCAGTAGAACAGTAAATAAACGGAGATTCGATATTCGGAAACAAGGCCTAGGGATCATACTTTCACTAGTGGACACTCTCAACATTGATCTCATAACTGAAACTACTCTACACTCTCTTGTTGGATAACAAACACCATTCATTGTGTAGGGCTACAAGAGCTCCCTCTAGCCGGAGTTAACAAGCTCCACAACATCCGGAGTTCATATTTAAGTAACCTTTAGAGTGCATGATAGACCATTGCAATTTAGACCGAGTATTAACATAGCATGCACACCGTCACCGTCAGGCTATGAAAGGGGGAATAGATCACATCAATACTATCATAGTAATAGTTAACTTCATAATCTACAAGAGATCACAATCATAGCTTATACCAAATACTATATGATGCACACACTGTCAACATTACATCATGGAGGAGGAATAGACTACTTTAATAACATCACTAGAGTAGCACATAGATGATATTCAACTAGATCACAAAGAGAGAGATGAACCACATAGCTACGGTAGAGCCTTCAGCCTCAGGGGAGAATTACTCCCTCCTCATCATGGGAGACAGCGATGGCGATGAAGATGGCGGTGGTGTCGATGGAGATGCCTTCCGGGGCCACTTCCCCATCCCGGCGGCGTGCCGGAACAGAGACTTATGTCCCCCGAATCTTGGCTTCGCGATGGCGGCGGCTCTGGAAGGTTTTCCGTATCGTGGCTTATTCGTTTAGGGTTTTCGCGACGTATGCTTTAAGTAGGCGGAAGGGCAGCCTCGGAGGAGTCCTGGGGGACCCACACACTAGGGGGCGCGCCCCCCCTTGGCCGCGCCGCCTTGTG
Organism: Lolium rigidum; assembly: GCF_022539505.1. NCBI lineage: Eukaryota > Viridiplantae > Streptophyta > Magnoliopsida > Poales > Poaceae > Lolium > Lolium rigidum. The sequence goes on from NC_061508.1 coordinate 277,837,525, forward strand.
GGGTGGGGCCCCCTTGGCTCCCCTCTGGCCCCTCTTCGGTGCTCTGGAAGCTTCCGGGAAAAATAAGATATTGGGCGTTGATTTCGTCCGATTCCGAGAATATTTCCTTTGTAGGATTTCTGAAACCAAAAACAGCAGAAAACAGCAACTGGCTCTTCGGCATCTTGTCAATAGGTTAGTGCCGGAAAATGCATAAATATGACATAAAGTGTGTATACAACATGTGAGTATCATCATAAAAGTAGCATGGAACATAAGAAATTATAGATACGTTTGAGACGTATCAGTCGCCACCCTGAAGCGGGGACGCGGCCGCCCTATTGGAAGCAAGGACAAGGTCCCCCGGGCGTCGAGGAAGCTGAGGGCTATCGCCGCCCCGCCTGCGGATGTACCGAGGCCCAGTGGGGGCGTCAGTGCCACCGGAGGGAATTGCTCGGTGAGCGTTGCGGCCGCCGCGTCCGGCGGTGCCGTCACAACCCTTGGGGTGCCTCGAGACATCCCGGCCGTCGCCATCAGGGAAAATAAGCCGCCAGTGAAACGCTCGTGGAAGGAGGTGTCGATGACCTTGTCACCGGCGCACGAGTTCTTGGTGTTCGTCACCGTATCAGGGCTGACGAAGCTGAGGCTTCCGGACGCCTTTCCCAAGGCGTACTCGCGGTACGACCCGGGGTATGCACTCTTGCGAGAGGCGAGCCCGAAGCAGGAGTCATGGAAGGTGTCGACCGTCTGGGAGGATGGAGGCTTGTACCTTGCTGGAGATTGAGGCATGTTCGCTGCTCTCTACGGTCTTCATTGTGGCACTATCCTGTCCTTCCACCACATGAAGGATACTACTAGCTTCATTGTCAAGGTCTTCAACAACAAGGTGTGCCGCATTTCCTTCCTCCCTCTGTTGGCCTAGTATTAGCGACGTCGTCTACAACGAACCGGCTTGTGGCCTCTTTTGATTTGTTGCTGTCGAGGGTACTCCTCGGCAATGCCCTCCGTTTGGGGCTTAGGGTAGATGGAATCTTGTAGGCTGACACGAGACATCGGTTATCAAACAAGCAGGGAAAGCGATTTACCAGGTTCGGGGCCCTCGATGAGGTAAAACCCTTACGTCATGCCTGTCTGATCTTGATTATGAAAATATCGGGTTACAATGGGGTGCCGAAGGTTTCGGCTATGATCTCGTCGAGAGACTAAGTTCTGCAGGGACCTAGCTCTAGACTTGCGGTGGCTATGATTGCTAAGATTGCATGCGTCCTCGGTAGCCTCTCTCCTGGCCCTTATATTGGGAGCTAGGTCTCGAGAGATTTGTCCGGGTACGACTAGGTTACAAAGAGTCCTAGTTCTAAACTTTCCTTGTGTTCTTCGTCTTCTTGTATTGTTCTTCAAGGATCCTTCTCCGGAGCCAACGTAGTGGCCCACCTGGCCATCGAGTGCCTTCATGGGCCCCTGGTTGGGCCGTAAGAGGTAGTGCAAGATTAGTTACCCGAAGGGTAATGCCCACATCAGTAGTCCCCGAGTGACTGGCCGAAGATACTTTGGGCAGGGACTAATAGCATGCGTCCTGTCGAATGTTCGCCTCACCCGACAAATCTTGATCTTCTTGTAACAGCAGCATCTTCTTCTATCGGGTGCACGTCCAGCGCTCCCGATGGGAGTAGCCCCCGAGTCTAGGTACGGATGCTTGCAACCGTGCGTAGGCTCAAGTTGTACTACTCGAATGTTTTCTTCTGCCGAAGCTTTCTGCAAATTTCCAAGATCCTCCGATACATTTATATCGGGGCTTTAATTTTCTTTTCAAATAAGGTTCAGTATGTAAAGGATATCGAGTAACGTGCCCAATTTTGTTGGTTAACTGTCGATGGCAAAACAACGCTACCCTGCACAGAATCAAGTCCCCGGGCATGATCCTGGAGTGCAAAAACTTTTATCGTGTGTGCACTTAGCACTCCCGATGGGAGTAGCCCCCGAGTCTGGGCGCGGATGCTTGCAACCGAGTACAGACTTAGGCCAAATGATTTGAATATCTCAATCTTTCTTCAGATACTCCTGATGCGATCTTCCTTGTAAAAGTCTTCGAGTCTGAATTATATCGGGTATGCGTCTAGCGCTCCCGATGGGAGTAGCCCCCGAGTCTAGATATGGATGCTTGCATACGTGCGTAGACTCAGGCCGATCTACCCGATGATTTTAATTTTCTTCGGTTGCTTCATATGGAATCGATACCTTTCGTGACATCATCGATGACGTTGCCACTGTTGCGGTTTGACTGACAGACGTGACCTGATGGGCCCACCCCACTTCTGCGCGGTCCAGTTTGGGAAATGACCAGTACTTGTGCAGTTACCAAGATGTCTCCTCGATTTCTGCGCACAATGATGAAAAAAGGTCCTTTAATAAATCGAAGGCAACGACACGTGGCCACCCAATCTCAAACTCCCTTTAGTTTATAATCTCACAGGGTAGATTTTACCCTTTCCACGCCTTCTTCTCACGCCCTTTCTTCCTCCTTTGCTCACAACCGCTGCGCCACCGTCGCCGCCGCTTTTTAGACCTTCCCCAGATCTCACGATGGTGAAGAAGAGGAGCCTTACTCTCGCCACTAGCGCTGCATCTAGCGGCGCCGCCACCAAAGCCTCATCAAGCACACCCAAAAAGGGTGCATCGGATGTTCCTCCTCCAGCTCCTGCGCCACCCGCGACGGAGAGCTCCACCGCCGGACCAGCGCCCGGCGATTGGCCGGTTTCCACAACCACCAAGCGCGACGAGAAGAGGGCTCGAAGCCTTGGGATAATCTCATCTGACGAGGGGAACGTTATTCTTCCAGGTGCGGCTTCACGCCCTAATCCCCCCGCCGGTTTTACTGTCATGTTCTTATTGTTTCTTTATCGCGGTCTCTCCCTTCCTGCTCACGGATTCCTCCAGCGTCTCCTTCGAGTGTACGAGATTCAATTGTGGCAATTAACCCCCAATTCAATCCTCCATCTTGCTATCTTCATCACCCTGTGTGAGGCTTTCCTGGGCATCAAGCCTCATTTTGGTTTGTGGAAGAAGATCTTCTTCGTGAAAAGATACAATTGTAGCAACGGGTCCTTCGTCACCGGCGGAGTTAGATTTGTTGTTTGCAAAGAAGTTAACTACTTCAGTTTTCCAATGAAAGAATCTGTCCAAGGATGGAGGCTGAAGTGGTTCTACATCAGAGATTCATCAGCAGCCGACACTCAACTTCCTCAATTTGGCGATGTCTTGGAGGCAATGCCTAGAAGTTCCTGGAAGAACATCCTCTCACCCGAGGAAAAGCTAGCAGCCGATAGATTATTCAAGAGATTTCTTCGAATCAAGGAATCCGATGGCCAGACCATGATAGGTACCGAGGTAGCCGCGGTTTTCTTGAAACATCGAGTCCAACCAATCATGTCTAGGGCACACCCGATGTGGTTGTATTCAGGCCCCAAGGACGAGACTAGAGTGAACGTTGCTGAGATATCCGGGAAAGAGCTGCTTGATGAAGTTAGGCGCCTTACTCATTTTAGTCAAGAGGACTCGATTCCACTTATATCTCTTCAAGCGCCTTTCGACGTCGATCATCCACCGACCGAGGTAATCCTTTCTCCGTGTTTGCATTAACCTGTTACTTCCAATCTTACAGTTTTCATTATTCTTACCCAATTCTTTCGACAGATCCCGATAGCTCCCGAATGTTCTCAAGACTTGTCGAATAACACCCCTGAAGAGGGAAACCCTTCCATTCATGTAGAGTCCCATATGGATCCAGAAGACGAAGAAAATGACCCGACGAATCCTGAAGCTTTTTTCCATAGACCCTAAATCACTTGCTGACGACACCAGCGATACAGCGGAGTCGAATCATGATGATGATGCTGACCGCACTGCCTTTGTTGATGCAGCTGCGGAGAAGGCTGACATGCTGCCCGCAAAGAGATCGTCCGATGGCTTTGCCGATGAAGACGATCTTTTTTATCTATAAGTCCTTACTACTTTACTCCAAATTATGGTTTTGATGGAATTCATCCGTACTCAGCTTCCATTTTATCTAATTCACATGCTTGCAGTGAGGAAGGCTTCATACAACCTCCACCAAAGAAGGCCAGGACGAGTTCTAGTAAGCCATCTCCGGCAGCCTCTGAGGCTTCGGCTCCTGCTACGGCCCCAGCAGCTGAAGTCTCTACAGCTTCTTCCCTCTCTAAAGGGAAGGAGATTCCTTCGACTGTTGTGGTTATAACTTCACCTCCTGAAAAACCTGTAAGCTTTTCCTTCTTTGATAATACGTTTATCTCTGGTAGCTCCCGAGTGGATCTTTAAATTATAAATTTTCTGAGAATCATCCCACTGCTTACTAATAGCCGCCTTTTCTCATGTTCCCAGGATTTTCGAGCGGTTATTTCTTCCCTGGAGGTCTTTGCCTCCCAATTTATTTCTCTCGAAGCTGATAAAGCTCGACTGCAAAAGGAGGTCGACTCTTCTTCTTCAAAGCTCGAAGGTGCAATTAAAATAGCTGTCGAAGCCCGCCAAAATGCTGATTCTTTGAAGGAAGAACTGGAGAGGCTGAAAAACAAGCTGAAGGGCGAAGAAACCTCGAAGCTTGCTGCCGAAGCTCAAAAGAATAAGGAAGATAATCTTCTTCGTCAATCCGTTTTGGCCTTGCTCAGTAATTCCCACCAACTTGCTTGTCAACTCCCCTTTTCTTAACTCAATTATGATTAACGAATTTTTTCCTGTTCATTCTTTACAGAATATGCCGATATCTCTGTTGACGCTTTGGAGAAACTTCCTGATGACTTGCCTGCCAATGCTTTGACAATGACTCTCGAATCCCACAAGCTTATTCAAGCTCTTCTCCAAAAGAACAAAGGAGTCATGGCGAGGATGCACTCGATGATTTTCCCCAAGGTCGACCATAACAAAACTCTGGAGCAGCTGATAGACACTTTTGTTGTCGACACGAAGGGAGTTATCGAGGTATTCAAACGCACTTCACGCACCTACGGCGCTCTCCTAGCTTTTCATCTTATGATGGGTCATGGCTTCAAAGCCAATATTGAACAAATGACCAAGGAGCTGCCAAAGGAACAAGATGGGTGATACGCGTTCAACACGCGTCCGTTGGGAACCCCAAGAGGAAGGTGTGATGCGTACAGCGGCAAGTTTCCCTCAGTATGAAACCAAGGTTATCGAACCAGTAGGAGCCAAGAAGCACGTTGAAGGTTGATGGCGGCGGGATGTAGTGCGGCGCAACACCAGGGATTCCGGCGCCAACGTGGAACCCGCACAACACAACCAAAGTACTTTGCCCCAACGAAACAGATGAGGTTGTCAATCTCACCGGCTTGCTGTAACAAAGGATTAACCGTATTGTGTGGAAGATGATTGTTTGCGAGAAAACAGTAGAACAAGTATTGCGATGAGATTGTATTTCAGTATAGAGAATTGGACCGGGGTCCACGGTTCACTAGAGGTGTCTCTCCCATAAGATAAACGAGCATGTTGGGTGAACAAATTACGGTTGGGCAATTGACAAATAAAGAGGGCATGACCATGCACATACATATCATGATGAGTATAGTGAGATTTAATTGGGCATTACGACAAAGTACATAGACCGCCATCCAGACATGCATCTATGCCTAAAAAGTCCACCTTCGGAGTTATCATCCGAACCCCCTCCGAGTATTAAGCTGCAAAGCAACGGACAATTGCATTAAGTATGGTGTGTAATGTAATCAACAACTACATCCTTAGACATAGCATCAATGTTTTATCCCTAGTGGCAACAGCACAACACAACCTTAGAACTTTCTCATCACTTGTCCCGGTGTCAATGCAGGCATGAACCCACTATCGAGCATAAATACTCCCTCTTGGAGTTACAAGCATCTACTTGGCCAGAGCATCTACTAGTAACGGAGAGCATGCAAGACCATAAACAACACATAGATATAACTTTGATAATCAACATAACAAGTATTCTCTATTCATCGGATCCCAACAAACGCAACATATAGAATTACAGATAGATGATCTTGATCATGATAGGCAGCTCACAAGATCCAACAATGATAGCACAATGGGGAGAAGACAACCATCTAGCTACTGCTATGGACCCATAGTCCAAGGGTAGACTACTCACACATCACTCCGGAGGCGACCATGGCGGCGTAGAGTCCTCCGGGAGATGAATCCCCTCTCCGGCAGGGTGCCGGAGGTGATCTCCTGGATCCCCCGAGATGGGATCGGCGTTGGCGGCGTCTCTGGAAGGTTTTCCGTATCGTGGCTCTCGGTACTGGGGGTTTCGCGACGGAGGCTATTTGTAGGCGGAAGGGCAGGTCAAGAGGCGGCACGAGGGCCCCACACCACAGGGCCGCGCGGCCAAGGGGGGGGGCCGCGCCGCCCTAGGGTGTGGCCCCCTCGTGGCCCCTCTTCGTCTCCTCTTCGGACTTCTGGAAGCTTCGTGGCAAAATAGGACCTTGGGCGTTGATTTCGTCCAATTCCGAGAATATTTCGTTACTAGGATTTCTGAAACCAAAAACAGCAGAAAACGACAGCGGCACTTCGGCATCTTGTTAATAGGTTAGTTCCAGAAAATGCACGAATATGGCATAAAGTGTGCATAAAACATGTAGATAACATCAATAATGTGGCATGGAACATTAGAAATTATCGATACGTTGGAGACGTATCAGCATCCCCAAGCTTAGTTCTGCTCGTCCCGAGCAGGTAAAACGATAACAAAGATAATTTCTGGAGTGACATGCCATCATAATCTTGATCATACTATTTGTAAAGCATATGTAGTGAATGCAGCGATCAAAACAATTTATATGACATGAGTAAACAAGTGAATCATATAGCAAAGACTTTTCGTGAATAGCACTTCAAGACAAGCATCAATAAGTCTTGCATAAGAGTTAACTCATAAAGCAATAATTCAAAGTAAAGGCATTGAAGCAACACAAAGGAAGATTAAGTTTCAGCGGTTGCTTTCAACTTGTAACATGTATATCTCATTGATATTGTCAATATAGAGTAATATAATAGGTGCAATAAGCAAGTATGTAGGAATCAATGCACAGTTCACACAAGTGTTTGCTTCTTGAGGTGGAGAGAAATAGGTGAACTGACTCAACATTGAAAGTAAAAGAATGGTCCTCCATAGAGGAAAAGCATCGATTGCTATATTTGTGCTAGAGCTTTGATTTTGAAAACATGAAACAATTTTATCAACGGTAGTAATAAAGCATATGTATCATGTAAATTATATCTTACAAGTTGCAAGCCTCATGCATAGTGTACTAATAGTGTCCGCACCTTGTCCTAATTAGCTTGGACTACCGGATCATCACAATGCACATGTTTTAACCAAGTGTCACAAAGGGGTACCTCTATGCCGCCTGTACAAAGGTCTAAGGAGAAAGCTCGCATTGGATTTCTCGCTATTGATTATTCTTCAACTTAGACATCCATACCGGGACAACATAGACAACGAGATAATGGACTCCTCTTTTATGCATAAGCATGTAACAACAATTAATAATTTTCTCATTTGAGATTGAGGATATTTGTCCAAAACTGAAACTTCCACCATGGATCATGGCTTTAGTTAGCGGCCCAATGTTCTTCTCTAACAATATGCATGCTTTACCATAAGGTGGTAGATCGATCTTATTTCAGACAAGACGAACATGCATAGCAACTCACATGAAATTCAACAAAGAATAGTTGATGGCGTCCCCAGTGAACATGGTTATCGCACAACAAGCAACTTAATAAGAGATAAAGTGCATAATTACATATTCAATACCACAATAGTTTTTAAGCTATTTGTCCCATGAGCTATATATTGCAAAGGTGAATGATGGAATTTTAAAGGTAGCACTCAAGCAATTTACTTTGGAATGGCGGAAAATACCATGTAGTAGGTAGGTATGGTGGACACAAATGGCATAGTGGTTGGCTCAAGTATTTTGGATGCATGAGAAGTATTCCCTCTCGATACAAGGTTTAGGCTAGCAAGGCTTATTTGAAACAAACACAAGGATGAACCGGTGCAGCAAAACTCACATAAAAGACATATTGTAAACATTATAAGACTCTACACCGTCTTCCTTGTTGTTCAAACTCAATACTAGAAATTATCTAGACCTTAGAGAGACCAAATATGCAAACCAAATTATAGCATGCTCTATGTATTTCTTCATTAATGGGTGCAAAGCATATGATGCAAGAGCTTAAACATGAGCACAACAATTGCCAAGTATCACATTACCCAAGACATTTATAGCAATTACTACATGTATCATTTTCCAATTCCAACCATATAACAATTTAACGAAGAAGAAACTTCGCCATGAATACTATGAGTAGAAACTAAGGACATACTTGTCCATATGCTACAGCGGAGCGTGTCTCTCTCCCATAAAGTGAATGCTAGGATCCATTTTATTCAAACAAAACAAAAAACAAAAACAAACCGACGCTCCAAGCAAAGCACATAAGATGTGACGGAATAAAAATATAGTTTCCGGGGAGGAACCTAATAATGTTGTCGATGAAGAAGGGGATGCCTTGGGCATCCCCAAGCTTAGACGCTTGAGTCTTCTTAGAATATGCAGGGGTGAACCACCGGGGCATCCCCAAGCTTAGAGCTTTCACTCTCCTTGATCATGTTGCATCATACTCCTCTCTTGATCCTTGAAAACTTCCTCCACACCAAACTCGAAACAACTCATTAGAGGGTTAGTGCACAATAAAAATTAACATATTCAGAGGTGACACAATCATTCTTAACACTTCTGGACATTGCATAAAGCTACTGGACATTAATGGATCAAAGAAATTCATCCAACATAGCAAAAGAGGCAATGCGAAATAAAAGGCAGAATCTGTCAAAACAGAACAGTTCGTATTGACGAATTTTAAAATGGCACCAGACTTGCTCAAATGAAAATGCCCAAATTGAATGAAAGTTGCGTACATATCTGAGGATCACTCACGTAAATTGGCATAATTTTCTGAGTTACCTACAGGGGAAAACAGCCCAGATTCGTGACAGCAAAGAAATCTGTTTCTGCGCAGTAATCCAAATCTAGTATGAACTTTTCTATCAACGGCTTTACTTGGCACAACAAAACACAAAACTAAGATAAGGAGAGGTTGCTACAGTAGTAAACAACTTCCAAGACACAAAATAAAAACAAAGTACTGTAGGTAAAAACATGGGTTGTCTCCCATAAGCGCTTTTCTTTAACGCCTTTCAGCTAGGCGCAGAAAGTGTGTATCAAGTATTATCAAGAGACGAAGTGTCAACATCATAATTTGTTCTCATAATAGAATCAAAAGGTAACTTCATTCTCTTTCTAGGGAAGTGTTCCATACCTTTATTGAGAGGAAATTGATATTTTATATTACCTTCCTTCATATCAATAGTAGCACCAACAGTTCGAAGAAAAGGTCTTCCCAATATAATGGGGCAAGATGCATTGCATTCAATATTCAAGACAACAAAATCAACGGGGACAAGGTTATTGTTAACGGTAATGCGAACATTATCAACTTTACCCAAAGGTTTCTTTGTAGAATGATCAGCAAGATTAACATCCAAATAACAATTTTTCGGCGGTGGCAAGTCAAGCATATCATAAATTTTCTTAGGCATAACAGAAATACTTGCACCAAGATCACATAAAGCATTACAATCAAAATCTTTAACCTTCATCTTAATGATGGGCTCCCAACCATCCTCTAGCTTTCTAGGAATAGAGGCTTCGCGCTCTAGTTTCTCTTCTCTAGCTTTTATGAGAGCATTTGTAATATGTTGTGTGAAAGCCAAATTTATAGCACTAGCATTAGGACTTTTAGCAAGTTTTTGCAAGAACTTTATAACTTCAGAGATGTGGCAATCATCAAAATTCAAACCATTAAAATCTAAAGCAATGGGATCATCATCCCCAATGTTGGAAAAAATTTCAGCAGCTTTATCACGAGGCAGTTTCAACGAGTTTTAGCGATTTCGAGGCAGTTTCTCGCGCTTTGCATTAGAAGTGAAAACATTGCTAACACCAATTCTTTTATTATTATTAGTAGGAGGTGCAGCAACATGTGTAGCATTAGCATTATTAGTGGTGGTAATAGTCCAAACTTTAGCTACATTCTTCTCTTTAGCTAGTTTTTCATTTTCTTCTCTATCCCACCTAGCACGTAGTTCAGCCATTAATCTTATATTCTCATTAATTCTAACTTGGATGGCATTTGCTGTAGTAACAATTTTATTATGATGATTCTCATTAGGCATAACTTTCAATTTCAAAAGATCAACATCAGCAGCAAGACTATCGACTTTAGAAGCAAGTATATCAATTTTCCCAAACTTTTCTTCAACAGATTTGTTAAAAGCAGTTTGCGTACTAATAAATTCTTTAAGCATGGCTTCGAGTCCAGGGGGTGAATTCCTATCATTGTTGTAAGAATTCCCATAAGAATTAGCATAGCCGTTGCCATTATTATAAGGATATGGCCTATAGTTGTTACTAGAATTGTTCCGGTAAGCATTGTTGTTGAAATTATTATTTTTAATGAAGTTTACATCAACATGTTCTTCTTGTGCAACCAATGAAGCTAATGGAACATTATTAGGATCAATATTAGTCCTATCATTCACAAGCATAGACATAATAGCATCAATCTTATCACTCAAGGAAGAGGTTTCTTCGACAGAATTTACCTTCTTACCTTGTGGAGCTCTTTCCGTGTGCCATTCAGAGTAGTTGATCATCATATTAACAAGAAGCTTTGTTGCTTCACCAAGAGTGATGGACATAAAGGTACCTCCAGCAGCTGAATCCAATAAATTCCGTGAAGAAAAATTTAGTCCCGCATAGAAGGTTTGGATGATCATCCAAGTAGTCGATCCATGGGTTGGGCAATTTTTAACCAGAGATTTCATTCTTTCCCAAGCTTGAGCAACATGTTCAGTATCTAATTGTTTAAAATTCATTATGCTACTCCTCAAAGATATAATTTTAGCAGGGGGATAATATCTACCAATAAAAGCATCCTTGCATTTAGTCCATGAATCAATACTATTCTTAGGCAGAGATAGCAACCAATCTTTAGCTCTTCCTCTTAATGAGAAAGGGAACAATTTTAATTTTATAATGTCACCATCTACATCTTTATACTTTTGCATTTCACATAATTCAACAAAATTATTGAGATGGGCAGCAGCATCATCAAAACTAATACCAGAAAATTGCTCTCGCATAACAAGATTCAGTAAAGCAGGTTTAATTTCAAAGAATTCTGCTGTAGTAGCAGGTGGATCAATAGGTGTGCATAAGAAATCATTATTATTTGTGGTTGTGAAGTCACACAACTTAGTATTTTCAGGAGTGGCCATTTTAGCAACAGTAAATAAAGCAAACTAGATAAAGTAAATGCAAGTAAACTAATTTTTTTGTGTTTTTGATATAGCAAACAAGATAGCAAATAAAGTAAAACTAGCAACTAATTTTTTTGTATTTTGATTTAGTGCAGCAAACAAAGTAGTAAATAAAACTAAGCAAGACAAAAACAAAGTAAAGAGATTGAGAAGTGGAGACTCCCCTTGCAGCGTGTCTTGATCTCCCCGGCAACGGCGCCAGAAAAAGCTGCTTGATACACGTTCAACACGCGTCCGTTGGGAACCCCAAGAGGAAGGTGTGATGCGTACAGCGGCAAGTTTCCCTCAGTATGAAACCAAGGTTATCGAACCAGTAGGAGCCAAGAAGCACGTTGAAGGTTGATGGCGGCGGGATGTAGTGCGGCGCAACACCAGGGATTCCGGCGCCAACGTGGAACCTGCACAACACAACCAAAGTACTTTGCCCCAATGAAACAGTGAGGTTGTCAATCTCACCGGCTTGCTGTAACAAAGGATTAACCGTATTGTGTGGAAGGTGATTGTTTGCAGAAAACAGTAGAACAAGTATTGCAGTAGATTGTATTTCAGTATAGAGAATTGGACCGGGGTCGACAGTTCACTAGAGGTGTCTCTCCCATAAGATAAACAGCATGTTGGGTGAACAAATTACAGTTGGGCAATTGACAAATAAAGAGGGCATGACCATGCACATACATATCATGATGAGTATAGTGAGATTTAATTGGGCATTACGACAAAGTACATAGACCGCCATCCGAGCATGCATCTATGCCTAAAAAGTCCACCTTCGGGTTATCATCCGAACCCCTCCGGTATTAAGTTGCAAAGCAACGAACGGTTGCATTAAGTATGGTGCGTAATGTAATCAACAACTACATCCTTAGACATAGCATCAATGTTTTATCCCTAGTGGCAACAACACAACACAACCTTAGAACTTTACATCACTTGTCCCGAGTGTCAATGCGGGCATGAACCCACTATCGAGCATAAATACTCCCTCTTGGAGTTACAAGCATCTACTTGGCCAGAGCATCTACTAGTAACGGAGAGCATGCAAGATCATAAACAACACATAGATATAACTTTGATAATCAACATAACAAGTATTCTCTATTCATCGGATCCCAACAAACGCAACATATAGAATTACAGATAGATGATCTTGATCATGATAGGCAGCTCACAAGATCCAACAATGATAGCACAATGGGGAGAAGACAACCATCTAGCTACTGCTATGGACCCATAGTCCAGGGGTAGACTACTCACACATCACTCCGGAGGCGACCATGGAGGCGTAGAGTCCTCCGGGAGATGAATCCCCTCTCCGGCAGGGTGCCGGAGGCGATCTCCTGGATCCCCCGAGATGGGATCGGCGTTGGCGGCGTCTCTGGAAGGTTTTCCGTATCGTGGTTCTCGGTTCTGGGGGTTTCGCGACGGAGGCTATTTGTAGGCGGAAGGACAGGTCAAGAGGCGGCACGAGGGCCCCACACCACAGGGCCGCGCGGCCAAGGGGGGCCGCGCCGCCCTAGGGTGTGGCCCCCTCGTGGCCCCTCTTCGTCTCCTCTTCGGACTTCTGGAAGCTTCGTGGCAAAATAGGACCCTGGGCGTTGATTTCGTCCAATTCCGAGAATATTTCGTTACTAGGATTTCTGAAACCAAAAACAGCGAGAAAACGAGCAATCGGCACTTCGGCATCTTGTTAATAGGTTAGTTCCAGAAAATGCACGAATATGACATAAAGTGTGCATAAAACATGTAGATAACATCAATAATGTGGCATGGAACATAAGAAATTATCGATACGTTGGAGACGTATCAATGGGCAACTTATTGATTTAAGTGTCCATAAAACTTCAGCGCTCAAGTGTGCTCGCCAGCTTCTCGAATTAGTTTCGTCAAACAGATCAGCTACTGGCCCAAGCTTGTCAACTCAGACCCAAGCTCCCTGACTTCTTTTTCATTGGACTGTAATCTTGCTTGTTTTAAGACAATTTCTTGTCATAAGACCCTTTGGTTGTAATGAATTTCGTATTGGCAATGTTGCCAATACCCTTTTGCTGTAATACTTTCAATGCTTCCAATTGCAAGCTCCCGATGGGAGTTAATCCCGATAATGATCGTATATGCTTCATTGTGTTATTAATGGCGTAACTTTGCAGGTATTTCTTGTACCTTCCTTCACCGATGATTCTTCGGGTGCTTCTTCTGAAAGTGATCGCCTCCAGCGTATGAAAGATCGGATCTCTCCGATGGAAAAGGATATCCGCGGTATTTATGCCTTGGCCGCTATTATAAGGAAGAAGAATGAACTGGCTGCCGACGCGGAACGATATGCCCTTGCCGAACTGCACAAAGCCACAGAAAGCTTGAATTGTGAGTATTCTAACTTTCTACTTTTTAACTTCTGGAATAAGGATGATCCCTTGATTTGATTTGCTTGATTGCCTCCTGCAGTCATAGCTCTGAAATTATCGGAAGAGAACAAGCATATTCATGAAAGCGTAAATGCCTTGACGCATCTTGGAACTCTTGAGGAAGTCTTCTGGAGGAATCAATCGAAAGCTTATGTTATCGCGAAATTTCAGGATCGGGTGCAGCAAGTGCACCGATTTTTCACCAAGTGCCATACTATCCTGAGAATAATGTGGAAGGTTATGTTTCCCCTGAATGCGTTTTCTCCTACATTACTGGCTTTATTGTCTGAATTTGGTAACGTCAGAAAGATCGGAAGGTTGGTCCATTCACAACTGGTTGCTGGAGCTCAATCCGCTTTTGCTCTTCTCCTATCGAAATATCCAGCCATAGATCTGATGGTCATCGCAAATGCCAATGGCGATGTAGGCCATCTTTTTGACAAGGTTCTTATTCCTTCTACTATTGTAGCCTACAGGCTGGAACATAGTTCGAAGGTAGGTGAAAAGGTTCTAGAAGGGGAGTCCTGAAAAACCTTTATGCTTCAGTAATATAAACACTTGTTGCATCCGAATAGTCGGGTGCACTGACCCGATGGGAATTGTATGTATGTGTATCCCTTTGAATTGCTTGTAAGTGCCATTGGCAATTTTTATTAAATAGAGTAAATCTTAATTACTCGTTGTACGTCTGTATTATGATGTATACGTATGTTTATCGGCAGCATATTCTTTGAGTGATCAGCTCATGTTGCAGGTTTTGCTAAACCTGTTATATGTGCAACTTTGCTTTCAACCGATGTATGACTTGACAGCAGCTCCCGAATAAATCGATGGAACAAGATCTGTCGATGACTCTGTCGCTCTTTAGTACTTCTGTAGTTTAAAGTACCGGTCATGGGCCGTTTTGTATGTGTTTCATGATCCTTGCTATTGATACGTATCTATAATTTCTTATGTTCCATGCTACTTTTATGATGATACTCACATGTTTTTATACACACTTTATGTCATTATTATGCATTTTCCGGCACTAACCTATTGACAAGATGCCGAAGAGCCGATTCTTTGTTTTCGCTTGTTTTTGGTTTCAGAAATCCTACAAAGGAAATATTCTCGAAATTGGATGAAATCAACGTACAGGGTCTTATTTTTCCACGAAGCTTCCAGAAGACCGAAGGGATTACGAAGTGGGGCCACGAGGTGGCGACACACTAAGGCGGCGCGGCCAAGGAGGGGCCCGCGCCGCCCTAGTGTGTGGGCCCGTCGTGACGCCTCCAGACCTGTCCTTCCACCTATATATTGCCTTTGTCGCGAAAACCCCAGTACCGAGAGCCACGATACGGAAAACCTTCCAGAGACGCCGCCGCCGCCAATCCCATCTCGGGGGATTCAGGAGATCGCCTCCGGCACCCTGCCGGAGAGGAGAATCATCTCCCGGAGGACTCTTCATCGCCATGATCGCCTCCGGATTGATGTGTGAGTAGTTCACCCCTGGACTATGGGTCCATAGCAGTAGCTAGATGGTTGTCTTCTCATCATGTGCCATCATGTTAGATCTTGTGAGCTGCCTATCATGATCAAGATCATCTATTTGTAATGCTACATGTTGTGTTTGTTGGGACCCGATGAATATGGAATACTATGTTATGTTGATTATCAATCTATCATATATGTGTTGTTTATGATCTTGCATGCTCTCCGTTGCTAGTAGAGGCTCTAGCCAAGTTGACACCTGTAACTCCAAGAGGGAGTATTTATGCTCGATAGTGGGTTCATGCCTCCATTAAATCTGGGACAGTGACAGAAAGTTCTAAGGTTGTGGATGTGCTGTTGCCACTAGGGATAAAACATTGATGCTATGTTCGAGGATGTAGTTATTGATTACATTACGCACCATAATTAATGCAATTGTCTGTTGTTTGCAACTTAATGTCTGGAAGGGGTTCGGATGATAACTCGAAGGTGGACTTTTTAGGCATAGATGCATGCTGGATAGCGGTCTATGTACTTTGTCATAATGCCCAATTGAATTTCACACTACTCATCATGATATGTATGTGCATTGTTATGCCCTCTTGATGACCCACAAGTATAGGGGGTGTATCCTAGTATCTTCGATAAGTAAGAATGTCGATCCCAACGAGGAGCAGAAGGTGTTGACAAGCAGTTTCGATGAAGGATTCACTGTAAATGCTCACAGACAAGTATTCAGGGGGTTTTGATGTAACAGATGAATAAAGTATG
>NC_061508.1:277853713-277872760 GCF_022539505.1 Lolium rigidum
ATATTGCATTCGACGGCGCTTTTTCTAGCAGAATCCTGGCTCCGGTGCGCGATCCTCCAATAATCATGAAACATGCAAAATAGATGAAATAACATAAGTATTATCTCCAAATATGAAATATATCAATGAATAACAGCAAATTAAGATATAAAATAGTGATGCAAATTGGACGTATCACCTCTCTATTTTCCAATTGCCCAACTGTAATTTGTTCACCCAACATGCTATTTCTTATTGGAGAGACACCACTAGTGAACTGTGGACCCCGGTCCATTCTTTTACATCTGAATACAATCTACTGCAAACATTGTTCTTTATTGTTCTTTGCATACAAACATCATTTTCCACACCATACATTTAAGGGATTTCTATTTTCATGCCCCTGGCTCCTTAGTTGTGCTCAGTTTTCCCCATCCCCTTAGTTTTTCCTCAGTTTTCCCCAAAACCTTGTCTGAAACCCGCAGAAGGAGCTCGGACGGAAGGAATCCCATTAGTTGACGTTGGTTGGTGCTGGCAAGTGGGGCCGCTGTTGGTGCCCCGCAGTGGACACGTCTTCACTTATCCAGATCATCGTGGTACCCACAACTTGTCCACGTTAAGTGCGCCGAACCCACAGCTTACCCAGGTGACCGTTGCAAAATGGGAGCCCGAGCCAGCCCTGCGCCCGTGCCCGTGCCATTGCTTCCCCTTTCTTTCCCCGCGCCCCATTGTTCTTCTTCTCCGCCGGCGGCAGCCCTTCTTCGGCAGGCGGGTGATGTCTAGTTTCTCTTCGACCTCCCGTTCTTCATGGCCGCGGTATGGACCCGTGCCTTTGACAAGATGCCCCGACGCCCACGCCGGAGCCTCGAGCGGTCGATCCGTAAGACGGACGAGAACGGCAACCGTGGACGTGAGTTCCTTGCATGCGAGAGCTTGCCATATAGAGAGGGGGATAAGGTTAGATCTCGCTCCAATTTCTCTGTTTTCTCTCGATTTTCTTGCTATTCCATCGAATTTGGGATTTAGGGTTCCCGTTGTTGTTTTCAGATCCTGAAGAAATGCAGGCATTTCAAGTGGATCGATGTGTACGTTCAGAGGCTTCAATTGCATGAATCAATTGGCGCTATTGGGGAGCGCAATTTGGGAGGGGGGACTTGCTTGTAGAGAATGCGGCGGAGAGAGGAGCCGTTCCGATTATGCCTAATGCTCCCAATGTAGGACTGGTGGAAGTGAAGGGAGAACTGAAGAAAATGAACAAGCGGTTAAGGCAGCTGATCGAGTTGAAGAAGCGAGGCTAATCTGATATCCGGTTGTTTTTTCGTTGTATAATTACGATCGGATTCTTATCATTGCTCACCGGGCGCTAGAAGTTGTTACAAGGGATACCTTGTTACAAATTCATTATTCGATTACATGTACTTGTAGTTGTTTTCATGGTTAGTGTGTGCATTCACCGAAATTACGAACTATATTGGAATGCTTTATGTATGCCTCATGTTTATACAAGGGATTCTTATCATTGCTCACCGAACTATATTAGTGTGTGCCGTTTCAAATTACCGAAACTATATGCCAAAACTATATCCCCTAAAAGAAAAAGGAAAGCGAAAGATAGTTGATAATTGTTAGAGGGGTGACAATAATGCATTCACCGAAATCCGCAAATATGTATGCCTCATGTTTATACCGAAATTATACCACTTTTGGGCCATTTCAAATTACCGAAACTATATGCCAAAACTATATCCCCTAAAAGAAAAAGGAAAGCGAAAGATAGTTGATAATTGTTAGAGGGGTGAAAATAATGCATTCACCGAAATCCGCAAATATGTATGCCTCATGTTTGTACCGAAATTATACCACTTTTGGGCCGTTTCAAATTACTGAAACTATATGCCAAAACTATATCCCCTAAAAGAAAAAGGAAAGCGAAAGATAGTTGATAATTGTTAGGGGGTGACAATAATGCATTCACCGAAATCCGCAAATATGTATTCCTCATGTTTATACCAAAATTATACCACTTTTGGGCCGTTTCAAATTACTAAAACTATATGCCAAAACTATATCCCCTAAAAGAAAAAGGAAAGCGAAAGCCAAAACTATATCCACCGACAGAGAGAGAGAGGGGTGGCCACGAAGAGAGAGAGAGGGGTGGCCACGAAGAGACGGGGAGGGGTATACTGCCCGTTAGATCAGTTGATCAACGGTTCATGGAGTCGATCCGTGTGACAACGGCTAAACCAATCAGGATAAGTTTGGGCTTCTGAGAGCATTTGTGACAGAACTTGAGGGCAAAACTGAGTAGTACTAACAATCCAAGGGCACATAAATAGTAAATAGACTAAGGGATTCAAACAAAAAGAATTACAAAATGAAAAATGCATGTTTTTTACAATATAATTCATATTGGGCTACATCAAATTATTTGCAATTCAAATATACATGAGTGCGACAATTATGGCATCATTTAGACAAGCTATGTTTTTGGGGAAGATGTTTTGCAAAGGGGTTTGAGTGGAAAACCATGCATCTTCATAGCTACACTAGTGATTCTGAGAAGTGGCAATTTGTGGTAAAACTTGATTTATATATGTTTGTTAAGGTTTTCTTGGTGGCAGGTTGCGTAGGAAGACTCCATGAGTAGGTGCCACTATGTTTTTATTTTTTTGAATTTTTTGCGCATGAAATGCCTCGGTTAGATATGTTAATCTCATTTGTTGACTCTCTATTGACTAGCTACTTGAGGGTAAAACTGAGTATATTGCACTTGCCGGTCTAAGTACTCGAGGGGAAAGCCGAGTACGAGATAAAATTTCTGTATAAGGCCCGAGGTTATAACTGAGTACACCAAACGTCCAAGGGTTAGACTCGTGTCGCGGTGCACGCTGCAGCCATGCATAGCGGACGCGTGTTGCGGTACACGCCACCTTCATGTTTATAGAGCCCTTTTCCTCTCCCTCGACGCACGTTCTCACTGCAACCGCCTCTCCTGTCCCATCATCTTCTCCACAACCGAAGAAAAAACCCCGAAGAAAACCGCCGGCGATGGAGAAGAATGAGATGCCCATTGTCGGCGCATCAGCCGCCGGCGCATCAGCCGCTGCCCCCGTCCAGGCCCCTGTCGCTGCTTCCAACGTAGCAGTCGGTGCATCAGCCGCCGGCGCATCGGCCGCCGCCACCGTCCAGGCCCCCGTCGCTTGGGACCCGTACGAACCAGTACCGTACGTCGCGCTGGAGAACCCCTACGACACCAGCATCGTCGACGACGAGCCGGAGGTAACCCTTTGCTCCCTTGTTCTTATCCCATTTCAATCCTTTTGTGTTAGATCTAGCGTTATTAGGGTTCATCTGTTCCTAGTTCAATCCATTTGTGTTAGATCTAGCGTTATTAGGGTGCGTCTGTTCCTAGTTCAATCCTTTTGTGTTAGATCTTGCGTTATTGGTGCTTGTGATTTGCTTTTGTTTAAGATTTGTGCCGATGATGATGAATATTTGGGCACAAATTGATTCGAGGTTTGGTCGAGTAAACAATTGGTGTGTTCAAATTTGTTGTGCATGGTCTTTGGTTTATCGACTCAAATCCCGGATATAAGTGTGTCCAATGTAACTGAGGCTACCTCTTTTTCGAGCCCATATTATCATGCATGATCTTTGTTCACTCTCTGTTCCATCATCGTTGCAACTGACTCCATGTTTTTTGCATGATCTTTGGTGCTACGTGACAGGTGCAGAGCAGCGACGTCGACAGCGACGACGAGTCCTTCCACACCAAGACTCGTCACGTCCTCGAGAGGCTGCGATCCGGCCATTACGATGGCCCCTTTGCTCGAGGCATTTACAAGTGCCCCTTCGCAACAGAAGCTCCGCGCCACCGACTTCAACCGCACTGGTGAACCATTCTGAATCCATTGGCGGATGCGGCGCTAGAGTTGGAACGACGGTGAACGTGCATGCGTTCATGGCCAAACACAAAGCACTTGGGATTCACTCGCGCAACCTCCGGGCGAGTCACGGGCGCAACTCCGGAGGCGTTGAACATGCCTACTCGCACTCTCGTATGTGACTGCTCTATCTGTAGAGCAGCTTAAATTCATGTAAAATGTAGCTTATGTTGTAGGGTTCTATCGGTACTACTGTTGGATCTGTCGTGAATATATCTATGCTATGTTGGCTGCTCTATGCAAGCTTGTCCTATATTTTCTCTGGATTTGTGCCCTAGATTTCCTGCCTGATTGGGTAAAAACGAAGGCATAAAGAAATGAATGGCGTTAAAAAACAGAAGGAGAAGCTGCTCTAGATTTGCTACCAATTTGGGCTATCAAATAGGAATGAGATCGAGCGAGAGAGAGGAAAAAGGTACATTGAAAACTGCTAATCTGGGCGAAAGAGATAGAAACCACTTGTGCCCACGTCCCGGACCCACACGGCTCCACACGCTACGGCCCCACACGCTATGGCCACACAAACATGGTCTCGTCCTGTCCCACGCGGTTCCTTCCTACTAGCCCCACACGACGCGATCCCACAAACAACACGACCCCACTCGTCAGCACGGAACGGTCAACTTAACGGATTCCTGCCATCGGAGCTGCTTCTGCGGGTTTCAAACAAGGACTTGGGGAAAACTGAGGAAAAACTAAGGAGCTGGGGAAAACTGAGCACAACTAAGGAACCGAGGGCACGAAAATAGAAATCCCTACATTTAATCCTTTGTTACAGCAAGCCGGTGAGACTGACAACCTCACTGTTAAGTTGGGGAAAAGTATTTGGATTGTGTTGTGCAGGTTCCACGTTGGCGCTGGAATCCCTGGTGTTGTGCCGCACTACACTCAGCCACCAACAACCTTCACGTGCTCCTTGACTCCTACTGGTTCGATAAAGCTTGGTTTCTTACTGAGGGAAAACTTGCTGCTGTACGCATCACACCTTCCTCTTGGGGTTCCCAATGGGCGTGTGCTTTACGCGTCAACAAGCTCTTTTTCTAGCGTCGTTGCCGGGGAGATCAAGACACGATGCAAGGGGAGTCTCCCACTTCCAATCTCTTTACTTTGTTTTTTTCTTGCTTTACTTTATTTTATTTATTGCTTGGTTTGCTTTCTTATATCAAAATACAAAAAAATTAGTTACTCGCTTTACTTTATTTACTGTCTTGTTTGCGTTCTCCATAAAAAAAACAAAAAAAAATTAGTTACTTGCATTTACTTTATTTTTGTTATCATGACTAGTCCCTTAGCTGTTACTCTATCACCTGAAGAATCGATCTTTACTTTTAAACAAGGGGGTGAGGAGAGTTTTAAAGAAGCTTGGTGATACGTCTCCGACGTATCGATAATTTCTTATGTTCCATGCCACATTATTGATGTTATCTACATGTTTTATGCACACTTTATGTCATATTCGTGCATTTTCTGGAACTAACCTATTAACAAGATGCCGAAGTGCCGGTTCTCGTTTTACTGCTGTTTTTGGTTTCAGAAATCCTAGTAACGAAATATTCTCGGAATCGGACGAAATCAACGCCCAGGTTCCTATTTTACCCGGAAGCATCCAGAACACACGAGAACCGCCATAGAAGGGTGGCAGGGCCACCACACCACACCCCGGCAACACCTAGGGGGGGGGGGCGCGCCCCCCTAGGGTGTGGGCCCCCCTTCGACCTTCCTGCGCCGCCTCTCCGCCTATAAGAAGCCCCTGGATCAGAAAACCCTACACCGATTGACGAAACCCACGAAAACCTTCCAGAGCCGCCGCCATCGCGAAGCCAAGATCGCGGGGACAGGATCTCCGTTCCGGCACCCGCCGGAGCGGGGAAGTGCCCCGGAAGGCTTCTCCATCGACACCGCTGCCATCTCCACCGCCATCTTCATCACCGCTGCTGCTCCCATGAGGAGGGAGTAGTTCTCCATCGAGGCTCGGGGCTGTACCGGTAGCTATGTGGTTAATCTCTCTCCATGTACTTCAATACAATGATCTCATGAGCTGCTTTACATGATTGAGATTCATCTGAGTTTTGTATCACTACTATCTATGTGCTACTCTAGTGATGTGTTATTAAAGTAGTTCTATTCCTCCTGCACGTGTGTAAAGGTGACAGTGCGTGCACCGTGTTAGTACTTGGTTTGTGCTATGATCATGATCTCTTGTAGATTATGGAGTTAACTATTGCTATGATAATATTGATGTGATCTATTCCTCCTACATATGCATGAAGGTGACAGTGTGCATGCTATGCTAGTACTTGGTTTAGTAGCGTTGATCTATCTTACACTAAAGGTTACTTAAACATGAGCATTATTGTGGAGCTTGTTAACTCCGGCATTGAGGGTTCGTGTAATCCTACGCAATGTGTTCATCATCCAACAAAAGTGTAGAGTATGCATTTATCTATTCTGTTATGTGATCAATGTTGAGAGTGTCCACTAGTGAAAGTGTAATCCCTAGGCCTTGTTCCTAAATACCGCTGAGTTACTACTGCTTGTTTCTTGTTTTACTCGCGTTACTACTGCTTGCAATACCACCACCATCAACTACACGCCAAGCACTTTTCCGGCACCGTTGCTACTGCTCATATATATTCATACCACCCGTATTTCACTATCTCTTCGCCGAACTAGTGCACCTATTAGGTGTGTTGGGGACACAAGAGACTTCTTGCTTTGTGGTTGCGGGGTTGCATGAGAGGGATATCTTTGACCTCTTCCTCCCCGAGTTCGATAAACCTTGGGTATCCACTTAAGGGAAAACTTGCTGCTGTTCTACAAACCTCTGCTCTTGGAGGCCCAACACTGTCTACAGGAAAGGAGGGGGAACGTAGACATCAAGCACTTTTCTGGCGCCGTTGCCGGGGAGGAAAGGTAAAAGGCTCTCATACTACGGTCCCAGGTAAAGTATTTTTCTGTTGCCGTCGTGTGTGTGCTCGAAGCTATTTCCTTTAGATCCTGCAATTGCATCTTGTTGTTTCTTGTTTACACTAGTTGGCATAATGTACAAGAGTGAGCTTCTTGTTCTATTTCCTGATTTAAAACATGGATTGTTTGATGCGAAAATTAAAAAACCTATGAAATCTTATTTGCATGCTGGTAGTAATATTAGTATGAACGCTTTGAACACCATTGTTGATAATGATATAGAAAGTTCTAAGCTTGGGGAAGTTGGTTTTCATGATATTTTTAGTCCCCCAAGCATTGAGGAGAAAATTTTCTTTGATGACACTTTGCCTCCTATTTATGATGATAATGATAGTGGTCTTTTGGTGCCACCTACTATGGAGAGTAAATTTTGTTATGATTACAATATGCCTCCTATATTTGATGATGAGAATAATAATGATAGCTACTTTGTTGAATTTGCTCCCACTACAACTAATAAAATTGATTATGCCTATGTGGAGAGTAATTATTTTATGCATGAGACTCATGATAAGAATGCTTTATGTGATAGTTATATTGTTGAGTTTGCTCATGTTGCTACTGAAAGTTATTATGAGAGAGGAAAATATGGTTGTAGAAATTTTCATGTTACTAAAATACCTCTCTATGTGCTGAAATTTTTGAAGCTACACTTGTTTTATCTTCCTATGCTTGTTACTTTGCTCTTCATGAACTTGTTTACTTACAAGATTCCTTTGCATAGGAAGCATGTTAGACTTAAATGTGTTTTGAATTTGCCTCTTGATGCTCTCTTTTGCTTCAAATACTATTTCTTATGAGTGCATCATTAAAACTGCTGAGCCCATCTTAATGGCTATAAAGAAAAGAACTTCTTGGGAGATAACCCATGTGTTATTTTGCTACAGTACTTTGTTTTATATTTGTGTCTTGGAAGTTGTTTACTACTGTAGCAACCTCTCCTTATCTTAGTTTTGTGTTTTGTTGTGCCAAGTAAAGCCGTTGATAGAAAAGTAAGTACTAGATTTGGATTACTGCGCAGTTCCAGATTTCTTTGCTGTCACGAATCTGGGTCCACCTCCCTGTAGGTAGCTCAGAAAATTAAGCCAATTTACGTGCATGATCCTCAGATATGTACGCAACTTTCATTCAATTTGAGCATTTTCATTTGAGCAAGTCTGGTGCCATTTTAAAATTCGTCAATACGAACTGTTCTGTTTTGACAGATTCTGCCTTTTATTTCGCATTGCCTCTTTCGCTATGTTGGATGAATTTCTTTGATCCACTAATGTCCAGTAGCATTATGCAATGTCCAGAAGTGTTAAGAATGATTGTGTCACCTCTGAATATGTCAATTTATATTGTGCACTAACCCTCTAATGAGTTGTTTCGAGTTTGGTGTGGAGGAAGTTTTCAAGGATCAAGAGAGGAGTATGATGCAACATGATCAAGGAGAGTGAAAGCTCTAAGCTTGGGGATGCACCCGGTGGTTCACCCCTGCATATATCAAGAAGACTCAAGCGTCTAAGCTTGGGGATGCCCAAGGCATCCCCTTCTTCATCAACAACATTATCAGGTTCCTCCCCGAAACTATATTTTTATTCCATCACATCTTATGTGCTTTGCTTGGAGCGTCGGTTTGTTTTTGTTTTTGTTTTTGTTTGAATAAATGTTTGTGTGGGAGAGAGACACACTCCGCTGTTGCATATGAACACATGTGTTCTTAGCTCATAGTATTCATGGCGAAGTTTCTCCTTCGTTAAATTGTTATATGGTTGGAATTGGAAAATGATACATGTAGTAATTGCTATAAATGTTTTGGGTAATGTGATACTTGGCAATTGTTGTGCTCATGATTAAGCTCTTGCATCATATGCTTTGCACCCATTAGTGAAGAATACATAGAGCATGCTAAAATTTGGTTTGCATATTTGGTTTCTCTAAGGTCTAGATAATTTCTAGTATTGAATTTGAACAACAAGGAAGACGGTGTAGAGTCTTATAATGTTTTCAATATGTCTTTTATGTGAGTTTTGCTGCACCGGTTCATCCTTGTGTTTGTTTCAAATAAGCCTTGCTAGCCTAAACCTTGTATCGAGAGGGAATACTTCTCATGCATCCAAAATACTTGAGCCAACCACTATGCCATTTGTGTCCACCATACCTACCTACTACATGGTATTTTCCAGCCATTCCAAAGTAAATTGCTTGAGTGCTACCTTTAAAATTCCATCATTCACCTTTGCAATATATAGCTCATGGGACAAATAGCTTAAAAACTATTGTGGTATTGAATATGTAATTATGCACTTTATCTCTTATTAAGTTGCTTGTTGTGCGATAACCATGTTTATCGGGGAACGCCATCAACTCATTGTTGAATTTCATGTGAGTTGCTATGCATGTTCGTCTTGTCCGAAGTAAGGGCGATCTACTCTGAGTTGAATGGTTTGAGCATGCATATTGTGAGAGAAGAACATTGGGCCGCTAACTAAAGCCATGTTCCATGGTGGAAGTTTCAGTTTTGGACAAACATCCTCAAATCTCTAATGAGAAAAGAATTAATTGTTGTTGAATGCTTAAAGCATTAAAAGAGGAGTCCATTATCTGTTGTCTATGTTGTCCCGGTATGGATGTCTAAGTTGAGAATAATCAAAAGCGAGAAATCCAAATGCGAGCTTTCTCCTTAGACCTTTGTACAGGCGGCATAGAGGTACCCCTTTGTGATACTTGGTTAAAGCATATGTATTGCGGTGATAATCCAGGTAGTCCAAGCTAATTAGGACAAGGTGCGGGCACTATTGGTACACTATGCATGAGGCTTGCAACTTATAAGATATAATTTACATGATGCATATGCTTTATTACTACCGTTGACAAAATTGTTTCATGTTTTCAAAATCAAAGCTCTAGCACAAATATAGCAATCGATGCTTTTCCTCAATGAGGACCATTCTTTTACTTTCAATGTTGAGTCAGTTCACCTATTTCTCTCCACCTCAAGAAGCAAACACTTGTGTGAACTCGTGCATTGATTCCTACATACTTGCTTATTGCACTTATTATATTACTCTATGTTGACAATATCAATGAGATATACATGTTACAAGTTGAAAGCAACCGCTGAAACTTAATCTTCTTTTGTGTTGCTTCAATACCTTTACTTTGAATTATTGCTTTATGAGTTAACTCTTATGCAAGACTTATTGATGCTTGTCTTGAAGTGGTATTCATGAAAAGTCTTTGCTTTATGATTCACTTGTTTACTCATGTCATATACATTGTTTTGATCGCTGCATTCACTACATATACTTTACAAATAGTATGATCAAGATTATGATGGCATGTCACTCCAGAAATTATCTGTGTTATCGTTTTACCTGCTCGGGACGAGCAGAACTAAGCTTGGGGATGCTGATACGTCTCCGACGTATCGATAATTTCTTATGTTCCATGCCACATTATTGATGTTATCTACATGTTTTATGCACACTTTATGTCATATTCGTGCATTTTCTGGAACTAACCTATTAACAAGATGCCGAAGTGCCGGTTCCGTTTTCTGCTGTTTTTGGTTTCAGAAATCCTAGTAACGAAATATTCTCGAATCGGACGAAATCAACGCCCAGGTTCCTATTTTACCCGGAAGCATCCAGAACACACGAGAACCGCCAGAGAAGGGTGGCAGGGCCACCACACCACACCCCGGCGCGGCCTAGGGGGGGGGCGCGCCCCCCTAGGGTGTGGGCCCCCCTTCGACCTTCCTGCGCCGCCTCTCCGCCTATAAGAAGCCCCTGGATCAGAAAACCCTACACCGATTGACGAAACCCACGAAAACCTTCCAGAGCCGCCGCCATCGCGAAGCCAAGATCCGGGGGACAGGATCTCTGTTCCGGCACCCTGCCGGAGCGGGGAAGTGCCCCGGAAGGCTTCTCCATCGACACCGCTGCCATCTCCACCGCCATCTTCATCACCGCTGCTGCTCCCATGAGGAGGGAGTAGTTCTCCATCGAGGCTCGGGGCTGTACCGGTAGCTATGTGGTTAATCTCTCTCCATGTACTTCAATACAATGATCTCATGAGCTGCTTTACATGATTGAGATTCATCTGAGTTTTGTATCACTACTATCTATGTGCTACTCTAGTGATGTGTTATTAAAGTAGTTCTATTCCTCCTGCACGTGTGTAAAGGTGACAGTGCGTGCACCGTGTTAGTACTTGGTTTGTGCTATGATCATGATCTCTTGTAGATTATGGAGTTAACTATTGCTATGATAATATTGATGTGATCTATTCCTCCTACATATGCATGAAGGTGACGAGTGTGCATGCTATGCTAGTACTTGGTTTAGTAGCGTTGATCTATCTTACACTAAAGGTTACTTAAACATGAGCATTATTGTGGAGCTTGTTAACTCCGGCATTGAGGGTTCGTGTAATCCTACGCAATGTGTTCATCATCCAACAAAAGTGTAGAGTATGCATTTATCTATTCTGTTATGTGATCAATGTTGAGAGTGTCCACTAGTGAAAGTGTAATCCCTAGGCCTTGTTCCTAAATACTGCTGAGTTACTACTGCTTGTTTCTCGTTTCTACTGCGTTACTACTCGTCGCAATACCACCACCATCAACTACACGCCAAGCACTTTTCTGGCACCGTTGCTACTGCTCATATATATTCATACCACCTGTATTTCACTATCTCTTCGCTGAACTAGTGCACCTATTAGGTGTGTTGGGGACACAAGAGACTTCTTGCTTTGTGGTTGCGGGGTTGCATGAGAGGGATATCTTTGACCTCTTCCTCCCTGAGTTCGATAAACCTTGGGTATCCACTTAAGGGAAAACTTGCTGCTGTTCTACAAACCTCTGCTCTTGGAGGCCCAACACTGTCTACAGGAAAGGAGGGGGAACGTAGACATCACTTGGTCTAGAATTTTTGATTCTTATAGTAAAACTGAACCTAAAATAACTCTAAGTTTGCTTCTTAGTAACTTTTTTTTGGGCTTATTCTTCGCTATAGGTATGCCTTAGATGCTGTAGTGGGAGGAGATTTCCTTCATTGTGATGGGGATCAAGCTTTTAATGCCATAAAAAAATTGGTTACATCATCTAGCTCCGCTAATAATTTTGATTCATTTCTTGCTAGCATTCGTAATAGATTAAACACTCTCAAAACAAATATATCCTGTTTAAAAGAGGGGTACAACCAGATTCGTGAATATTATGATTATGTTCCATTAAGCTTTGAACCTTCAATGTGGGTGCCTACCGTTAAAGTTGCTATTTGTGGTGAAACTTTTCATGCTCGTTGTGATATTATGTCTGAGTTTTGCCTTATGCCTAAAAATATTTATGAATCTTTGACACTTTGGGAACTTACTGAAGGAGGAGAAGGAATAACTCTTACT
The DNA here is from genome assembly GCF_022539505.1 of Lolium rigidum. Classification (NCBI taxonomy): domain Eukaryota; kingdom Viridiplantae; phylum Streptophyta; class Magnoliopsida; order Poales; family Poaceae; genus Lolium; species Lolium rigidum. The sequence continues at coordinate 277,865,995 of NC_061508.1, forward strand.
GATAACTCTGTTATATTTCCTAAGGGAATAGCTGAAAGTGTGTTCACAACCTTTCTTGGAAGGACGGTATCCACTGATTATCTTGTTGTTGAATGTGTAGGGACAGGACAAATCACACTTGGAAGATCCCTGCTGAAACTCGTGGGAGCAATCATAGATGTGGGGAAAGGCACTCTAAATTTTGCCTCTACGCCCGGATGCGGTCATACATTCCCTAAACCAAAGAGTAAGAATAAGAGTAAGAAGGGTAGGCACAACGCCCCTGGTAAGAATGTTAATGCTTCGTCTCTTGATAATACTTGATTCACACTTTCTGCGCCTAGCTGAAAGGCATTAAAGAAAAGCGCTTATGGGAGACAACCCATTATTTTACTTCTGCACTTTTGTTTTATATTTGAGTCTTGGAAGTTGTTACTACTGTAGCAACCTCTCCTTATCTTTATTTTATTGCATTGTTGTGCCAAGTATAGTCTTTGATAGTAAAGATGATACTAGATTTGGATTATTGCGTAGAAACAGATTTCTTGCTGTCACGAATTTGGGTAGTATTCTCTGTAGGTAACTCAGAAAAATCTGCCAATTTACGTGCGTTATCCACATATATGTACGCAACTTTCATTCTATTTGAGCATTTTCATCTGAGAAAGTTAAGTGCCCCAGAAAAATTCGTCTATACAGAGTGTTCTGTTTTGACAGATTCTGCCTTGTATTTCGCATTGCCTGTTTTGCTATGTTTGATGGATTTCTTTGTTCCATTAACTTTCAGTAGCTTTGTGCAATGTCCAGAAGTGTTAAGAATGATTATGTCACCTCTGAATATGTGAATTTTTGATTATGCACTAACCCTCTAATGAGTTTGTTTTGAGTTTGGTGTGGAGGAAGTTTTCAAGGATCAAGAGAGGAGGATGATACAATAGGATCAAGGAGAGTGAAAACTCTAAGCTTGGGGATGCCCCCGTGGTTCATCCCTGCATATTTCAAGAAGACTCAAGCATCTAAGCTTGGGGATGCCCAAGGCATCCCCTTCTTCATCGACAACTTATCAGGTCACCTCTAGTGAAACTATATTTTTATTCTGTCACATCTTATGTGCTTTACTTGGAACGTCTTTATGTTTTTATTTTTATTTTTGATTGAATAAATCGGATCCTAGCATTCTTTGTTTGGGAGAGAGACACGCTCCGCTGTTGCATATGAACACATATGTTCTTAGCTTTACTCTTGATGTTCATGCCGAAGGTTGAAACTGCTTCATTCACTGTTACATGGTTGGAAACAGAAAATGCTGCATGTGATAATTGGTATAATGTCCTGAATAATTTGATACTTGGCAATTGTTGTGCTCAAATAGATCATGTTTAAGCTCTTGCATCATGTACTTTGCACCTATTAATGAAGAAATACCGTAGAGCTTGTTGACATTTGGTTTGCATGATTGGTCTCTCTAAAGTCTAGATATTTTCTTGTGAGGGTTTGAACAACAAGAAAGACAGTGTAGAGTCTTATAATGCTTGCAATATGTTCTTATGTAAGTTTTGCTGTACCGGTTCATACTTGTAGCATTCTTTGTTTGGGAGAGAGACACGCTCCGCTGTTGCATATGAACACATATGTTCTTAGCTTTACTCTTGATGTTCATGGCGAAGGTTGAAACTGCTTCATTCACTGTTACATGGTTGGAAACAGAAAATGCTGCATGTGGTAATTGGTATAATGTCTTGAATAATTTGATACTTGGCAATTGTTGTGCTCAAATAGATCATGTTTAAGCTCTTGTATCATGTACTTTGCACCTATTAATGAAGAAATACCGTAGAGCTTGTTGACATTTGGTTTGCATGATTGGTCTCTCTAAAGTCTAGATATTTTCTTGTGAGGGTTTGAACAACAAGAAAGACAGTGTAGAGTCTTATAATGCTTGCAATATGTTCTTATGTAAGTTTTGTTGTACCGGTTCATAATTGTGTTTGCTTCAAACAACCTTGCTAGCCTAAGCCTTGTATTGAGAGGGATTACTTCTCGTGCATCCAAAATCCTTGAGCCAAAAACTATGCCATGTGTGTCCACCATACCTACCTACTACATGGCATTTCTCTGCCATTCCAAAGTAAATTGCTTGAGTGCTACCTTTAAAATTCCATTCTTTGTCTTTGCAATAGCTCATGGGAAAAATAGCTTAAAAACTATTGTGGTATTGAATATGTACTTATGTATCTTATTTCTTATAAGTTGCTTGTTGAGTGGTAACCATGTTCCTGGGGACGCCATCAACTATTTCACCTTTGTTGAATATCATGTGAGTTGCTATGCATGTTTGTCTTGTCTGAAGTAAGGGTGATTTATCATGATCAAATGGTTTGAGTATGCATATTGTTAGAGAAGAACATTGGGCAGCTAACTAAAGCCATGATCCATGGTGGAAGTTTCAGTTTGGACAACAATCCTCAATCTCTTATGAGAATGTTATCTATTGTTGAATGCTTATGCATTAAAGAGGAGTCCATTATATGTTGTCTATGTTGTCCAGGTATGGATGTCTAAGTTGAGAATAATCAAAAGCGAGAAATCCAATGCGAGCTTTCTCCTTAGACCTTTGTACAAGCGGCATAGAGGTACCCCTTTGTGACACTTGGTTGAAACATATGCTATGCAATGATAATCCATGTAAATCCAAGCTAATTAGGACAAGGTGCGGGCACTATTGGTATACTATGCATGAGGCTTGCAACTTATAGGATGTCTTATGCATAACACATATGAATTATTACTACCATTGACAAAATTGTTTCTATGTTTCCAAAATAAAAGCTCTAGCACAAATATAGAAATCCATGCTTCCCTCTGCGAAGGGCCTTTCTTTTACCTTTGTGTTCAGTCAGTTTACCTACTTCTTTCTATCTTAGAAGCAAACACTTGTGTCAACTGTGTGCATTGATTCCTACATACTTGCTTATTCACATTCATCATATTACTTTGTGTTGACAATTATCCATGAGATAAACATGTTGAAGTTCAAAGCAACTGCTGAAACTTATATCTTCCTTTGTGTTGCTTCAAACTTTCTACTAAGAATCTATTGCTTTATGAGTTAATGTCAACACCCGGATTTTTAAGTCCGAATGCCTATTATGTCATACATCACAATCCCAGGAATATTGTTGTTGCGAGGCATAATAGTTAAGTATCACAGTCATCATTCATTACAAACCATAATGTCTTACAAGTGGAATCACATCATCCATATTACATGAATAGTTGATCTATTGATCAACGAACAAACACAAGTTCATAGCGGAAGCGTAAGATACAAGGACTCTCTAGTCCACAGGCCAACGCTTGACGTCGGAAGACTCCTAGTTGTCGTAGGCGTCCTGCTGGTCATCTCCTTGTTCATCTTCATACTCTGGCCATTTGAATAGCCAGGGACAAAGCCGTGAGTACTTCAAGTACTCGCAAACTAATACTAATGTAAGTGCTAGACATTCTAGTAAGTTTGGATAAGCTCTAGTTTATTTGCATAAAGCCAATTTTAGTTCACAAGTATTTGAGAAAAGCTTATTCAAATTCTAACTAACTCAAGTGGGAACATTAGAGTCATTCCAACCATTCAAGTGGTGATTTCAATTCAATTCACCACAAGTCATTTCACCATCTTCCTTCACCATCATTTTCAAAGATATGACATTGGAAACTGTATGGCCTTTCCAACCGTCCGTAACCATGGACGCGGCTATTCGAATAGATTTACACTCTGCAGAGGTTGCACACTTGTGCCACAACATTTGATTTCATCCGTCGGGATTACCCCGAATCATCGTAACACGATACGCGGATCATCAACCATAACCTTTCACTTACAAACCCTAGTATGAGCACCTCTCCCCATGAGCTTGGCCTCCCGGTGAAGACCAATCGTCAACCCGGGAACTGCACAGGGCTTGGCCGTACAATTCACCTCAATTTCACATCATTTCTCAACAACGGAGGCAGCCTCAAGCGTAACCCCTATGACGTGTGTTCAAAGGGAACCCATACTAAGATGCATAAACTTCCAGTTAAGCCCTACCCATAATCAGGTATTGTGGGGGTACTTACTAATTGGAAAGGTATCGCATTCAAACCAATCATCATGTTTATCAAAAATCACCATCTTCTCTTTGTCATATTCACCTTCAAAAATAATTCAATGGAATGCATCATCATTCCAAGGTTTCAAATTCATTTCAAACCATATTGTTCCCATCTAGAGTAGTCAAGTTTTATTCATTAGCACTAGCTCTAAATCATGAGGGGTGCTATCTTGCTTTGCTTGATTGAGACTACTTCACTACTCTAGTAACCATCCTTTACTTTGACCAAAGTTAACTATAAAAGCAACTTATTGAGAAAACAAGTAAAAACTTGTAATGTATATACTTGGGATAGGCTTATGTAAGAAAAGGTAAGATTCACGGTGCCTTGCCCCAAATGGCTTTGCACTTTGCAAGAATATTAGCTTGCCTTGGTAGTTCTCAAAATTCTCCTCCTCCTCCTCTTGGTAGCAACCTTCTTCTTCCGGGTACTCTCCGGTGCTAGCGTCTAAATTTGAATATGAGTATAATTACTCACTAATTCAATTGCTATTCCATGTATCACATATAAACACACAAACTATTCTATGCACACAAATAATCTAATTAGAGTGCATGGGTTGTGTTGCTTGAGGAGAATTTACTTCTTTTTATTTAATATGTAAATGATAGTTTCCATAGGGTGCTTGAGAAATAACTTCCTCTCATTGAAATCTTCTCAAGATTTAATTTCTCAAACAATCCTATATGAACTTATATTGACCTAAGTCAAATGTTCATCATCATCATTTGAGAAAATGATTTAAATGAGGTAGACCACCTCATACCATTTAACAATGCTACATATGATTTAAATCTCCAAGTGATTCATATAAGTGAGTTTGGCCAGGGGTCCAAACATCACATGAATTCATGTGAGACAAATTTTAAATGAAGTATAAGACTTCATATAATTTACTTCATAGTTTTGGACAATATCAACTACATAAACTAGCCATATTGTCCATTAATTAAACTAGGGCATGATCATGCAAATTGACCACACCATTTTATTGCATAAACAATTAGTGTAAGTCAAATGTGAGCTATTAGAGTTGGAATTAACTTAATATCTATTTTGGTTGATTTTTAATAATTGTTTGAATAGGGAAAAGTCCTTGCCTTCTTCTTTTTATCAAATTAATTCTGCAACTAATCTGGTCATGGGACCAGTGGCATTCTGTAGATCTTTTCCATAGCTTTCCAACCATATAAAATTCATTGAATTTGGTTAAGCCAATTTGAATCTATTGATTTTCAAAGTTTGTGCAGTATTGAAATTATTTGGAATTGTTTAAATCGAATTTGAATTAAAAGGGCCGGCGGGAAAGCTAACTGGGCCTAAACGAGTTAAAACGGCCCAAGGCCAGCCCACCACACGTCTGTGCCTGCGTGGGCTGCCTGACAAGGGGGCTCCACCCGTCAGCGATGTTTAAACGCCAAAACGGTAAGTTTTAACGTGGCACGTTGGATTAGAAGCGAATCGGATGGCCCAGGGCCATCGTCTTCTCCGGTGAGATGCCGAGGGTCTGGCGGCGAGGGTAGGGGGTCGGAGAGCTTACGGCGGCTCCAGCGAGGGTTGGTAGTATGCTCGACGAGGTTGTGGACGACGGCGAGTCTCCTGGTAGCAGTGGCGTCGCCTGGGGTGGTCGGGATCGTCTGCGATTGCTGCAGAGCTTCCGCGGCGGTGAGCTTCCGATTGGCCTTGCTCCGGCGAGGATTCGATGGGTGGAGTGGTGGTGGAGAGTCAAGGATGGGAGGAGAGGGTGATGGTGTGCTTGGATTGCTCAGGGGAGCTCGGTATTTATAGGCGCGAGAGGGTGCTGCGGGGCAGTGAGGTGGTCGACATGCTCGCGGCATCTCCGGCGAGCTAGCGAGCTAGGCGAGGGTGTGGCGCTGTTCTGCGGTTCCTGGCGAGTCGTTTGGCGGCGACAGCGTGGTCGGGCGGTGGCTAGGGTGGTCGCGTTGTTTCCATGTCTGCCGCGTCTGCGGCGGATCGGGGTCTCCTTCTCCGGCGGCAGTGGGCACGGGTCGCGGTCGAGGGCATGTCTGGCAGCTGCGTACGTGTGCGGCGGTGCTCAACTTGTGGCGAGGTGGTCCAGGGCGTGCTCGAGGTGGCCAGACGGCGCGTGTCCAGGGCGCGTCTGCGAGTGTCCACGCGCGATGTCGTCGGCATGGCGTGGCCACCACTGGACGCGCGCGTTCCGGCGGTTGTCGAGCTCCTCCTCGACCATGGCTTGCTCTAGGTGCTCCAGTAGAGTGAGGTGGCGACGTTTGACACCATGGCCAAGGCAGAGAGTGAAGGAGGAGAGGGGGAGCTTGTCGGGGTGGCGACATGGCCGGCATGGCCATGCCCTACCTTGCTTCTCCTCTCTCCTTAGGGTTTCTATTTGCCATTAAGAGTGAGAGGGGGCAGGGGAACCATTTAGAGTAGTGTGGTGTAGATTAGGTTTGTGTAGAGCACTATTTCAAATAGTGTCAAATAGTTACATAATGATTATTTGTGAATTTTGTCCAAATACGATTCAATTCAAATGGTGGCAAGTTTTGAAATGTGAGTGTCTCATTGAGTTAGAAATGATCAGAGGTGATGAAGTGTGGTGGTGGCATTGTTGAATTCAAGTTTTTGCAAAATTGGCTAAGTGTGAGATTGTTAC
>NC_061508.1:277872860-277932055 GCF_022539505.1 Lolium rigidum
CTTGGGATGTTACAGCTTCCTGAACTTTGGCTGCCATTATGGCTTGACCTTCAAGTTCTTCTTGAAGGTATTGGGGAGTAGGAATCCAGCTTAGTGCAGTACTAGAAGAGGCGGAGAATGGTTGAGCTAATCGAATGTCGGAAACAAACGGTGGCAAGTATGCAATGGGATCCGGACAAATAGGTTCTAATGTATTGGTTTCTGGGCTACTCAGAGAGCTACCAGTGCAAAGTGGCGAACCATGTGACATGCTTCCAGCTGCACCCATGCAAAGCTAATTTGAGTAATCCGGAACTACGCTAAGTCTTCTTCTACAGAGCTGGTGCACGTACCGTCAATGGCGCGGTGGTCCGATGAAGCTCCGGTGAAGTAGAGTTCACCGGACTTGGAGTAAACTTCGCTTTTTGACCACGAATCGGCGGCGGGCAAAGTTTCCCGATCAATCGCGATGATCTTGGCGCGAGGGGATGCTCGGAGTGGCGGCGCGCGAAGCTTCCCGCGGAGATGCTCGCCGGAGATGAGATCGGACTGGCGGCGCGGCGTGAGGAAGAAGATGAAGTGGGTAAGGAGGTGAAAGAATGGAAAAGTTACCGCGCGTGGGGGTATTTATAGACCTCATGCGGAGATTCGTGTTTCGGATCCGTCGGTGGAAACTGAACGGTCACACCATTGGATGCGTGACACGTGTCTTAGGTTAAAAGCGGTGAAACGACGTGGAGGTAACTTAACTGTGCGCTCCCGAAATTTCCGGCTAAAGATTCGCATCTCCGAAAATTTAGCGCGGGAAAAGAGGAAGTTGTGCGCGGGAAAAGTGGAATCTCCGTTATATTGCCGATTCAGAAGAAAAGAGGATTTCCGAGAAGATGATACCGGAAACAAGTAAAGGTTTGAAGCTCTTCAAGATTCTCTTCGGATCCGAGCTGAATGAAGTCGGAGGAATGATGAATCTCGGAGAACTTCGGGGGCTATTGTTGTGGGTATACTTTATGGGTATATCAACGGCATGGCCTAGATCCGGCAAGCTCGGGTGGCCCACAGATGGTGATGTGGCATGTGGCCCATCGGGCAGCCCTTGCTGTAGATCCTGAAGGATGAAGTTCGGTCCAGGAGCAAGGAGCCGGATCCCAACCGTCCTACGAAAGAGGCCAGATCCGTGAAGGCCCATGAAGTATCCGGATCCAGCACGGTCCTGGAGGAAGGCGGATCCTTGACGTACACGACAAGATATTGTACCGTAGCTAGGCAACTTGTATTCCGGCTAGGACTCTCAATGTAAACCCTAGATCTGTGCGCCTTTATAAGCCGGATCCTGGAAGCCCTAGAGGCACGATCACAATCACAACCACAACTCATTGTAACAACGCGAGAGCGCCCAGATAATTCCAGACAAGCAGCAGTAGGCCCTGTTATCGTGGAGGTGTTCCAAAGCTGGGTAAATCGCGTACCACCGTCCCGAGTGCACTCCGCCCTATGGCCCCTACTTCTTCTCCCCCTCGTGAGGATCCCTCCTCCGAGGCACCGTCGAATAGGCAACGACACTCATTGTCCTCATTGATAATCATGACTTTGCGGTTGGGACAATCTCTCTTGAAGTGACCTTTGCCACCACATGTATGACAAGCCATATCACGGTTACGCGCAGTAGACACATTAGAGCCACTCGTACTTGCAGCAGATTCGGACTTCTTTGTGTTGGACACATTGGAGACCGGCTTACTAGGCGGAGTAGAGTGAGGGGCGGAGCGCGTCGAAGGCGCCGCACCGTAGATGGGGCTGCGCGGGGTGTGAAACGCCCAGCTCCTGAAGCTCGACCTTCAATCTTTGCTTCGTCAGCCAACTGTGATTCAGCTTCTCTTGCATGATGTAACAATTGATTCATATTGGTGTAGCTGTAGTGACGAACAATGCCTTTGATATCATAGTTCAAACCGTTGAGGAAACGCTGCATTGTCATCTCAAGAGACTCACGGACACGGCCATGCTGCATAAGCATCTCCATCTCCATGTAGTATTCATCCACAGTCTTCACACCTTGTCTCAATAAAGTCAACTTATCGTATATATTACGCAAGTAATTTGTAGGCACAAAGCGATAAGTCATTGCTTCCTTCATGGCACGCCATGTGCGTATAGGTTGCTCACCATCCTCAGCGCGGTTACGAACAAAAGCATCCCACCAACGCAATGCATAGCCATCAAATTCAGAAGAAGCAAGCTTGATCTTCCTATCTTCGATGTAGTTCGGATGTAAGTTCCATAACTTCTCAATCTTGAGCTCCCAAGTGAGGTATTCTTCAACATCAGCTCCTCCTTCAAACTTGGGTATGGAAAACTTAGGCTTACCCAAACCATCTTCCTCATCATGTCCACGACCGTTGCGGTCAAGCGGAGCCCATCCTCGAGGACGATTGCCACATGGCGCACCACGAGCATTGTGTGCGTCATCTTGAAGCTCAGGATCTTCGTCTTCGTCTTGTTGTTGTTGTGCGGTCAAATTCTCAATAGCTAAGCGCATATCGGCTATATTGCGCTGTATATCCGTCACTTGATCAGCCATTGTGGTGACGGTCGCATTAGTAGCATCCAACTTTTGGTTGATCTCTTCAACCTTCCCATTAAGCACATCGTCCTGAGCGCGGAATTCACGTCGCATCTCATTACGAAGAGCCTCAAACTCCCTCCATGTGATGAGGTCTGCAACACTCTTGTTTTCCTGGTTAACAATTTTATGATCACTAGCAGACATGATTAGTAGGTTAGTGCACTAAATCAAAATATATATGGTGGTACTCTCACAACTCACTCAAAACTGATAAGAAAAGGAGATCTTACCGTTCCAAAGTAAATTAGTGTTGCTTACCACTTGTAGGACAACTAGTGCATGGATGTAGCGAAGCGAATATCAAGGGTATAAGAACAAATCACACGACAAAGCAGGGTATATGTGGGGCTGTAGGTAGGCTACGTATTTGCACCAATAACAAGCTCTAGCGCTGACCGTAGACAACCAATGATACTCACACAAGGAGATAAGATGGGGCAATGCAACTATATGGAGGAAAGGTTGCAATGCACTAGAGAGACGCTAGCAAAGCTCAACGAAACAGGCACAAAATTGCTCAACTACGGGTGCAGTAAAGTAAACGTAGGCCTTCACTTGATTCTTCTAGCACGTCACTTTTCTTTTTGTATTTTATTTTTGTAGAACACACAGCTATGTAGCTCTTTTGGCTTCTTTTCAATTTTTATTTTATTTTATTTTATGACACACTCCTTGATAACACGGCCAACAAGATATGCAAAGCACCAAAACCCTAATGAGCAGCCTGTCGAGCGGGAAAACTAGTCTCTTCTGGGGAAGTTCCTAGTCACGTATATCGATAGGTTGTGGCTATGGTTGGGAAAAGCACACTGTACGCTATGTGGACTCGGAGTAACAATAACTACAACTAGATGATAGTAGAGACTCAAACCCTAACAATACTAGATGCAAGAAAAAGATACGCAAAAACAACTACGAAAAGCAACTAAAACTTGAAATTAGTGCAATCTAAGGCTATGGCAAACCCTAACCCTAATATTTTTGGCTTTTTCTGGATAGGAAAACACTCACAACTCAACTATGGGGTGAATTGTGGATGGCTTACCGAGGAAAACTGAATCTGATACCAAGATGATATGGGGTGGCCCGATCTTCTCAGTAAGCAACGGTGGTGATGATGATCACGGGGTGATAGCAGCGGAGGAACACGACGATGTAGTGGATGATAACTTGTATGACGCAACGAGATCTCTCGATTGGTCCCTGTCGCCAATGCAACAGCTCTCAACCCTGCAAGATATTCGCAACTCCACACACTTGCGCACGTAGCCGGCGACCACGAAGCGGTAAGTTGCAACCGTCTAATTCCCAATGGAACAGCAGATCACACAAGACTTTATCAGGATCTACACAATATCAAGCAATATGGTGTAGGGAATTCAATAGTTTTGCAGAGCAAACAACTAAGAACTAGGGTTTATCTTAAACGTGGTCTAAAGCAACTAGGGGGCGTCCTGGGCACTTATATAGGCGTTCGGGACGACTTCTGGTCGAAAAACTATGAGAATAACCGACCCAGAATAGATCTGGTCGAGACAGACTCGGACACGGCCGGTCTGGAGGCCGGTCAACCGGGCCTGGGACCGGGCTGGCTGGTTCAAACCGGGCCAGGGACCGGGTTCCAACCGGGCTTGGGAATTGTGGTACAGTAACCCCGCCGGTTGGCATCAGCGTGGCACCCGGTTGGTGCCGGGGTGGATCCGGCCTGCCGCCAGGTTGGACCGGGCCAGGGACCGGGCGCGCCGGCATGGCGGCCAGTCAGACCGGGTGCTGGGCCGGCCTGAATTTCATCTTCTCCTCTCGCGCATGCCTCCCGCTCCTCCCTCGCGCGTCCATGAGATTTCTTCATGTCCAGCTCCTTGTCCAGCTCCACGCATCTTCACGTCCAGCTGCTCTTCTCCTCCTCGTGCGATGCTTGTCTCCTCTTCATACCTGACGATACATAGAATGGGACTTAGGTAGTATAAAATTCTGATCAATAAAAGTATCGTTTAGGAACAGGTTCACCTGTTGTTTAAGTAGCTTCGCACGAGCCCTTGTAATAGGTCCAATCCGAACTTCATTGGACTTGAGCTTCACAGCAGGTTCATCTTCAGTTGGTAATGACGGAGGTGGTAGTGAGGTAGGGATGTCCTCATCACTATTACTGGATCGTGCTCGCGGATGAAGCCACTGCCTGAGCGCTGGTGCAGGTTGCTGCTCGCGCCGGCGAGCGCAGCTGTTGTTCGCGAGCCGCCGCTGTCGCAGGTTGTTGTTGCTGCACGCGCCGCTTACGCGTGCGCGGACCAGCACCACTGCTGCTACTTATGGCCTCGCGCGCGTAGCCTAGCGTCGCTGAGCGGACGGACGCGCATGCGGAAGATGGCGGTATTTGAGGATGCGCGTCGGACGGGGACGGCGTGGCCGTGGCCGCGGCCAGCCGAGCGCGCAGCTATTTTCCCGGGGCCAAGCCCCCGAGTTTTGTTGTAGACACCGGTGTTGGTGAAGATGAAGAGGGCGCGGCGGGGGTGCAGTCCGCGGCAGCGGCGATGATGGTGAGGTGGCTCGCGGTGGCGAGGGCCACGGCAGAGAGGGCCGCAACAGCGGTGAAGACGTGCCCAGAGAGGATGGCGATGCCGGTGGCGTTGAAGGCCGCGGCGGTGAAGCCGTGCCCGGAGAGGGCGGCGATGCTGGCGGTGTTGAAGGCCACGGCGGTGAAGCCGTGCCCGGAGAGGGCGGTGATGCCGGCGGTGTTGAAGGCCACGACGGTGACGATGATGAGGAAGGGTCCCGTCAGGACGAACTCCGGCCGGCACCACTTCAGGTCCCACGGTGGGCGCCAAATGGCGTGGTATCGTCACGGCATATGCTACGGGGTAGCTAAAGTTAGGTGATTCATGTATGGGCGTCGACGGTATCCGGATGCGGGATTGGTACACAGCACACGGTGATGTACCCAGCTTCAGGGCCCTCACGGTGGAGGTAAAACCCCTACTCCTGCATGTCTGATGTATATGACAGTATATAGTGTTACATAGTTGCTCCTTGAGCTGTTTGTCCTGAGGAGCAAGAAGCTACTGTGAGCTAAGAGGAGCCTGACCGGTTTGGGAAATGCTCGTAGGTGAGCTCCCAGAGAGAATGAGAGAGAGGGAGGGCAGCGCTGGCCCTCTTGGCCCTGTTGGCCATGATCCTCAAGGGCTCTCCCTGGTGTGCTTTATAAAGGCTGGCACCCAGTGGTGACCCGCATGCACTGTACATGATATGACTACTGGGGTCCCATCAACTGTAGGCTACAGTGTACAGTCAGGAGCACTATTGCTCTACACGAGCCTATCGATAACGTGTACGTAGACGTTGTCTGGTCGTTGTCCGATCGATGTCCCGATCGTACTCGTGGCAGGGGATCCAATGCCTAGTCTTCTGGAGCGATCGTACATGGCTCGTTCTTATCATCTGGATGGTTTGAAGCTGGCTCGTGGAGGTTGGCCACACCCGGCCACGCGAATGGAGAAACAGCAGCAGGAGCCGACCTTGGATGGTGAAGCTGGCTTGTGCGTGGCCTTGGAGCAGCTGGACACCACGATGCTCCCCGGGAGCAGCCGGCCATGCATGTACTTAGAGAAGCTGATGGCGGCGATTTGCACAAAAATAATCCAAAAGTGAAAGAAAAGCACAGACTGACCCTCCGGCGAAACTATTTCACCCATCTAACCCTTTTCTGTGGCGCCCCTCCCATAGGTGCCACACATGCCAGTGTGGCGCCCCTCCTGCCGGCGCCACTCTCCCAGCCGACGTGGCGCCCTCGACGCTGAGCTGGTCCGCCGATCCGACGTGGCAGCATGTGTGGCGCCCCTCCCATCGGCGCCACACATGCATTTGTAATTGCCCAAAACATACTGTAAGGCAAATCGTCTGGCACTTAGCCGTTTTGGCGAGGCTCTATGTGTGGCGCCGATGCCACGGGCGCCACACTAGCATGTGTGGCGCCGATGCCATGGGCGCCACACATCCACTTAAGTGTGGTGCCCGCGCCCGCGCCCAGCCCGACCCTCTTCTTTCTTTCTTTCTCTCCTCTCTTTCTCTCCTTCAACTGCCGCCGCCGACCGCCTCTCCTCCGCCCCCCACCAAATCCTCCACGGATTGGACAGATCTGGCCGGCCAAATCCATCCCCATACAATCCTCAAGGTATTCCCCTTCGTTCCCCTTCGATTCATCTGAGATTTGCTCCGATTTAATTCGATTTAGCCGTTTTGCCTAGATTGGAAATGTTTGTTGTTGGAATCTATATTGATGTGTATGTATTGAAATTGATAGCCTCATTGTATGCATGTGTTTGAACCATAGATTTGTTGGAACCATAGATGTTAAATTTTGCTAGATTTGTACATGAACCCTAGACATGGAAACTAGATTTGAAATGGGTATGTATGTGTTAAAATGGCTATGTATGTGTTGAATGTGTATGTGTAGGAACCCTAGATATGTATGTATCCTAGATTTGTGGACGAACCCTAGGCATCAAATTTCATGAATGTGTATGTGAAGGAATAACTCATATTTGTGATTGAATAACTCATATTTGTAAAGAATGGCTCATAATATGGTGTTCTATCCCTAGATATGAATGTATATGTATGTATTTGATGTATGTGTGATGGCTTATTTGGATATATTCCCATGTATGTGTTGCTCATATTTGTTAGAAATGGCTCATAATATGGTGTATTTCTGTAAACATGTAGGATGGTGTGGCTCCTAGATCAAGAGTATGACAGAGATCACCGGGCTTTTCATATGACGGCGAGGACAACGGATCTTCACCCTTTGAAGATTCGTTACCATGGCACAGTGGATATACCGTATGACGAGAGGTATACGGAGCACATCGAGCCTACCGGTCTTCTCCCGTTCATATTGCTTGTAAGCCGTGGGGGGCCGAACATGAACCCCGCGGCACTCACCGCCCTTGTCGACCGGTGGAGGCCGGAGACGCACACCTTCCACCTGAGAGCCGGCGAGATGGCCCCTACTCTCCAGGATGTTTCCATGATCCTTGGACTTCCTATTCAGGGCGAGCCACTGTGTATGAACACAGCTTCTGATGGGTGGCGCGAGCAGATGGCGGCGCTTATTGGCATGGCTCCTCCGGCGCCAGCAAATCCAAAGGAGGGAGCTTCCGCCGGTGCGTCTTTCTCTTGGATCAGGCTTAACTTTCGACAATGCCCTGAAGGGGCCAACATCGACACTATCAGGACGTACACCCGCGTGTACTTATGGTACATGATTTCGAGGACACTTTTCCCTGACAGTGGGGGGAAGCTGGCCCATTGGTGTTGGCTCAAGGCGCTTACGGTGTTGGAGCACCGGTGGAGTTGGGGAACAGCGGCACTTGCCTACCTCTACCGGCAGGTGATGATTTGTTCTATGTACTATTTTCCTGTAGTATTGTGCTAGACAAAGTACTAACCAAATGTCTTATGTACGCAGTTGGACGAAGCTTGTCGCAGGACTGGGTGCTGAAATATTTGTATGCTGCAGGTGGAGTGGGAGCCATATGGTATCTACTACCGTATTGGCGCGGCGATGACTGACCTCAACCACAAGTGCACGGAGGAGGCGCGGTTCTGGCGTATGCGCTGCCCACTCATATGCATGTGGCTTGTTGAACACCACCAGCCGCACAGAGTGATGAGACAGTTTGGACTGTATCAGGAGTGCCCACCTCAGTGGCAAGACACGGACAAGGAGCTTCATAGGTAAACTTCTGGAATCATGCGATGGAAGATTCTTGATAGAAGAGTGATGTCTACGCCCCCTCCTTTTCCTGTAGACAGTGTTGGGCCTCCAAGAGCAGAGGTTTGTAGAACAGCAGCAAGTTTCCCTTAAGTGGATCACCCAAGGTTTATCGAACTCAGGGAGGAAGAGGTCAAAGATATCCCTCTCATGCAACCCTGCAACCACAAAGCAAGAAGTCTCTTGTGTCCCCAACACACCTAATAGGTGCACTAGTTCGACGAAGAGATAGTGAAATACAGGTGGTATGAATATATAGTAGCAGTAGCAACAGCACCAGAAAAGTGCTTTGCCCAGGACAGTAAACAAGCAGTAGTAACGCAGTAAAACAGTAAACAAGCAGCGATAGCAGTATTTAGGAACAAGGCCTAGGGATCATACTTTCACTAGTGGACACTCTCAACATTGATCACATAACAGAATAGATAAATGCATACTCTACACTCTTGTTGGATGATGAACACCATTGCGTAGGATTACACGAACCCTCAATGCCGGAGTTAACAAGCTCCACAATGCAATGTTCATATTTAAATAACCTTAGAGTGCAAGATAGATCAACACAACTAAACCAAGTACTAACATAGCATGCACACCGTAACCTTCACACTATGAAAGGAGGAATAGATCGCATCAATACCATCATAGTAATAGTTAACTTCATAATCTACAAGAGATCACAATCATAGCATAAACCAAGTACTTCATGATGCACACACTGCCAACATTACACCATGGAGGAGGAATAGACTACTTTAATAACATCACTAGAGTAGCACATAGATGAATAGTGATACAAAACTCGTATGAATCTCAATCATGTAAAGCAGCTCATGAGATTATTGTATTGAGGTACATGGGAGAGAGATGAACCACATAGCTACAGCGGAGCCCTCAGCCTCGGGGGTGGATTACTCCCTCCTCGTCATGGAGGCAGCGATGGCGGTGAAGATGGCGGTGAAGACGGCGGTGGAGATGGCTCCGGGGCAATTCCCCGCCCCGGCAGGGTGCCGGAACAAAGAGTTCTGTCCCCCGAATTGGAGTTTCGCGACGGTGGCGGCGCCCCTGGAGTCTTTCTGGAGTTTCGTCAATTCGTGCTGCGTTTTTAGGTCGAAAGGAGTTTTATAGGCGAAGAGGCGGCGCAGGAGGGCTGACAGGGTGGCCACACTATAGGGGGGCGCGGGCCCCCCCTTGGCCGCGCCGGCCTAGGGTTTGGTGGGCCTGTGCCCCCTCTTCGACTCTTCTTCGGTGTTCTGGAGCCTTCCGGGAAAAATAGGAGGTTTGGCGTTGATTTCGTCCAATTCCGAGAATATTGCCCGAACAGACCTTTCGGAACCAAAAACGAGCAGAAAACAGCAATCGGCCTTTCGGCATCTCGTCAATAGGTTAGTTCCAGAAAATGCATAAATATGACATAAAGTGTGAACAAAACATGTCGGTATTGTCATAAAACAAGCATGGAACATCAGAAATTATAGATACGTTGGAGACGTATCAGCATCCCCAAGCTTAGTTCCTACTCGTCCTCGAGTAGGTAAACGATAAAAGATAATTTCTGAGGTGACATGCTACCAACATAATCTTAATCATACTATTGTAAAGCATATGAGATGAATGCAGCGATTCGAAACAATGTAAATGCAATGAGTAAACAATTGAATCATATAGCAAAGACTTTTCGGGAATAGTACTTTCAAGACAAGCATCAATAAGTCTTGCATAAGAGTTACTCATAAAGCAATAAATTCTTAGTAAAGGTATTGAAGCAACACAATGGAAGATTAAGTTTCAGCGGTTGCTTTCAACTTGTAACATGTATATCTCATGGATAGTTGTCAATGCAAAGCAATATAACAAGTGCAATAAGCAAGTATGTAAGAATCAATGCATGTTAACACAAATGTTTGCTTCTAGGATAGAGAGAAATGGGTAAACTGACTCAACATAAAAGTAAAAGAATGACCCTTCAAAGAGGAAAGCATCGATTGCTATATTTGTGCTAGAGCTTTGGTTTTGAAAACATAAAGAGAGCATAAAAATAAAGTTCGAGAGGTGTATGTTGTTGTCAACGAATGGTAGCGGGTACTCTAACCCCCTTGCCGGACAAACCTTCAAAGAGCGGCTCCCATTTTATTTTATTTTTGGGTGGCACTCCTTCCAACCTTTCTTTCACAAACCATGGCTAACCGAATCCTCGGGTGCACTGCCAACAATCTCATACCATGAAGGAGTGCCTTTTTTATTTTAGTTTTATTATGATGACACTCCTCCCAACCTTTGCTTACACAAGCCATGGCTAACCGAATCCTTCGGGTGCCGTCCAACAATCACATACCATGGAGGAGTGTCTATTTAAGCTAATTAATTTGTGACTGGGAATCCCATTGCCAGCTCTTTTTGCAAATTATTGGATAAGCGGATGAAGCCACTAGTCCATTGGTGAAAGTTGCCCAACAAGATTGAAAGATAAACACCACATACTTCCTCATGAGCTATAAAACATTGACACAAATCAGAGATGATAAATTTTGAATTGTTTAAAGGTAGCACTCAAGCAATTTACTTTGGAATGGCAGGAAATACCATGTAGTAGGTAGGTATGGTGGACACAAATGGCATAGTGTTGTTTGGCTCAAGGATTTGGATGCATGAGAAGTATTCCCTCTCGATACAAGGTTTTAGGCTAGCAAGGTTGTTTGAAGCAAACACAAGCACGAACTAGTACATCAAAACTTACATAAAAGACATATTACAAGCATTATAAGACTATACATCGTCTTTCTTGTTGTTCAAACACCTCACTAGAAAATATCTAGACTCTAGAGAAACCACTCATGCAAACCAAATTTTAACAAGCTCTATGTATTTCTTCACTAATGGGTGCAAAGTATATGATGCAAGAGCTTAAACATGAGCACAACAATTGCCAAGTATCACATTATCCAAGACATCATACCAATTACTACATGTAGCATTTTCCGTTTCCAACCATATAACAATTAACGAAGCAGTTTCAACCTTCGCCACGAACATTATGAGTAAAGCCTAAGGACATACTTGTCCATATGCAACAGCGGAGCGTGTCTCTCTCCCACACAAGCATTTATTCAAACAAAAACAAAAACAAGAAACATACAGACGCTCCAAGTAAGGCACATATGATGTGGCCGAATAAAAATATAGTTTCAAGAGAAGGAACCTGATAATTTATCGATGAAGAAGGGGATGCCTTGGGCATCCCCAAGCTTAGATGCTTGAGTCTTCTTGAAATATGCAGGGATGAACCACCGGGGCATCCCCAAGCTTAGACTTTTCACTCTCCTTGATCATAGTATATCATCCTCCTCTCTTGACCCTTGAAAACTTCCTCCACACCAAACTCGAAACAAACTCATTAGAGGGTTAGTGCATAATCAAAAACTCGCATGTTCAGAGGTGACACAATCATTCTTAACACTTCTGGACATTGCTCAAAGCTACTGGAAGTCAATGGAACAAAGAAATCCATCCCACATAGCAAAAGAAGCAATGCGAAATAAAAGGCAGAATCTGTCAAAACAGAACAGTCCGTAAAGACAAATTTTAAAGGGGCACCAGACTTGCTCAAATGAAAATGCTCAAATTGAATGAAAGTTGCGTATATATCTGAGGATCACTCACGTAAATTGGCATAATTTTCTGAGTTACCTACAGAGAATTTTGCCCAGATTCGTGACAGCAAAGAAATCTGTTTCTGCGCAGTAATCAAAATCTAGTATGAACTTTACTATCAACGACTTTACTTGGCACAACAAAACACTAAACTAAGATAAGGAGAGGTTGTTACAGTAGTAAACAACTTCCAAGACACAAAATAAAAACAAAGTACTGTAGCAAAATAACACATGGGTTATCTCCCAAGAAGTTCTTTCTTTAGAGCCATTAAGATGGGCTCAGCAGTTTTAATGTTGCACTCGCAGGAAATAGTATTTGGAGCAAAAAGAGAGCATCAAGAAGCAAATACAAAACACATTTAAGTCTAACATGCTTCCTATGAAGAGGAATCTTGTACACAAATGAATTCATGAAGAACAAAGTGACAAGCATAAGAGGATAAAACACGAGTAACTTCAAGATTCTCAACATAAAGAGGGGAAACTTAATATTATTAAGATGCATACGACCATATTTCCCTCTCTCATAATAACTTTTCAGTAGCATCATTGATGAAATCCACAATATACCCATCACTTAAAACATTCTTATCATGGTTCATATGCATAGAAGTATCATTAAATTTGGCATAAGAAGAGTTATTCTCATTAAAAGTAATTGGAGCAAGATTATTATCAAGAATTTGAACATGGTAAACAAGTTGCATATTAAAAGAATTGTTTTTGGTAATCCAATCATGACTATGACAAGTTTCATAAGGGTAGTTATAACCTATATCATAGCATTCTTTATAATAATCATCAAAGATCGGAGGCACAGTGTCATCATAGGAAATATAATAGTTATCTTTCACAGTCGGTTTATCTGTGTCCACACTATTATTGTTATTAGAAGGACATGTATCAAGAACATAATGACCAGTAGCTAAAGGATTTTCAAACACCTCTTCCCCAAGCTTAGAACTTTCTATATCATTATGGGAGGAATCATGGATAGCACTGACACTATGGCAATCATTGTCATTATCATTTTCAGAATTAGTTTCCCAGAGATTTGCAATATCAAAAGTAGTGTGCTCATTCAAATCATGATTGCTAATGTATGTAAAGGGCATAGGAAGATCATCGTATTCAGATTCATTATCACAATAATCATTAGGAGCAACATACTTACGGTTACCTAGCGTTATCTCATTCACGCGGGGATACGCCGTTACCTCTTTCTTTTTATTCTCCTTCTTCTTCTTCTTCGTTCCCTTTTTCTTCTTCTTCTTCTCTTCCTTCTCCTCGTTCCCTTCTTTAGGAGGAAGAGGCTTGAAGGGTGGCTTGTCCGCATAACCTGATTTACTTTCAGAAACAATAGAAGAAACTTGGGAGGATCCCTCCTTTTCATTAATTAGTTGAAAACACACAGCGGTCCTATCATATTTTGGCAAGGTGTCATCTTCTAAAATATTTTGTATGCAAGTATTTGTATGGCTATTATCAATGCAATAAGAAAAACACCCATGCAGGACATCATCAATATCAAGATCACTCATATGTAACAAAGAGATTTTTCTCGACAGTTCTTCACACCCCAAAAATAAAGTAAGTTCATCATGCTGATTAGGAGTAATTTCAATCATCACAATACAAATTTGCAGCACTCATTGGGTTCAAATTATCATTGGAGGAGCATTGAAAATTAAAATGACCCACTTCATGGCAAACTTCACAAATAAAAGGATAGAGGGCACAAACTTTTTTACCAAGATCATCTAGAGCCCTAAGCCACTTTCTAGTTTTTTCATTAATATGATGGATGCAATATTCATCTTTGGCTTGATTAATTCCACAAGGTCTATGCATTCCACAAAAATTAACATGCTTATAGGAAATAGCATTCTTAGGAGTTTGAGCATGCTTATTGCAATAATTAACAACAATTTCATTCTTCATGCGAGCCTCTTTAAAAGGTTCATGATACTTATCAAAATTCTTCTTAGGCAATTCAAAATGAGAAGCAAAGGATTTATAAAGATTTGCAGCAACTTGAGAGTCAAGACCATAAGTAGCACTCATATTTCGAAATTTATCGGTATCCATAAAAGCTTCAATGCATTCATAATCATAATTTATACCCGACTCTTTACCTTCATTGTTCTCCCATCCTTCAGCGTTCTCCTTAATCCGATCAAGAAGATCCCACCTAGCTTCAACCTCCTTGCTTGTGAAAGATCCCTCCGAACATGCGTCCGGATAGTCCTTGTGTTGTCTCGAAAGCCTCGCATAAAAATTGTTAACAATAACATTACGGGGAAGCTCATGAATGGGACATTTGAGCATTAGTGATTTCAATCTCCCCCACGCTTGAGAAATACTCTCTCCATCACGAGGATAAAAGTTATAAATATAATTCCTATCAATATGCACTTCACGAGGAGGATAAAATTTAGAATAAAAGAGAGATGCAATTTCCTCCCAACCAAGAGAATGACTATTCTCCAACAATTTATACCAATGCGCCGCTTTACCAGACAGCGAAATGGAGAATAGCTTCCTCTTCACTTCATCCATAGAGATACCTGCACACTTGAATAACCCGCATAATTCATGCAAAAACAGTAAATGATCTTTAGGATGAACAGTTCCATCCCCTTCATAGCGGTTATCCATAACACGTTCAATAATTTTCATGGGTATCTTGAAAGAAGTACTTGCAGTTGGTGGATTTAAAGTATCACAAGCATTATTAGAGTTGTCGCATATGGGAGATAAAGCATTATCAGAACAAATTTTCTCCCCTAAAGATGGGAAGCCAAAAAGATCACAGAAACTAGCTTCCTCAAGCTTAGACTTATTCATAGCATTAGTAGTGATTGCGTTCATACTAATAACATTGCTACTGGCATGCAATTGAGGCTCCATAGGTTCTTTAATTTTCGCATCACACAATTCATGTCCTAACTTAGGAAATAAATCAAAAAGCTCATAGTTGTATTCCATTATGCCTAACTAGTGTAAACAAGAAACAAAAAGTTGCAATTGCAGGATCTAAAGGAAATAGCTTCGAGCACAAACACAATGGCGCCAGAAAAGTACTCGTTACACCGGAACCGAAGTATGAGTGCCTTTTACCTTTCCTCCCCGACAACGGCGCCGTAAAATAGCTTGATGTCTACGCCCCTCCTTTTCCTGTAGACAGTGTTGGGCCTCCAAGAGCGAGAGGTTTGTAGAACAGCAGCAAGTTTCCCTTAAGTGGATCACCCAAGGTTTATCGAACTCGGGGAGGAAGAGGTCAAAGATATCCCTCTCATGCAACCCCGCAACCACAAAGCAAGAAGTCTCTTGTGTCCCCAACACACCTAATAGGTGCACTAGTTCGGCGAAGAGATAGTGAAATACAGGTGGTATGAATATATAGTAGCAAGTAGCAACGGCACCAGTAAAAGTGCTTTGCCCAGGACGATAAACAAGCAAGTAGTAACGCAATAAAACAAGTAAACAAGCAGCGATAGCGATATTTAGGAACAAGGCCTAGGGATCATACTTTCACTAGTGGACATTCTCAACATTGATCACATAACAGAATAGATAAATGCATACTCTACACTCTTGTTGGATGATGAACACCATTGCGTAGGATTACACGAACCCTCAATGCCGTAGTTAACAAGCTCCACAATGCAATGTTCATATTTAAATAACCTTAGAGTGCAAGATAGATCAACACAACTAAACCAAGTACTAACATAGCATGCACACCGTAACCTTCACACTATGAAAGGAGGAATAGATCGCATCAATACCATCATAGTAATAGTTAACTTCATAATCTACAAGAGATCACAATCATAGCATAAACCAAGTACTTCATGATGCACACACTGCCAACATTACACCATGGAGGAGGAATAGACTACTTTAATAACATCACTAGAGTAGCACATAGATGAATAGTGATACAAAACTCATATGAATCTCAATCATGTAAAGCAGCTCATGAGATTATTGTATTGAGGTACATGGGAGAGAGATGAACCACATAGCTACAGCGGGAGCCCTCAGCCTCGGGGTGGATTACTCCCTCCTCGTCATGGAGGCAGCGATGGCGGTGAAGACGGCGGTGGAGATGGCTCCGGGGCAATTCCCCGCCCGGCAGGGTGCCGGAACAAAGAGTTCGTCCCCCGAATTGAGTTTCGCGACGGTGGCGGCGCCCCGGAGTCTTTCCGGAGTTTCGTCAATTCGTGTTGCGTTTTTAGGTCGAAAGGAGTTTTATAGGCGAAGAGGCGGCGCAGGAGGGCTGACAGGGTGGCCACAATATAGGGGGGCGCGGGCCCCCCCTTGGCCGCGCCGGCCTAGGGTTTGGTGGGCCTGTGCCCCCTCTCCGACTCTTCTTCGGTGTTCTGGAGCCTTCCGGGAAAAATAGGAGGTTTGGCGTTGATTTCGTCCAATTCCGAGAATATTGCCCGAACAGCCTTTCTGGAACCAAAAACAGCAGAAAACGGCAACTGGCCTTTCGGCATCTCGTCAATAGGTTAGTTCCAGAAAATGCATAAATATGACATAAAGTGTGAACAAAACATGTCGGTATTGTCATAAAACAAGCATGGAACATCAGAAATTATAGATACGTTGGAGACGTATCAAAGAGGTACAATCTAACTTCTTGATTCTTGCAGGCTTGATAGGCAGCGGCAGAGGAAGATCACAAATTGGCCTGTCCATCATAGCGGCCACGTCGCAGCGTTCCAACACTGTTTGGAAGCGACACGAACTGCTGGCCCTGTGGAGATTGTGCCTCACGACTTGGCCGCTTTCAACAACTACCTCCATTGGTTCCATGAAAACACGCGTATCGAGTTAGTGAAGCACGCGTATGCTGAGGACATCTTGGACGACCCCATCGAGTTCGATGAGGTTGCGCAAAGCCAGCACGACACCTTTGCTCGCAGGGGGAGATCGACTTCTATTGCTTCCGAGCTGAACTTCGTGGTAATGGATTCTCTCACTAACTAGTACATCATCTAGATTGCCATGTGCTCGCTTAAATTGTGTATGCTATGTTTGTCACAGCGGACGGAGATCACAAAAACAGCTGAGGAGTGCGAGATTATGTGGGACCAGAGCGGGAGAGATGAAAAGCCTGTCGGACCGTTGCGGCATTTCATTAAGGTATGATCACCAACTTTGAATGTACGCTATTATGTTTTGGTGGCTTTGTAACCATGAGTTCCATGACGCAGAACACTGCACGAAAGATGCGGAGGTTAGCCAACTTGCTAGGTTGCCACGAAGGCAAAATTCCTACATCCTCCTCTTCTGAAGAGCGGGAGGTATGGACTATTTTGTTGCTGTCAAACATGTTCTTACTAATTTCAACTTTTGTAATCTCATGTGTTCATGTTTGTGAAGATTCCTGAGGATGACGAAATTCTGAGTCAAAGCATACCTCCAAGCAAGAAGCAAGCCCCACGGTCGGCTTACCGGTTGAAGCCAAGGGGCAAGGCTCCAAACCGGTACACTCCGGAAGATTATGTCAACCGAGGAAAGAAGGTTGTCATTGAGGAGGATGAGGGGCCGCCGCGGAGATCATCTTTGTCGAGGATGAGGAACGACGAGCCGTTATCTTCGGAGGAGCAGGGAGCGAGGAGGAGCGAGGAGGAGCAGCAAGCAACAAGAGCCACGGCAGCGGACGAAGAGGATGGCCGTCCGGAAGCAGCCCGTGAGGACGGCACGTCGAGGACGACACTAGGATGTGCTACGTGTTGTTGTGAACTATATCTTCATAAGTATCGAGTTGTGAACCCTATGTCATTTCGAACCATGTCTGTAATGCTACTTGTTGTTTGAATCTACGTGTTACGATGTGAGTTATGAAGTGTTATATGTGTATATTCTGAAATTGCTACTTGTTGTGTCCAATGTTGTACTCAAAACTGTTGGAGTATGGTAGGATTTTTCATGGTTTTAACACAAGTCAATGTGTGGCGCCCTTCACACTGGCGCCACACTGCACTGTGTGGCGCCCGTGGCATCGGCGCCACACATGCCAACTTATATCAACTTTTGGGTCGAAAACATCCAGGGCTCCGGACGATAAGTCCTTAGCCGTTTTGGCGAGCCTCTTTGTGTGGCGCCCATGGCATCGGCGCCACACATGCTAGTGTGGCGCCCGTGGCATCGGCGCCACACATGCTAGTGTGGCGCCCGTGGCATCGGCGCCACACATAGAGCCTCGCCAAAACGGCTAAGTCCCAGACGATTTTCCTTACAGTATGTTTTGGGCAATGACAAATGCATGTGTGGCACCGATGGGAGGGGCGCCACACATGCTGCCACGTCGGATCGGCGGACCAGCTCAGCGTCGAGGGCGCCACGTCGGCTGGGAGAGTGGCGCCGGCAGGAAGGGCGCCACACTGGCATGTGTGGCACCGATGGGAGGGGGCGCCACAGAAAAGGGTTAGATGGGTGAAATAGTTTTGCCGGAGGATCAGTTTGTGCTTTTTTTTCACTTTTGGGTTATTTTTGTGCAAATCGTCGCTGATGGCACACACGTACGTGGGAAATGGAGCCGGCCACCTTGCATGCGAGTGAGCAGGCGGGGCGCTCCAGGAGCGCGATCCCTATTCTCCGCTTACTGCGGAAGCAATCTGGCGCTCCGCGCACCCCCGCGTTATATGGGCCTGGCCCATAAACTTTTCATGGTAGCTTCCCAGACTGTTTAAGCGTCTTTTAGTCAGAATCTGGCCCGACCTGTAGTTCTCGTCTCGCTTGTTCCTTGCTGGGTTCGAGCAGCTTGCCTGATTCGCTTCCGGCGGCGGGGCGCCGCAAGAAAAACAGTGAATAGCTCTGAGATGGTTTCTAGTTCTAGTGAACTACTCCGTACATCACATCACTATTTTTATAGTAAACATTACCAAACACCAAACACTGTTTCTAAATTCTAACAGATATTTCGTAATTTCTCTGAAGTACCGATGCGCACTACAGCCCAGCACTGATTGTATGAATGATGGATAGTTGGAATGCTAAAAAATAGCATATGTAGTACTTCAAATTTTTGGGGTTGATTCTTACAAAATGATGAACGGCGAACCCTTGTACCTGCGATAGCGAATCCCACGGATAAATGTTCAATGAGGGAAAGCATTCAACTTTCATAAATGTTCTTACTTTTCTAATTTTGTTTCCGAGTAAACAAATGTTTATCTCAACAAATGTTATGTCCAAATAATTGTTAAAAGTGGAAAATATTTTCATAAATGTTTACTGTTGAAAACATTTTTTCAAAATTTAGAAATGTTCAACCATGGAAATTGTTCTTTTCCATAAATGTCCAAGCCGGAAATCTGTTCAAAGTGAAACTCGGTTCAAGTATGTTTAAGGCGGAAATCCGTTCATGTAGATTTTCCCGTTCAAGTAACATAAATGTTTAGACCATTCAACTCTTTTATAATTTTTAAGGCAAAAATCCGTTGAAGGTGAAATCAGTTGAAGGCGGAAATCTGGTCAAGATGGAATTCGGTTCAAGTACGTTCAAGGCAGAAATCCGTTAAGGTGGATTTCCCGGTCAAGTCACATAATTGTTTGAACCGTTCAACTCTTTTATAAATGTTCAAGGCGAAAATTGTTAAAGGCGGAATCCATTGAAGGCGGGAATCCGTTCATGTGGAAACCGTTCATTGAGGGAAACCGTTCATAAATTCTTAGGGGTGGAAAACCGTTCAAGGCACAAATCCGTTCAAGGTGGAATTCCGTTCAAGTATGTTCAAGGCAGAAATCCGTTCAAGTAACATAAATTTTTAAACCATTCATCTTTTAAAAAACTCTCAAGGAGAAAATCCATTCAAGGCCGCAAATCCTTTCAAGGTGTAATCCGTTCAAGGCAAAAATCGTTCATGGAGGGAAACCGTTCATATAAATTTAAAGTTCAAAAATGATGTTTTGATTTATGTTGAAGGAGAAAATTTGTTGAAGGTGGAATCAGTTCAAGGCGGAAATCCGTTCAAGATGGAACTATGTTCAAGTACGCTAAAGGGAGAAATCGGTTCAAGGTGGAATTCCCTTTCAAGTGACATAAATGTTTAAACCATTTTATAAATTTTCAAGGCAAAAAATCCGTTCATGGTGTAAAGCTATTCATAAATGTTTAAGGTTCAAAACATTTTTTTCAACATTCAGAAATTTTTAACCATGGAATATGTTCTTTTCCATAAATATTCAAGGCGGAAATCCGTTCAAGGTGGAATTTGGTTCAAGTACCTATTAAATGTTCAAGGCGAAAATCATTCATGGACGGAAACCATTCATAAATGTATATGGTTCAAAACAATTGTTTTCAATATTAAAAATGTTCAACCATGGAATTTTTGTTCTTTTTCATAAATGTTCAAGGCGAAAATCGTTCATGGAGGGAAACCATTCATGTATGTTTAAGGTTCAAAACATTTTCCAAACTTTGGAAATGTTCAACCATTGATTTAATTCTTTTTAAAAATGTTCAAGGTGGAAATCTATTCAAGGTGGAATTCGGTTCAAGTACGTTCAAGGCGAAAATACGTTCAAGGTGGATTTCTGAAAGTGCATGGAGCCCCCATGTGTGGTTTTGGTAATTAATGACAATCCCTATGGACTAATGTTTGCATTGAGTTATATTTGTAGGTGTTGTCCATAGGCAATGCTTGAACCATTTGTTGGCTTCAAGGTTGCAATAAGAAGAAATTGATGAAGGATATCAAGTATCAAGTATGTCTTGAAGATGAAGATGAAGTGAGCCCTCAAGTTCCTTCAAGACATCAACATGATCAAGAATGAAGAAATGAAGTGCAAGTTCAAGATGAGCCAACTCGAAGAGATCAAAAGATTGAAGCTTGCCATGAAGAAATGAAGTGCTAGTTCAAGATGAGCCATCTCGAAGAGATCCTTTGATTGACTCTTGCCATCCATATGGTTATCATGGATATGTGAAGTTGCGCCGAAGAAGAAGCTCTCCCATGATGGATTATGGGGGAGCAACCCACAAGACTTCGTCAAGCAAGCACAATCAAGAAAGGCGTTCCATCTTGTTGAGGTCAAGATCGTCATCATCGAGCTCAAGTGGAATGCGCAAGTATAAGGTTTGCTCTTGATAGGGTTTCTTTCTCACCGGTCTCATAGTGTAATTGGAGACCGGCTTATAGTTTAGTTGCCGTACTATCAAGAGGGCTCACGAGTGAGTAACTCGATCGTATCATTCGGAGAGAGCTCAAACCTTTGCATCCTTGCATCATCTCTCTTGGTTGTTATTTGTATCTTATCCATGTGATGTTTTAGAGCTTGTGCTTACTTCCATAGCAAGCTCTAGTTCATCGAAAACGGATTCCGCATGAATCACTTGTTGTGTTTTCGATATTGGAGTTTTTCTCGGTTTCTCGTATTGAGAGGTTTCACTCTAAAATACATAGAAAAACCTACCCCACTTGTTCTTAAACTTTTCACTCTTTGTGGGGTAGCTCTTGTCATCCCCTTTACAACAAAATTAGTTTCACCTAAATCCGAGTTTCCTAACTCAACTTGTTGCATTTTCGAGGTTGGAGGTTTTACCGGTATGTCTTTTTTAGATAGGTCAAACCTTTCATCTTTTATTTCTATCCTACCTTACTGGACTGTGATGGTTCCCTGCAAGATCTTGTAGAGCTTGTTACTAGCTTCGAAACGAGCCCAAGATCATCAAATTCGGAGTCCGGATGCAAAAGTTCTTGAGGTTTTTGTACCGGGTGTTTGGGTATAAACAGGGAGGCTGGCAGTGCCGCTGGGAGCACTCCAGCACTGCCGCCGGGAGCACTCCGGCACTGCCGCCGGGACGCGATTTTGGCCATAACGGTCAGATATTTTGGCCCCTATTTAAGGGGGTCTTCTTCCCCAAAGTTCCTGGTCGGTTTGAGCTCGTTTTTCCTCCATTGTTGACCTTCTTTGAGCTTGCTATCTTCCTCTCCCTCCAATGATTCTTCCATCCATTTGAGAGAAAGATAGAGGAGATCTAGATCTACATCTTCACCAATCAAATCTCTCTATTTGTGAGGGGAATCCACTAGATCTAGATCTTGGAGAAATTTGGTGTCTCCTTGTTATTTGTTCTTCCTCTCTTATTCCCCCAATAGCTTTTGTAGCTTTGTTGGAATTTGAGAGAGAAGGACTTGAGCATCTTTGTGGTGTTCTTGCCATTGCATTTGGTGCATCGGTTTGAGTTCTCCACGGTGGTTCGTGGAAGTGAAAATAAGAAGGTTGTTTCTCTTGGGTCTTTGGACCCTAGACGGCTTAGTGGCCTTTGTGGCATCTTTGTGGTGTTCTTGGGACTCCAATGAAGTTGTGGAGAATCTTCAAGGGCAAGGCCTTTGTGGCATCTTAGTGGTGTTCTTGGGGACTCCAATTAAGTTGTGGAGATTCTTCAAGGGCAAGGCCTTTGTGGCAATTTGTTGGGAGCCTATAATTAAGTTGTGGAGATAGCCCCAACCTTTGTGCGGGTTCGGTAACCTCCCTAAGGTTACATAGTGGTTCGAGGACATCCCTCTTGGTGGGAATTCTCGAGGAGAATACGATGGCCCTCGTGCTTTTGGAGTGACTTGTCCTCCACACCGCTCCAACGAAGAGTAGCACTCGCAAGAGTGTGAACTTCGGGCTACATCATCGTCTCCCGCGTGCCTCGGTTATCTCTATACCCGAGCTCCTTACTTATGCACTTTACCTTGTGATAGCCATCGTGCTTGAAGTTATATATATCTTGCTATCACATACTTGCTTGTATTGCTTAGCATAAGTTGTTGGTGCACATATGTGAACTCTTGCTTAGAATAAGTTGTTGGTGCACATAGGTGAACCATAGTATATAGGCTTTGGGCTTGACAAAGTAAACGCTAGTTTTATTCCGCATTTGTTAAGCCCATCTCGTAAAAGTTTTAAATCGCCTATTCACCCCCCCTCCAGGCGACATCCGTGTCCTTTCAATTGGTATCAGAGCAGATCTCTCATTCTTAGGCTTCACCGCCTTGAGAGTAAAGATGTCGGTTAGGGGTTTAGCGCACAATAACTTGTTTATATTTGATGGCACAAATTATGATCTATGGGAAATTTATGTGCTTAAAATCTTACGGGGTATGTCCCCGGACATGGAGCGATTTCTTGGCATGGTTTTTTCTTCTCCTAAGGATCCTCAAAATTTATCTCTTGAGGAGGAGAAAAACTCTTGCCTCGATGCTCTTGCTTCTCATGTGTTTTCCATTGTTGTGAGCAATGTAGTTACTTCGACAATCATGCCTTTTGGGAGCTCTCATGAATTATGGACAAAGCTTCAAGACAAATATGATGTGTCCAATATTATTAAGGATGATTGTATTGCTTCCACTTCCAGCCGTGATGAGTTCTCATCTTCATCCACTTCACCAAAGTGTGTCAAGACACAAGCTAATGATATGGTGAGTGGTGATGAAAATTGCAATGTCGATATTGAGCTTTCTATTGATGATTCTTCATCTCTATCTCATTGCAATGTTTCATCTACGGACTCAAACACATCTAGCACTAGAAATGATTTACATGCTTGTGTTGATAGGCCTTGCATATCATGTGTAAGTTGCTTGAATAAATCTAATGATGATATGCTTGCTTTGTCTTGTGGCCATGATAAAAATGCTTCTATTTCCTCTAGTTGTTGTGTGACTAACATTGTAGAGGAAACCAAAGATTCTATTGGTCAATACAAGATCTTGAAAGGAGCCTCAAGTAACTCCTCACCTTTATCTCACGGTTCTCATATGTGCCTTATGGCCAAGGGTTCCACGGTATCTCCTACCATGGAACCTCATACTTCTCGTGGTGATAAGGATGAGGATGTTTATGAAGAAGAGGATTGGGTTGTCTCTCTACGCGATAAGGGTAAGAGTGTTTTCAAGGTTATTTGCAAAGATAAAATTGTTTGCTCTCACTTCTTTGAAATCTTGACTACGGCTATTGAGAGCCAAAAACTTATTTGGATGCATGAGAACACCATTGATAAAAAGGGTGCTCTTGAACGTGAGTACGCCAATGATGAGGCATCTCTAAAGGATGAACTTGAAGAAGAACAAACCACCAAGGAAGCTCTTGAGGAAACCTTTGCTCTATAATTGTCTAGAGAAAAGGAAAACCATGATAGAGCTCTTGAGGTGGCAAATGAACTAGAGCTAAAAAATGATAAGCTTGTGTTTGTTAATGCTAAACTCCTTGAGGATTTTGAGCAACTCAAAAAGGGCTCAAGGGTTATTGAGAGTGCGCTCACAAAACTCACCGAGTCGCATGAGCAACTTAAAGCTTCTTATCTAAAAGAGCATGACAACTTGCCTTCTCCCATTGCTATTAATAATGATGCTTGTGCTACTAACTCTACTTCTTGTGAAGCATCTATCTTGAAGGAGAATGTTGAGCTAAGGGCTCAACTTAAATTGCTAACTAGCAATTATGGGAAATTGGAAGAAAATCATGGAAAGCTTTCTAGCTCCTATGAGGATCTTCTAGCCTCTCATGATAGTCTAAAGTTAGCTCATGAGGCTATAATATATAAGGCAACACCTTGTGAGCCTCATGTGGGTACTAGCACTACTACTCAAAATGTTATATTGCCATGTGCTAGTCCTAGTAATTCATCCACTCATAATATTGCTAAATCTTGTGATGAATTATCTTCCTTGCCTTGTTGCTCTAACAATGAAGGTTCTACTTCCTCTAGTACTTGTGTTGTTGCTAACCATGTAGAGGAAATCAAAGAGCTCAAGGCCCAAGTCTCTTCTTTGAAGAACGACTTGGTAAAGGGTCATGAAGGGAAATGCAAACTTGACAAGATGTTAAGTGTGCAACAATCCCCCAGTGACAAGAGTGGACTTGGATTCAACTCCAACAACAAGAACAAGTCCAAGAACAACAAGATTAAGAAGGGCCAATTACAAGTCAAAGACCCGGCCAAGATTTTTTTGCTTCAAGTGCAAAATTGAAGGGCATCATGTTAGATCTTGCCCTTTGAAGAAGAAGCAAAAAGGGAAGCGGCCTCAAGCTCAAACTCATATTCAACCTCAAGTTGAAGAAATGCCACTTCCCAAGAAGAATCAAGCCAATGCTCCCATTGTGGAGAAATCTAGTGATAAGAAGGAGAAGAAAAGAACTTGCTACATATGCCGTGAGAAGGGCCACATCTCCTCCTTTTGCACTATTGGTACCTTATCCAACTCTATCACCATTGATGGTGTTTATTCTCTTCGTAAGGATGAGGGTGGCGATGTGTTTGCCAAATTTGTTGGCGCTCAAAGTGGTTTCAAGAAAAGAACCATTTAGGTTGCCAAGCCTATTGTGACTAACCTCTTAGGACCCAACTTAGTTGGGGACCAACAATCCAAAATTTGATCAATAGGTGCTTGTTGGAGGGCATTGGAGACTTGGCTACATCATGAAGAATTAAGGGATCTTCATCATTTATATTATCAAGCCAAGTCTTGGTTATCTTGCTTCTATCATATGATCAATGTTCCTCCTTGCGGTAACATGTGCTCAACTCATTTATATTGAAAGTTACTCGCCCCTCTGCATGTGTTAGTTTTTGTTCCTAACATGTGTTTGTATATGTTGTACTTCCTACTTGCTTTTCTTGAGAAATCAAGTCTATGCATGTTGGGTTGCACACCATGTATTTGTGTTTATGTTGGAGCCACTTTGCATCTTGTTGTATCTTATATGGCTCTTTTGAGCGATTACTGGACTATCCCATTTTGGGGGAGTGATATTCCTTTGGGAATTTCATGATCCTAACAATGTGTGTACATGAGGAGTATCACTTAGAATTGATATTGCAAGATTACCTAGTCTCTATGTGGTATGTCATATTCATGAGAAATTCAAATTCTAATGTCCATTAATATCTCTAGTTGGATCTTATTTGCCTCTTGTGAAAATAAATTCCTTATCACATTATGGGGGAGTAATAAGCTTTGTGCATATTACAAGCCTAGAAAATGTGAACATTAGAGGTTGTGTTACATAGAATTGATACCGTAATTTATCTCTCTCCTATGTGGCATGTTTGCTCAAACAAGTTCCAATTTGCTTAAATAGGCTTCATTGCTAATATCTTTGTGGATCTTATTTGTGAAAGCTTTTCTTGGCATGGTTTTTTAAAACATGTACCTCAATACACTTTTGGGAAACCATGTGCTTCAAGTCATTCTATTGATTGCTTTGCATGTTGGCATGAATGCTATTAATTGCTTTGCATGTTGGTATGACTAATTGAAGCTACCAAGAAACTCTCTTTGCATGATGGTTAACTCTTATATTTTATCATATGCTTTATTTTTTGTAAATATGATCTTTCGTATACTTACAAACTACCACCGGGAAATATTTCCTAATACCTCTTGTCCAAGGACAATTGGTAATCTATTATGAGGTAGATTTTTATTGATCATATTTACATTGGCTCTTGTGTTCAAATTGCCTTATTTATTGCCATGAATTTGTTTTGCTTTGACTCCCATGTGTCTTCCTTGCATCTTATGGATCTAATTTATCTATTCAAACTTTCTTAGCATTTTAGTAGATATAGGTAGTGTGATGATCCTAGTTTTTGTGCATTTTGTATTCATATGAAAAATCCTAGATAATGCACTAATCTTGGGGGAGCTCTTCTATATTTGTTAGAATGCTTAACATCTCTTGATCATTCTCGAAAATTTGGTTTGGGAGACATAAAATTTTCTTTTTGGTACTTTGTGCCATCATAAAAAAGTGTTGAGGGTTTGGTTTATTCGTTGGAACCTTGCTCTCTTGGGAGTTGGTTATCTCATTCCTTGTGTTTAGGTTTAATTAGCTTCTTATAATGAGATAAGTATTTGGAGTCAATCTTTTGTTGATTTGATTCTTTGATATAATTTGGGCAACCATTGTCTCTTGATTTATTTTGTGTTTTGTCCAAATTGTATCTCCATTTGGTTCTTGAAAGTATTGTGCATGCATATTTAATATATGTATATCTTATGACATGTGTTACTTTCTTTGATCCAATATATAGGGTAAACTCCATCAAATCCTAATTTGGCTAAGATGTGCATGAAAGTCAATTTCATATCTATATGCACATAAAATTGTGGAGTTTGTCCTATATGTTGTAGTGTGTCTAACTACTTTGGACCCAATTAGTTAGGGGACCATTTTGTACTTACCTTTGTGTTAGGTACAATGGATATGCATTGGATGATTGTGTCACTCTTGGAAAGAAGTGGTGACTCAATGGTAACTTGAGGCAAGCTAGGATGATCAACGAACACATATCTACTACATCCACACCAATGCTATCTTGGTAAAATGTATCTTCTCATGCATACTTTTCTTGTATCCAACCTTATGGTTGCATCTTGGCATGAATCTCTTGATTTGCAAATATTGTGCTTCTTGAAAAAGTTTTTATGAAACCTCTTTATTGTGAATGTGAGTAATTTGAGATGAGTGCATTTGTTGGGAAGTATTTTAAATCATACTCATGATTCATCCATCCCAACTATGCCTATCTAGCAATTTTATTACATATCAATTCCTCAAGGCTCTCACGTGTGCAATATAGATGAAAGTGCAAATTTAGTTATTTCTTTTGGTATCCTCGTTTGTGATACTTGTTGCTTTTCTCAAATCCATCCCAACTATCTTCTATCCCTTGTTGATATTTGTGATGTATTTTAGATGTTTGTGGTTGAAGTTCATGAATGTAAAATAAGATAAAATTGAGCCTTTGGCCATGCTATTAAGCAAAAATTCTTATTGGTATATTGCATGACTTCATCTTGGATATCATGCTATATGTCTTGTGTGTCTATTTTGTGTGTGCATGTTTCTTTGTGGATAAATATCTTAGTGATTTTGTCCACTTAGAGAAACTTATACACATAAGAGATGATACATCTCCATTTGATATCTTATTTATTTGTTGCATGTTGATTGCTCATGCTAAGCAATATAATTCTTTGAAGACTATGATGATGCTTTTTGCTCATCCATATAATAGTCTTATAATATGCTTTGTCATGCCTTTCACATATCCTCTTGGTTGAGCCTTTTATTATGGTGCCTCTTACTTGTTGCTCAACCATTTGTTTATTGCAAGTGTTAAGCTTAATTTTCTATCTATGATCTATTGAAAATGTTTGTGTTAAATGGTAATGAGGGAGTGAGGATTCCATGTTATGCATATTGTATTCAAATGCAACATTTTAATTTATGCATGTACCTTGGGGAGCTTTCTCATTTTATTTAAGGCACTATTTTGTGGTGATCATTAGAGTTTGATTCACTTGGTATTTTTTCGAATGATATTATGGGAGTGATGATTCCATGTTTGTGCACTTTATACTCCAATGCAAATTGTCTAGTTTTGTGCACAAACCTTGGGGAGCTTCCTCATATTATTTAGAGCAATCTTCTTGATCTTATCATAATATCTATCTTTCTTTTGGTATCTTCTTTGTGGTTCATTTGGTTGCTTGCTTCATTTGTTGAAGCTTCTTGACTTCGTTATCTTTTTGCGATCTTTGATCCTATCTATAGTGTGATTCCTTCCGAATATTCTTCATTGGATACGTGCATTTGATTCCACTCAAATTATGAGAAATGCACACGCTATGGAGGAACTCTCACTATATTCGCCTTCTAAAATTTTCACCCATTTCGGCAATTGGTGCCAACGGGGGAGAAGTTTGGAGGATTTAAGGGAATTTGGTTATGTCTTTGCTTTGTGCTTAAGCATGTGCCTTTATTGCATTGCATCTTGTTGCTTTGCATAGTTGAATATTTAGAGGAAACTCCACTAGGCTTTGAATGCCAATATATGCAATGAAAGTCAAGATCATTCACACATGCATATATTATGGAGGAGTTTGCTCTATATATTCAACTTGTTTGTTACTTAAATTCCTTATATAAACCCACTCAAAGAGATTGTCATCAATTACCGAAATGGGGGAGATTGAAAGTGCATGGAGCCCCCATGTGTGGTTTTGGTAATTAATGACAATCCCTATGGACTAATGTTTGCATTGAGTTATATTTGTAGGTGTTGTCCATAGGCAATGCTTGAACCATTTGTTGGCTTCAAGGTTGCAATAAGAAGAAATTGATGAAGGATATCAAGTATCAAGTATGTCTTGAAGATGAAGATGAAGTGAGCCCTCAAGTTCCTTCAAGACATCAACATGATGAAGAATGCAGAAATGAAGTGCAAGTTCAAGATGAGCCAACACGAAGAGATCATAAGATTGAAGCTTGCCATGAAGAAATGAAGTGCTAGTTCAAGATGAGCCATCTCGAAGAGATCCTTTGATTGACTCTTGCCATCCATATGGTTATCATGGATATGTGAAGTTGCCCTGAAGAAGAAGCTCTCCCATGGTGGATTATGGGGGAGCAACCCACAAGACTTCGTCAAGCAAGCACAATCAAGAAAGGCGTTCCATCTTGTTGAGGTCAAGATCGTCATCATCGAGCTCAAGTGGAATGCGCAAGTATAAGGTTTGCTCTTGATAGGGTTTCTTTCTCATCGGTCTCATAGTGTAGTTGGAGACCGGCTTATTGTTTAGTTGCCGTACTATAAAGAGGGCTCACGAGTGAGTAACTCGATCGTATCATTCGGAGAGAGCTCAAACCTTTGCATCCTTGAATCATCTCTCTTT
The DNA here is from genome assembly GCF_022539505.1 of Lolium rigidum. NCBI lineage: Eukaryota > Viridiplantae > Streptophyta > Magnoliopsida > Poales > Poaceae > Lolium > Lolium rigidum. The sequence continues at coordinate 277,902,588 of NC_061508.1, forward strand.
GTTGTTATTTGGATCTTATCCATGTGATGTTTTAGAGCTTGTGCTTACTTCCATAGCAAGCTCTAGTTCATCGAAAACGGATTCCGCATGAATCACTTGTTGCGTTTTCGATATTAGAGTTTTTCTCTGTTTCTCGTATTGAGAGGTTTCACTCTAAAATACATAAAAACCTACCCCACTTGTTCTTAAGCTTTTTACTCTTTTTGTGGGGTAGCTCTTGTCATCCCCTTAACAACAAAATTGGTTTCACCTAAATCCGAGTTTCCTAACTCAACTTGTTGCATTTTCGAGGTTTGAGGTTTTACCGGTATGTCTTTTTTAGATAGGTCAAACCTTTCGTCTTTTATTTCTATCCTACCTTACTGGACTGTGATGGTTCCCTGCATGATCTTGTAGAGCTTGTTACTAGCTTCGAAACGAGCCCAAGATCATCAAAATCGGAGTCCGGATGCAAAAGTTCTTGAGGTTTTTGTACCGGGTGTTTGGGTATAAACAGGGAGGCCGGCAGTGCCGCTGGGAGCACTCCGGCACTGCCGCCGGGAGCACTCCGGCACTGCCGCTGGGAGCACTCCGGCACTGCCACCGGGACGCGATTTTGGCCATAACGGTCAGATATTTTGGCCCCTATTTAAGGGGGTCTTCTTCCCCAAAGTTCCTGGTCGGTTTTAGCTCGTTTTTCCTCCATTGTTGACCTTCTTTGAGCTTGCTATCTTCATCTCCCTCCAATGATTCTTGCATCCATTTGAGAGAAAGATAGAGGAGATCTAGATCTACATCTTCACCAATCAAATCTCTCTCTTTGTGAGGGGAATTCACTAGATCTAGATCTTGGAGAAATTTGGTGTTCATCCTTCTTATTTGTTCTTCCTCTCTTATTCCCCCAATAGCTTTTGTAGCTTTGTTGGAATTTGAGAGAGAAGGACTTGAGCATCTTTGTGGTGTTCTTGCCATTGCATTTGGTGCATCGGTTTGATTTCTCCACGGTGATTCGTGGAAGTGAAAGTAAGAAGGTTGTTTCTCTTAGGTTTTTGGACCCTAGACGGCTTAGTGGCCTTTGTGGCATCTTTGTGGTGTTCTTGGGGACTCCAATGAAGTTGTGGAGAATCTTCAAGGGCAAGGCCTTTGTGGCATCTTAGTGGTGTTCTTGGGGACTCCAATTAAGTTGTGGAGATTCTTCAAGGCCAAGGCCTTTGTGGCAATTTGTTGGGAGCCTCCAATTAAGTTGTGGAGATAGCCCCAAGCTTTGTGCGGGTTCGGTAACCTCCCTAAGGTTACATAGTGGTTCGAGGACATCCCTCTTGGTGGGAATTCTCGAGGAGAATACGGTGGCCCTCGTGCTTTTGGAGTGACTTGTCCTCCACACCGCTCCAACGGAGAGTAGCACTCGCAAGAGTGTGAACTTCGGGCTACATCGTCGTCTCCCGCGTGCCTCAGTTATCTCTATACCCGAGCTCCTTACTTATGCACTTTACCTTGTGATAGCCATCGTGCTTGAAGTTATATATATCTTGCTATCACATACTTGCTTGTATTGCTTAGCATAAGTTGTTGGTGCACATAGGTGAACTCTTGCTTAGAATAAGTTGTTGGTGCACATAGGTGAACCATAGTATATAGGCTTTGGGCTTGACAAAGTAAACGCTAGTTTTATTCCGCATTTGTTAAGCCCATCTCGTAAAAGTTTTAAATCGCCTATTCCCCCCCCCTCTAGGCGACATCCGTGTCCTTTCAATTTCCCGGTCAAGTAACATAATTGTTTAAACCATTCAAATCTTTTATAGATGTTCAAGGCGAAAATCGTTAAAGGTGGAATCCGTTCAAGATGGAAATCCATTGAACATGGAATCCGTTCAAGGTGGAAACCGTTTATGGAGGGAAACCGTTCATAAATGCTTATGGGTGGAAAACCGGTCAAGGCCAAAATCCATTCAAGGGGGAAGTTTGTTCAAGTACGCTCAAGGCGGAAATTCGGTCAACTAACATAAATGTTTAAACCGTTCAACTTTTAATACATTCTCAAAGCGATAATCCGTTAAAGGTGGAATCCATTGAAGGCGGCAAATCTGTTCAAGGTGGAATCGTTCAAGGCGAAAATTGTTCATGGAGGGAAACCGAAGATATATGTTTAAGGTTCAAAAATGATGTTTCGATTTATGTTTCAAGGCGAAAATCGATTGAAGAAGGTGCAATCAGTTCAAGGCGAAAAAGGTAAGCTTCTAGTTATGCACTCTATTACTTGTAATGCCTGATGAAGTTGAAACTCTTACTTTGTTGTATAAATGCATGCTTTACATTAACTTTCAATTTTTGCTTATCCACATAATCATATTAATTGACTCTAATATGGATGTATCTAGGCACATTTTAGTTCTAGATACATCCATATTGAAGTCAATTAATATGGGTGGAGTATTTTTTTTTTCAAAGTGTTTGTTACAGGCTTTTGTAATCTCTGTGAAGTTGTACTCTGAAGTCGCGGAATGTTTAACAGTAGTTTCATTTGCAGTTTGAAAAATCATGCGGGGGAGCCTGTTTTATACTGTTATATATGGTGAAGCATGTGTGTACCTTTATATACTGCACAAAATATTCCTACTTCGCGTGTTCGAATACAGATAACGAAATGAGAAAAGTTAAGGCATGAAAACATGGTCAGTGTCACGTTGTATCGTGTCGGGGAGCAAAATCGGAGACACCGTTTCACAGTTGTAAACACACCGTGGGATACATTAGCGAACAGGTACTACACATTAGCAACGCTAAAATGGGCCGAGCCCATCAAACCCGATCGCTCGAAAAAAGGTATGCGGAGCCACTCGTCCGCTCCGCTTCAAGCGGTCAATAGGCGCTCCCCTCCAGGTCGGTGTATACGGTTCGCCGCACACCCCCCGTGTACATTTGGGCCGGCCCATTTCTGTCTCCGTTGGTTACCGCATCGTCCCGACCGAGCGAGTGACCTAGTTTCGACTCGACCTCCTTCTTTCTGGTTTCCGCAGCCGACGGACGGAGGCTTCGTCGGCCAAATCCTTCTCGCCCAAGTTCATTCGTCGATTGCTGGTTCCTTTGGCTTCTGGTTCGGTCGTCCCCCGCCGGGCTTCTGCTTCGATCGTGCCCGTCGATGGCGGCGGAAGGTCAGTATCCTTTCTACCTTCTTCTCCGTACGAGCATTTCTGGGGATTTGTTCTGATTAGGGTCTTATTCAGAGGAATTTGTTGGTTGTTTTCGATAGGATTCTAGGGGTTGTTCGTTAGGTTGCGAATTACAAGCGCCGCTTTTCTTTTACTGGACTCTGCTTTTAGGGATTGTTCCTTAGGTTGCTCTTCCTAGGATTTTTTTAGGGGACCTGCACTGCTTCTTCAACGGGTTTCCTCGGCAAGATGTAAGAATTATGAGATTTCTTGTGCGAGAATTCAATAAACCCATGGAAAATATCAGCAATCCAATGTAGCCACTTCACAAAATCATGTGCCCTGTACTTGTTGCTTGGTTGGGGAGATTTCTTTGTGTGAGAATTCAATAAACCCATGGCAAATTTCTGCATTCCAATTTACCTTGTACTATCATCCATACAGTTTCTTCGAACTTGTTTGAGTGTTCTGCTGCTCTTTTTTTCATATAAACTTCTGGCATAAGTAGTGCTGCAATTTCATTCCATATCTTTGCATGCCTTTTTGTAATAATTACTCTTGCTGTAAATGATTGATACTCTTACAGTGTCATAAGCTGCAAGTTCTTTTTAACTAATGGCACTGTCATGTTGCTCTTTTTTTATGAATTGTCTTGTTTCAGTGTAGTGCTTTCTTAATTATACCAGGTTCTGTAACTAGTAATTGAACTATTTTTATTGTTCCGCTGTCTTTTGCTGTAACCTTATGAAAGAAAATTGAAGTACTCCTTTCTGAATGGTTTTACTTGTGCTTCATGATTTCATCGCTTGACTCTAGTAATATGTCTCAAATCATTTCATCTCCAAATTAGAATTAATCAAGAAAAGAGCATACTATCACGGCCAGTACTTTCTTTTTGTGCTTTGACTTTTGAAGTTCAGGTCCTTAACTATCACGGCCTGAACTTTCTTTTTGTGCTTTGACTTTTGAAGTTCAGGTCCTTAAGTATCACGGCCTGCAATGACCTATAGTGTGTCACCACCCCTAACATGCATCTTGTGCATCATAGGAAGACTGTTTGGTTTGCACTTCTTCCCGTTCCCAACGCTTAAGCTGCAGTGGGGAAGGATTGTTTTCCATTTTGCAGCACCGCCTGCAAGCCTAAAGGATATCTCTAAATATGTGTCTGTACTCTGTAGTTAGCAACATGGTAATACGGGACATGTAGTTAGCAACTCTTCCAGGCAGCAGGCAACCAAATCTAAGGTATATGAAGATAGGATATTGGTGGAACCTTCGCTATTCTTGCTCGCTGCATAGTCTTTGTTCATATACAAGTTTGTCTCTCATATTCACCGGCAGAGCCTCATAGAAAAGAACAATAAGATGTTAAACACCACTACCCAACATTCCCTCCTTTAGGCTTGATTGTTTTCCATCTCGAAGTTACTCTTGGTTCAGTTGTATCAAAAATTTGCCGCATAGTCTTTTGTTATATGTTTTAGATCTTTCCAGTCATTTTTCTATTTTCTAGACACTTCACTTTATGTTACTCTTGGTTCTGATTTTTTTCTTTTCAGGAAGTACCAGGGAAGGACCGAAGGAGTTAATGAGTTTACCTGTTGTTTTCTCTAACTACAGGTAATTTTTCTAGCTGTCTAGATTCTTTCCTGTAAAATGTTTTTTGTTCTTTTTATTAGTTGTACAAATGTTTCAGATTTTGATTTTTTTTCCATGTCATCTCCATTCACATTTCTAGGAACAATACTATATAGGTTTCAAAAAAGAAAGAAATAGGTGAGAACTATAAAAAGAAATAGGTTTCAAAATTATTTGCCAGTATGTCAAGGTTGACGTTTAAAAAAAATGCTACATATATTATTTGTTCGGGTTTTTCGAGTTTACGTGTTGTTTTTTCTCTTTTGTCACAGGGACTGTACAATGCTGTGATTGTAATGCCTGGAATTGTAACTGACCAGAGTAGTTTTGATGAGAGGAACAGAAAAAAGTGCGCTGCCAAAGCAACATCTCTTGAGCGAAAAATGTCAGAGTTTGTTATAGATCCATTCATTCAGGCTTTCCACCATAAGCATCTGAGGAGCAACAGATTCAAACAGGCAAATCCGCCATAAGTCAATTTTTCGGTGCTAAGCCCAAATCAGGCAAATCCTCCGTACTTCAAGTTCACTGCTTTTCTTTCTATTTTATTACTTTTCCTTATCTGAATTCACACACATTTCTACACTATATTAGCTAGCGTCTTGGAAGACACATTTGTGGCAGTAGTTGTATGTTGGTGCTTTTATAGCTGCTAGTATGGCTTAACGACAACAGTTTGTGGAGTGTAGTAAAGAAATCTGAAATAGTGGGCTCGTTTGTTTGACATGCCTCATGCCTGACCCTTTTTGGATTGAATATGAGGAATCAATAGCACAGTCTTTTGTAAACTAGGTACTGCTAGTACTAAATGGCATGCCAGTATTTTTTACCTAATGCCTGCCTTCTATATCCATTCATGCCTCCATGGTCCTTGAAAAGAGTCACACGTTCATAGTTTCTTAGGAGAAAAGAGTCACGCCTAATACCCACATTCTATTTGCATGCATCCCTCCATGTTTTATATGTTCCTTCCAGTTTACGCCAAATGCTTGGTCGGTCGCATTTTTGATGGTTTTAATGGAAAAACATTAGTTGATACTACTGAAGTTTTAGATGTCCGTTTTGTTAATGTTGAAACATTCAGAACATTCTCATGAAGTAGCCTCCCTTTAATAGTCCATCTAAGCATTATGTATTCTTCTGGTATGTTTGACAACAACAAATTTGGTTATGGGTTTTATAGATTATGGGTTTTTCCCGGATGCTTATTTTTTACTGGTTCTAACTGCCACTAGCCTGATATAATGAACTCATATTTTCTTGTCTCCTCTCAGTACTGTTTTCCTGGTTGTTCATGCCAAGAATCTGTTCACCTTCATGCTAAAATCCGTTCCAAGAATCCGTTCACGGTGGGTAACCGTTCATGGAAGGAAATTGTTCATGGCAAGAATCCACTAATGACAAGAATCCGTTCATGGTAGGAAATCGTTCATGTTAAAAATCCGTTCATGCTAAAATCCGTGCATGGCAAGATTGTGTTCATGGCAAGAATCCGCTCATGCCAAGAATAGGTTCGTGGTAGGAAACTGTTGATGTCAAAGTTATGTTCCTGCTAAAAATCCGTCCATGCCAAGAGTCTGTTCATGGTAAGAATCCGTTCTTGGCAAGAATCTGTTCGTGGCATGAATCCGTTCATGGTAGGAAACCGTTCGAACATAAATCCGTTCATGTTGAATTCATTCATGATTTTATTATGTTCAAGGTTAGCGAAATGACATGTTAAGATTCCGTTCATCCTTTTTTATGTTCAAAGAAGGAAAACAATCACGATAAGAATCCGTTCATGATTTTTTTTATGTTCAAGGCATTAAAGTGTTCATGTCAAAAATCTGTTTACTGCTAAAAATCTATTAATCAGGAAACCGTTCATGTTAAAAATCTGTTCATGCCAAAAATCCGTTCACGTTAGGTAATCTTTCATGGCAGGAAATCGTTCATGGCAAGAATCTGCTTATGCCAAGAGTCTGTTCATGGTAGGAAACCGTTCATGTCAAAATCAGTTCGTGCTAAAAATCCGTTCATGCCAAGAATCCGTTCATGGTAGGAAATCGTTCATGTAAGAACCAGCTCATGCCAAGAGTCCGTTCATGGTAGGAAACCTTTACTATCAAAAATCCGTTAATGCCAAGAATCAATTCATGCTAGAAATTCGTTCATGACACGAATCCGTTCATGGCAGGAAACCGTTCAAACATAAATACGTTCATGCCAATAATTCATTCATGCTTTTATTATGTTCAAGGTCAGCGAAAGGACATGTTAAGATTCCGTTCATCCTTTTTTATGTTCAAAGAAGGAAAATATTAAGAATTCGTTCAAGCTTTTATTTAATGTTTAAGGCATGTTCATTGATAAGTCTTTTGATGTACTCAATCCTGACTACTCAATTGAAAAATTCTCGTTGTTTGAAGTTTTGAATTCAGTGTAAAATATGTGCATGTGCCTAAACCCAATTTCAGGTCATTCTTATACATTATCTACCTTCCTAGTCTGTGTCTTATTATATTTTATGCTTACTAGGGAATTATTTCTTTCCAATGACTGCAGATATGGTTCTGAGATATTTGTCATTCAGTTCATTAGATATGTTCATGTGCGTAAACACAATTTCAAGTCATTCTTATACATTATCTACCTTCCTTGTATGTGTCTTATTATATTTTTATGCTTACTAGTGAATTATTTATTTTCCAATGACTGCAGATATCATTTGAGATATATTCTCCAATGTTAGCTTTTTATTCTTTTAATTCGGATGAATAAAAAGAATAAAAAGCTAACATTTTTTTGGATGAGTTTTTGGGTGTTGCAGGCGGTGCTGACTCGATAGGATGTGCTCAGTTATTTTTCTGAGGGATAAGAATCCGATCATGGTAAGAATCCATTCATGAGTTTTTCAAAGGAGGGAATCCAATAACAAACCATTCATGATTTTGGTTTTAGTTCAAAATAGGGGGAGGGGGGGGCGGTATTTTTTTTGGGTGAATAGAAGGAATCGTTCAACGATGGAAACCGTTAGTAGGAAAAATCGTTCATGGGAAAAAACCATTCACCGTAATAATCTGTTCATGATAAGAATTCGTTCATGAATTTTTGTTGTGTTCAATGGGGGAATCTGTGTTTTCCCTTTTTTGTTCATGCTTTTTTTGAAAAAGAAGGTATGTTTTTAATTCAAACGGGGGGGGGGGGGGGGGGGTCTGTTGTAATAAAAACCGTTTCATGCTAGTTTTTGGAGTGAAGATAACGTGAACCACTTCGACCTCCAGGGGGTCGGTTATAGGTATAATGATATTTATAAGTTTAAGAAACCGTCACTTTTTAATTTTTGTAGGACTAACCCGTTCATGACAAGGGAAATTGTTCATGGTAAATTTTTGTGTTCACGGTAAGGATCCGTTCATGCGAAAAAACGGTTCAACATAAGAATATGTTCATGGTAAGGATCCGTTCATGAGTTTTGTTTTTTTAGTGTTCACTGTTTTTGCAATGTGCGTTTGATTTTGTTCACGATTTTTCTAGAAGGAGGGAATCCGTTCACAATAACAAACCGTTCATGATGTTTTTAATTCAAACAAGGGGGGAATTGTTTATAATTAAAAACCGTTCATGCTAGGGTTGTTTCATGAACGGAGTTTTTTGTTTAATCTGATTCGTTTCACAATAACAAACCGTTCATGAAAGTTTTTTTGTTCATTAGTTTTACTTTGTCAGAAGAATCCGTTGATTGAAAAATTCGTTTCACTCTTAAGGAAAATTCCGTTCATGCGAAAACTGTTTACCATAAGAACTGTTCATGGTAAATATTCCCGTTCATGAGTTTTTCTCATAGGAGGGAATCCGCTCACAATAACAACACGTTCATGATTTAGTTTTTTAGTTCAAACAGCGGGGGTAATCGTTTATACTTAAAAATCATTCATAACTATTTTTTGGATCAATAAAGGGTACTGACATTTCGTTCATGCAATCTTTTTTATTCACACTATCTTCTGTTCAAGTGGGAAAAACCGTTCGTTGGAAAAACTGTTCACCATAATAATCTGTTCATGATAAGAATCCGTTTATGAGTTCTATTTTTTGTTCAATGGGAAATATGTGTTTTTCTTTTTTGTTCGTGATTTTTTTCAAAAGAAGGTAAACCGTTCACAATAACGAACCGTTCATCATGTTTTTAATTCAAACAGGGGGATGGGGGAATCGTTTAAATTAAAACCCTATTCATGCTAGGTTTTTTGTTTTCATGTTTTTTGTTAAATCTGATTCGTTAATGATAGCCTTTTTGTCCATGGTAAGAATCCATTCTTGAGTTTTTCAAAGGAGGGAATCCAATAACAAACCATTCATGATTTTGTTTTTAGTTCAAAAATAGGGAGTTGAAGTGACATCATTCTCAAATGTTAGTTCTCTACCGTTAGAATTTTCTAAGATGTCAGATACTTTTTCATTTTTATTATGTAACACTGGTTTCCTATTTTTAATATATATGTGTGTTCAAAATAGGCTGACTTTCAAGCCATCCGTGAAATAATCACAACTCAGATTGTGATAAACAAGTTTAATGAGCATCAAATTCCTATAGCAAGACAATTCATTGCTAAACATGTAAGTAAAACCAATCTCAATATGTTAATTTTTCTTCTGAAATAATCAGCAAATGTAAGTTAACTATCAGGATATGTTGAAAAGTGTAATGACATTTTTTACATAATTATGTAGGCTCCTTCATTGACAGAAGTTTACATCTCCTATCTTGCATGAAGATATTTAGCAAATGTAAGTTTTTCTCATTTATATGTTGTTTCTTCACCAAAAATCAAGATTTTTTTTTTCATTTTTCATCCTAACAGCACTGACCACCAAGACAGGAAACAAAAGGAGCACCTGATAAAGCTATACACTCCTGGAAGGAAAGAAATGTGGAAGAAGCAATACAAACTTGAGTTTCATTTTGAGTTTCAAAGCAGTTGTATTGGAGCAAAATCAAATTATGACCTATTTATTTCTGTTTTCATAATCTGTTTTTATAACATGATTCAGTGTACCTATTTTATTCTAATTTTCCAACTGTCTCTATATCAGCAAAACAGGGGAACAGCTTAGTATGTATTTCTACAGCTTTTTTCTTCTCCTTTGATAGCATTTTGCCATAAAGGATTTTTGCCACAAGTTTAATGAGAATTTACTCTTTTGAGAGCATTTCCTAGAAATAATTTCCCAGAAAGGATTAGCGTAAGTTATGAAGGATTTGACTGAGTTCTGCTTCGCTTTTTAGGGCTGGTTTCGAAGTATCAGAACCACCGAAACAGCAAAGCAGCAACATCCGAACGAACCACCAAAACAGACGAGCGAAATCGATTAGCCAAGCAGCGTTACGAGCGAAACAGACGAGCCAACCGTTAATGGGCCAGGCCCAAATGCGACGGAGGGGTGTGCGGGACGTGTTCCGCACCGAAAACTCTAGAAAAAGGCCGACCTCTGAGAAGGGAAGAGACTTTCTCCGCGCGCGACACGTGGTTGAACGTGGGGCGCGGAATTTGCCGGTGGACTTCCTCCGCGCTCGACACGTGTTGCTTTCCGGTGATTTTGCGAACCGTCCACTTCTCGTAACGGGTCCGCTTCTCACTTAACGGGTTTACGGGGACCCGTTTCGCGTCTGCCTTTATCTCCGTTTTCTCCCTTATTCTTCTTCCGTCGTCCGGGCTGGTCGTGGGTTCCGGTTCCTTCGGCTGGTCGTCTCGTCGGCGGCGCTGCTATTTTCCCTTCTCCTCCGTTGCTGTCGAGAACCTCTCGCAACTCATCGTCGGCGGACGTTTTTCCCGCTCCGGTGGTAAGCGCCGTCGCGTTTTTCCGCTCGCTTAGGGTTTCTAAGATCTTGGTTTTTCCCTTTGATTCGATTAGATCGAATCAGTATTTTCCCTTTGTATTTCCGGGCTGTGAGTTTTCCGGGGAATTAATGGGAGGGAGGTAGCACTTTCAAATGGAAAATATGCGGAAGGCGGATGCGGATGCGTTTTCTCTCGCAAAGTCGTTCTTTTTTTCATCGATTTCTTCCGCCTCTTCTTGGTTATACACTTTCTGAGTAACACTAGTTAGGGTTTGCCTTTGTCGGAGTAGCCGTATAATTCCACATTTCGTGGTTACATGCATCTGGATGAGCTGCTGAGTTTCACTATTTAGGGTTTCTTGGTCTTTTTTCTTGACGATTTACCCGCTCTGGATGAGCCGCTGAGTTTCCCGTGTCGTGTTGACATGCAGATTCGATGACTCTGGTGGTTCTTGTGGTTTCTATCTGTGCATTTTGTTGTACTGTTTGGTCTAGTTTTATCACACATCGTACCTGAACTATTTCTAGGGTTTGTCCAGTGGTTGTTCATAAGATGGTTTTGTACTTCTGTATGTCCACCCGTTTCTGTTTGGTACTTGCTGTCCTTTGTGTCTTGTACTTGTTCGTGTTTGACCTTGGTACTCGTGTGACAATTTGTTCTGTACTTGCGTAGCTTAGTCTATCGTACTTGTGCACGTATATCTCTTGTACTTGTGCACCTATATCTCTTGTACTTGTGCACGTATATCTCTTGTACTTGTGCACCTATATCTCTTGTACTTGTGCACGTATATCTCTTGTACTTGTGCACCTATATCTCTTGTACTTGTGCACCTATTTGTTGTAGAGTTTAGCGGCAGCAAAGGTGCTGCTCTGTTACACGTCTTCGCCGATGCATGCGTGTAAATTATGTTGCTTTCTTTTGGTTTGTTTGGTTGTCGATGTATTTGCGCCAAAGGCGCGTATCGTTTTAGACGTGTAGTGAAGATATGCAATTGCGATGACAAAGGTGGTTTCTGTTGTAATCTTTTTTTGTTGTCCTGTTTTTTCTAGTTTCGAAATTGATAAGCTGCACACATTGTACCTGAACTAATTTTAGTGTTCTCCAGTGCTTGTTCAGAGTTGGAAAAGATGGCAGATCCAGGTTTTCACTCTCGTGCTTGATATTCCCGACCATCTTCGTGAAGCGATCGATCGTCACATCTCGGATATGTTTCCTGGTGAAATGCATAATGATGTAAGGTTTTTTATTATGTCTTTTGATTTTTAATTATTGTGTTATTGTAAATTGCATTCTTAATTGTGTTTTTTATTTACGAGTTACGTTCTAAGCTGAAAGAAATGTGGAAGACTATCTTCATTTCGTCGATGATAAGAACGGGACGTGGTCTTGCTCGATCAGATGCGTGATATGGTTTCTCTTTTGTCAATTGAGTTGAAGAAGCAGCCATGTGCTTGCAAGAGAAAGGAGCCTGAAACCGGAAATGTTGTTGGAGGTAGTTCGCTGGCACGAAGGGTGATGGCAATGCGGACTACTCGATTCTGATTATTGTCTTGAGGATTGTTGTCTTGAGCGTTCGGGGCCATGTACATGCAAGGGAAAGGAGCCCGAAACTGGAAATGTTGTTGGAGGTAGTTCCGTGGCTCGGGAGTATGATTCCTATGCGGACGGCGATTCTCGATGATTGTCTTGAGCTTAAGGAGCTATCCGGGGAAGAGGAAGTCCTCATGAATCGCTTTGCATAGAATGTTGTTTGCTCGATGTACTTGAGGCTCCTAGGAATTACATTGAAGGGTAACCATTGGAATTCAATTTTCCATCTATTTTTCATCTATTTTTGTATATACGGATGTTTATTCTTGTTGTTTTTAACAATTGCAGTTCCGAGAAAATACTTGAAGTTGGTGGTAAGTCTCATCAACTGGCATAGTTTCTACCTTGCTATGAAGGGTGGTGGTTTCATGGATCCTTCTGTTATGGATGTTTTTCTTAAGTGCGTTGATGATGGTCTTGATTTCTTATTTATTCCGAGCTCTTTGGCGGTACGTCATGTGTATTTGTTTTAGATTTATTTATTTTTTAACTAAATGTTTTTAGCATTTAGTTTTTTAAACATCTTCTTGTTGTTTTTTCCAGCATATTCTTGATGTGGATGAGGCTGACCCTATTCATCTTGCTGCAAGCTTTGGTGAACATGATCTGAAGTACTATAGTTTGGATAGGGAAGAGGCATGTTTGTCATGTTTTGTTTGGCGCTTATATTTTTTCTACTACAAGTATCGTGGATGCTTTCTTATTTCTCGTGTGATTGTTTAATTTCAAACAGGTCTACATTACTTGTTGCGATTACAGCCATTGGTGGGTTATCTTTGTCGACTTCCATTTCAGGAAATTTAGAGTGTCTAGCTCGCTGGAGTTGACTGAAGCTCAGATGGCTTCTACTCAAAGAATTGTATGGTTTTCGTTGTAATCTAGCTAATTAAATAATTATTTACACATGACAACAATAACTTTTATTTTTTATTCTTTCAGTGCAAATCATTTAAGAAACTTTACAGTTATCTTCATGGTGTCGAGAGATTAAATATCTCATCGTTCAAGATAAAAGTTTGTGGCACCCCTTCTTGTTCAGAGTAATCATCTTTCCTTAATGTGAACTATGATTTTATTTTGTTTACTGTGTTTGGATTTAATTGTTTCTTTCTTTTTGACCATTAGGACAAGCGCGAGGCGTGATCGTGGTATCTATGCAATGAGGTTTATTTGGATATTCAAGGCTAATTTTTACCTGGATGTATTCAAGGTAGGTAGTGTGTTGTGTACATAGTTTTATTCAATAGTATTTAACGCAGTTTTTTAGTACTTGTTCGCTGTATAAATAGTACATGTCAATGGTTGTTTTTAGTACTTGTGCATCTTTTTGTTTAGTCGTTGTGTACTTTTTCGTTTGGAGCTTGTGCATTCTTGTTGAAGATCATTAACCATTGTGTTGTTTCGTGTTTTTCGAGCTGACATCGAAAGTTTTCGACAGCTCTTCGCCGAATGATGCTCACTTATGATTCTCCCGATTATTTGGCAAGTTTCGTTCGCGAACAGATTGAAGAATTCGAAAGTAAGAACTGTTTTACAATGGTTATCCTTTTTTCGTCCAGTGAAGTCAATGAAGTGAACTTGATTGTACAAAATAAGGAAATGAAGTACATAATAACGTTACATATTCATTCCATTGTCTGTATCATATATTCTAAATATTCATGTGGCTTCCTCCTTGAGTGATTCCTACTTTTGTTGCTCTCCTTTTGATATCCTTTGTTCATCGTCGACGTCTGCAAATAAATATATTTTAAATTTATGTTAATTTGTAGGGAAAAGCGGATTATTTGCATCGGTAGGTTTTCATCACCGGCAAAGAAACTTCATGGGCACACTTACCTTGTTAATGTGTTTTCTCGTACCAAATACTAGATATTCCAAGTTGCATCTTATTCTTCCGTTGTGGTAGTACATACCGTAAGTGTTTCCTGGTTGTGTTGTTCTCTCTCGTTGTGTTACTATCGTTATTTGTGTGTCCGTTGCTTGATTGATTCTCGTGCTGTATTGCTTGTATATCTTTCCCGTGATGCTCGCCGCTTCTGCTCGCTGCCGTCGCTTGTGTCTTGCTGTCTCGTGCTGCCTCTCGCTGCAATTTTTGCTTTCAGTTCTCCACATCCTGTTTTGTTGTGACCTGATTTCTTGCAGTATCCGCATTTTATTTGTCTAGTTTTCTGTCTTTTTTCTGAACCTGGCATCATTCTGTCCCCTCTTTTTGTTCCTCTTCTGTCGGACATTGGTGGGTCACGCAATGTTTCGTTGCTACCGTTTCTTCGTCATGAAGTTTTTTAGCTCCTTCATCTTCTCTTATTGCTGCCAAGCACTTTTGTTTCCATATCACGCATACACTCGAATCATGACATTGTATGCTTTGTCATTTGGGCACGCTTTGTTGCAAAGTTCTGCCATATGGCTCATCACACCGGCAAACTTTAGTGTTTCGTCTCCGCAAGAAGCATCTGCGACATTTCCTAATGTTGCGAGTTCCATGTCTATGTCTTTTCTCCATCTTTTAATCACAAAACTCTCTGGCAAATCATTGATCTCCATGTGAACCATTGCTTTTATTACATGGCAGCAATGTATACCATCCCTCTGCATCTTTTTGCAGGAACACATGAAGTTTTTTTTTCATCGTCAAATGTGACGTCAAACAACTCCCTTTTGAATTCCATGTGGTTGTAGAATTTCACTATTCTTTTCAGCCGCAGTGGCGACCAGGTTCAAGTGATCCATCTACCTTGAATGCCGTGTTGTTTGTGATCTCAATCTGGAACTTCTCGAATATGTCATTTGTGAATTGTTCAAGAGCTTGCTTCTCAAACGGATGTCTTGTTACTAATTTTGCTGTTTTCAGTGTTGATGTGAGCTTCTTCTTGTCCAGGGCAGATAAGCACTTGTCTTGTATTACCTCATATTGTTCAAGGAACATTGTTATCGTGTCTGTGTGCTGGCTATAGCATTTCCACATGTTATTTGTGCTCTCGCTCCTTCCTGTGCTTGATGAGAATGGGAAAAATTTATCCATGAAGTATGCTGGTACCCACCTGTGTCTTATCCTGAATAACTTGCTTAGGTGTTCTTCTCCGCTAGCATTGTAATCCTCTATCACTTTATTCCATCCCATTTCGAACTCAGCTGGTGTGAATGCGTTCTTTGCAATGTACATTAGCATTTCCGACAGCCCTGTATTTTTTGCAAAGAAGGTGCTCTCTTTCGGCTCATCTTGGTCACGATGTGGTAGTAGCAGCTTCTGTGTGTTGTGGACTTTAGAACTCGTTTTTATTGCTTTCTTCATTGCCTTGTCCTGGTCTGTTATTATTGTCTTTGGTTCTTTTCCACCCATGGCCTGAACAAATGTTTCCAGTACCCATATAAATGTATCTGTTGTTTGATCCTTTAGCAGAGCAACGGCAAACAGTACTGTGGAGCCGTGATTG
Source organism: Lolium rigidum (assembly GCF_022539505.1). Lineage (NCBI taxonomy): Eukaryota > Viridiplantae > Streptophyta > Magnoliopsida > Poales > Poaceae > Lolium > Lolium rigidum. The sequence goes on from NC_061508.1 coordinate 277,918,209, forward strand.
TTCACCCCAACTATAGGAACAAATGGTAAGCCATACTTATTTGTGCTGAAAGTTGTGTCGAAAGATATGTAGTCACCGAACAGCTTGTAGTTCATTACGCACATTGCGTCCATCCAAAACAGGCTCCGAACTCTTTTCTCGCTGTCTATTTCCATGGCATGATAGAAACCAGGTACTGTTTTCTGGAGTGTCTTGAAGCGTTCTAGGCACTTCTGGATGTCATGGTCCTTCTCTATTTGTTGTTGTTGACTCTTTATGTTGCTTAGATCAACAACATCGAAGGGTATTCCACGGAATTTCCCTCTGATCGACCGGAAGATTAACATCATCTTCCTTGGTGGCAGACGTCCCATCTGTAGTAGATGAATTAATCTCCTGTCGAGATCAGTCATCCTTTTGTGACAGTGTGCAAACCTAATGAGATAGTCTCGTTGGTTCCAGTGGGTGGTTGTGTTCTAAGTGAACCTTCTTGATGTACCGAGTATCCATCAAATTGTTTTACAATTATCTCGTGCTTCTGCATCGGTCTTCGATAGTATGTTTGTTCTCTCGTGCGACGATGGTTCGGCATCCGTGTTTGTGCATCCTTCCTTGTTACATGCAAACGTTTGCATGTAAATTTCTCCGTTTTTTCCGATCTCTTGCTCGCTGAACTTCTTCACCGCAAATCCTTCCTTTCTTGCATACGGAGCGTATCCGTAGAATGCATCGTCTCTTGTTTTGAAACGTTCACCTTCCTTTGGTGTAGCTGCACTGATAATCTCTTCAACTGCTGGGTAGTCATCTGTGCTGAACATCTTGTCCATTTCCTCTTCCATCTTTGTTGGAGGATGTGGATTTATTTCTGGATCATCATCCTTCAGTTCTTCTTTTGTTTCTTGTTTGGTAGCTTGTTCCTCCGAGGGCGAGTTTGAATCTCCTGTGCTGTGTTTCTGCGATGATGAATAAGCTTCTTTTTGATTTGTTTCCTTTGAGGCACTTGTTTCTTCGTCTGTACTTCCCATTTCTCTGTATTCCTGAATTCATAACATTCATATTGTGCATCAGTTTTTGTAAGATGGTGTTCCGGATGTTTAGATATTTTAATGTTTATTTCCACATATAACAAAGTGTGTACTCGTTTTTGAAATCAAAAGTACGTACCTGCTGATCGATGATTTTGTTTCCCGATGTTTACGTACATGTGTATGCTTCATATGTTTCTCTGTAAATTAAAGGTATACAATTTTTTTTAATGCATTATTTTATATGTAATTTGTAATTATAAATACATACATGTAGTTACTACCTTTGCATTGCTTGTTGTGCTATCACTGGAGTTGGTGTTGGCCGTGGCAAACTTCATTTCCTGCAAATAAGTAAACCAAGTAAACTTTGTGTTAGATTCCTGGTTTACTGATGTTTCTCCATAATGCATAATCATCATTTATCTTGTATAAATTCTTGAATTGTACCTTGATAATTTTTTCTGGTATTGGTTGCTTGTGTGTTTTCCTGTCATTCTGTTTGTCTGGTATAGCATAGCTGCTGCTTGGTCTTGCCTGGTTGCTGTAGACCTCCTGTAAATTGGATATAAATTATTTTTGTGAGGCTATTTTTTAATCACAGATACTTTTCTGGTCATTTCGAGAATTGTTGATTAACTGTAATCTACATGCCTTCTTGATGTCTTCTTTGTTTTGTTGAGATTGTTGTTGGGAGCTGTCGTGCTTGTCTACTAGCTTGATCTGTGTGTGGTTGTTGTCGTTGTTGTCGTCAGACATATCATCGTCGTCGATTTCTTTGAATAAACCTCGGGAAATGGATAAATAATTGTCGGTATTTATCCTAAAAATGTTTTTGATTATGTACTTTGCTTGTGTAATATTTGTTACTTACCTCATAACTTGATGATTGTCTTTGCATGTATTTTTCCGGCTGGTGCAGCTGAGCTGCTCTGGCTGCTTGTTGCTGACACATAATTATGCTTTCCTGTTTCTTCGTGATGCTTTTGTCTCAAATTGGTGCCATTGGCATCCTGTAAGAAGATTGACAGTCAATAATATTACCATCTCAGAAAAATAATCAATTTTAAGTATATTCGTTAAATTGATTCAATAAAATCTAGTAGTGAATTTTTGGTGCCATGTCTTGTAATTAATTTTACCAACCTTCGTTGTGAACTTTTGCGATTGATTTGATTTGATGTTGCTTGGAAGCAGGGAAGGATGCTCTCTTGAACAAGCGTAGGAGGGCGCATACTGATTGATTTTCTCAGAGGTTAGCAATTTTTTTTCCTTCGTCTCTCTATCCAATTCCATTGTCGAGCTGTTGCTGGAAGCTTCTTCCTTCTTTACTTCTATTAGAGATCGTTTAAGGTGAGCACACTGCACTCGTACTATGACTCAGCTTGTTTAAGTTTATTTTGTTGCATTTTCTCCCTTTTATTCCTCCACGTGTGTATTCTTGCCTGAAAAAAAAAATTGAATAAAAATTATTTTGTACATGCATGTCAAAAACAAAAGAAATATAGTTTATGTTGTGTACATTTTAAATAAAGATATATGATAACATTACAAAATAAACCACAATAAAGTTATATTATAGGCATAGTACTAGTACTTGTGTACCTGTCGACATGAGGAAGCTGTTATTGCCTGGAACTGTTTTAATGCTTCTTAATACTATGGGTTAGTACTCTTTGAACAACGTAGGCATCCTAATACTGTTGCTTTTGTTTGACAGCATGGAAATTGTTTTTCCTTGCAAATGTTACTAGTACTTCTTGATATGAACAGTTAGTTTTTCCTGATCATTGTAAGCACGAGACTGGTAGTTCTGTACTTGCTACACTCGTTAGTCTGTTTTCTCCATGCAGTGTTACTAGTATTTGTTAGTATGGTGATTTAGTACTTCCCGACACCACAAAGTTTAGCACTATCATAACGGGAAGGTGCTTGTAAGTAGAGTATATTTCGGTAAGTTTTACCATTTTTGCAACTTTTGCCATCTGTTCTGCGGTTAGTGGTATCTTGACTCCAGGAGGCAGCTTGTTCAACCACAATATTGGTTGTTCTTCATCCTTGTTCTGTTGTGCCCATGTTTCATCCATCTTCTCTGATGTCTCTCTTTTTTCTTCTCCAGCTCTCCGCACGAGTATGAAGTGTTCAAGTCCATGAGTATGAAGAGCAAGCGTGGAAGGTTGAGAAGTTAGACTCGCTACTTTTGAAAAGTATTCAGAAGCAAATGTGCAAGTTTGAATTTACGATTACTTTTGATGAGTACCCAGTGTTTGAACTTATTTAGTGCCACCTGTTTGAGTGGTTAGTCTGTGACTCTTTAGATTCCAAAACCAATGAAAAAGAAACCTGGTGAATTTTACCTATGTGGATATTCCTATCGGATGTACTGTGCACGTTGCCTAATTCTCTCATCCCTTGTTTGTTCCTTTGCGTTGATGTTGTCCTGCACGTTCGAATTTTGAATCGTTGGAAAAAAAAAAGTTAGATGGAAAATTGCGATTGACCGAAATACATGTTAGTCGTGGATGGGGTTCCAGATGTCGAACGAGAAGAATCGGGGTACGGTATACAACGTTACAAATCTTCGAATCCGGGATTTAGATGTTTACCTTGAGTTCGTGGTCGTTCGTCTTCCTTCGTCTTCCTTGGTGGCTCCGTCGTTCCTCTCGTCTGGATCTTGATTTGAATTTTGAATCTGTTGATGAGAGAGAAAGGGATGGAAAGCGTGATCCTGCTGTCCACCAGAAGTGGAGGATTTGTTAAGATATCTATCTATCTCCGATATATTTCTTCACCTGTATTTGTGGGCCAGCACATGTCATTAAAATGGGAGTTGATGTTTCAGTATGACATGTGGGTCCTCGTTTTTCTTGTGATTCCTTTTCTGCGTGGATGACATGTGGGACTGTGGATGGGATGATTGGTTCTATTTCTCTTTCCCAATTTTTCTTCTGTGGCGTTCCCGTAATTTTTGTCGTCATTCATTGATCCCGTGAGCCATCTTCTTCCTCCCTCTTGGCCTCTTCGTACGTTTGCGCCCCCCATCTCAGATCTGTTTTCCGAAACCTCTCGTCTTGAATGCTTCCTAATCCTATTTATCGTTTGATTTCTTTCTTCGATTGTTGAATGTAGGCGGCGGGTTCTCAATAAAGAGCCCCGTGGATTTTTTCGGCTGGTTTTGTGAGTTCTCGTTGTTTTCTCGTAGCCTGCGTTGTTCAATGGATGACGAAGCTGCTGTACCTCGTGATGGTGAAGATGAGGTCACCCCTCGATTATCTGATACGCAGTCTTTTTCCGTTGATGGTACTGAGATGGTGACTCAGGAATTCATGGTGCGTGACCAGCTTGAGCAGGAAAGGATCAGGATGGAGAAGAAAGTATCTGCTAATATCGAAAAAATTGAGCCGCTACAGATTGAGAAAATCTTGGTTAGTTTAGATTGTTTGTTATTCCTAAATATGTTTGTTCATGCTTGTGGTTTATTTTCATGTCATGATCATGTGTTTATGTGTTATTGTTTTCTCGTTTTCCAGTTCTGGATCTATGCCTAATGGTTCATCGAATTTAGTACAAAACTTAGCCTTCCAAAGTTCATTTCTCGTTTGCAAGTCCCTTAGCCCCAAACAAAGGGGTTATGTTGCTGATATAGGTCAAGAATCTCTCCTTGATATTCGTCTTGAAGAGATACCAAGGGCTTTTGTTGCTTGGATTGTCAGCAACTATGTTGCTTCAAAAAGGATGTTTGTGTTCAAGAATGGCTTTGACTTTGCTTTCAATGCACTGTGTGTCCATAAGGTGTTAGGCACACCAATTGGAGGACGGCGCATCCCTAACAAGTGCAGTGAGCAATTCAGGGATGTTGTTAGGAATCGTTCATGCTGTGAGGGCAGTACCCCAACTATAAATGAGCTAATGAATATGCTGTCTTCTGACTTGGAAGAGGAAGATTTCAAGATATATTGGATGATGTTCTGTATTACTGCATTTCTATGTCCAACGACATATGAGTGTGTCAGTCCCGACTACCTTTCAAGCACTTGAGGGTCCTTCGAGGAAATCCGCACGTATGACTGGTCTACAGCAGTGTTTCAGAAACTTTCAGTTTCCATGAAAACGTTCGTTGATTGTGGTCTACAGGGTGCCCTCTGTGGTTGCTTGGTAGTTCCTCTGGTTAGTAACTTCTTTAGTTTCTCAACAGCTGCTGTTGTCATGTTATTGATTAATTCTATCTGAGTGCCTGATCTTTTTTTTTTTTTTTTGCTTTGTTGTTCTTTGTAGATGACTTACTTAGAATATCTTGATATAAAAGTCAAAGAGCTTGCTAGTGTTGTTCCAAGAATTAGCGTATGGGATTCGATTCATGGTTAGTGAATTTGAAAAACTTGACTTGGTTTCATGCGGAGGATGGAACCTATGGCGAAATACCGGTTAGTGTATTTTATTATCCGATGATGAGCAATACATGTTTTAAAATTTTATGTTTATGTGTTGTCCCGAAACCGTGTTTTTTATTTTTCTTTGTGTGTGTTATAATTAGGCTGAAGGATGTGAGACGTACTCCGTTTCATCAGAGTGGGTCTTCCACTTTCTGTATTGGAGATCTGCATCCCGGTCTCGAGACTTTTCTTTGCTCCTTTGTGAAGCCTGCGATGCGTCCGTTGGTACGTTTATTGTGATGTTCTGTTTTAATTGACATCTGTAGTGTAATGTTTTATATTTTGAAGTAATTGTCTGCAATTACTAATTTTTTGTTTTGTTTTGTTTTTGATTTTGCAACAGGCTATCGATGACCCGAAAGAAATTCAGCAGGGCTTGTACTTTGAAATATTTTCTGCAATTCAGCCAATCATCAACAATAAGATTGCCAATGTTTTGCAGCTTGCGAGCCACTATAATGAACGAAGATTTTGCGCATCTGAAGATAAACAGGGTGGTTCTTGTTCAAGGCCATGGTTCGAGTAATATGGCGAATTGTCCGGGTATACTCAATGATTTTGATCATATATACCGCTCGAATGGAACGGGTGATAGCCCATCCGCCGTTAGAACCGAATCAAATCAAGAAGTCTCCGTATTGAATGATCAAACATACAGACTTGCCGAAGGCCGGAACAGGAATAAGGGTATTGCTACTAATGCTGAGATGTGCGATGACATGTGGCGTGAGCAAATCATGCCGATTAGTCGGAATGTTTATAAACGGATTAGGTTGCTTCAACAGGCTCATTCCCATTAATTGCAAATACACGCCAAATGCATTGTATAAAGAGTATCTCTTGAATCTCGAAGCGTATCTTGATCGCGTTGTGGAGGATCTTCCATCAATACTCCCATCCGAAGGAGCTTTGGATTTGCTTGTCCGTAAAGGAGTTGTTTGCAACTCGTTGTGGACTTTTGAATAGTCCTCTTGCTTCGAAACTTGCAACTGCTCGGTTGCCTTAGATACCGGTAAGAGCGCAGCTTGGTGAGAGGTTAAACGTGCCCTCTGTGACCCCCCTGAAGGTGCTTGACAATGTTAAACAAGTTGATGCAGCTGTAGGAAATGAAGTTGTCCTTTGTTTTCCTGAGTCCACTAGCAAAGGGAGTGGCTCAGCTGCGTGTTCTTCAGGTGCTACTACGAAAATCTGCAATGCCGACTCTTTGGCTTGTGTTAACGCTGATAGAGTAGATTGCAAAGATGGTTCATCCGGTAATTCTAACGATCCAACAGTTGAAGTTAGACAAATTGGCAAGAAGCTGGCGGTTGAAACTCAATCTTATTGCACTACAAGTGCGGAACCTCCAATTAATCCCACTGTTTTTGCTGATGAGCATGCTAAGGTTTCCACTTCTAATAATCCAGCTACTGGTCTTGAAGATTCTCTTCTACAACCGTCTTCGAAGAGAAATTCATCTGAGTCTCACGGTTTCCAGCATGACTCGTCTGCGAAGAAACAAAAGATGTCTGTACTGGAGGAGGGGAGCTCAAAGATGGCAAGTGGAGCAGACCAAACTAGTTATATTGTTCAATGTGACCCGTTGGATGAACCTTCTGCCTGGGAAGAAATAGAAAGGATTGAGAGGACGAAAACGCTTGCAATGAAGAAATTTTCATATTCATCACCCTCGGATGTCTTGATGGCTGAGCATTTGGTGCTCGTTGGAAGTGTTTGTATGCCATCCAAGTACTCAACACCGAGTATCTAGACGCGAGTCCCCGGTATGTCGCAGCCATCGCAACCTCGTATTGTCATATGGTTATCGGGGCATTCTCCGTGATCGAAATGGAAGAACATTCCATGGAGGGCGAAGGATCGTTAATTTCTGCAGACCCTCCTCGCCTCCCAAGCTATTATTTCTAACATTGATGGTTTGCACCTGTCAAATCATTCTTCTTTGCAAGCAGTAAACACACCTGGAAGGACATTATCTGTGTCTGGTTTTAACTCCGGGTTTGCTGGTTATAGACATGAGAGATCTATTCCTTATGAAGCGTCTTCTGTTCAGAGCTCTTACAACATCTGGTCATAACAGCTCTTACAACACGCTTGGGCAGCAAAATTTTCGGAGCTCTCAAAGTGCAGGAAGGTATAATAGTAGCCAACATGATGATGAAGATGTGGGTGGGAACGCTGGTTATGTGGTTACTCCCTTTCCGAATTCATGATTCGGTCCCCACGTGTTTGTGCTACGCCGCGAGTATCACCGGAGGAATTATGGTGAACAGCGAGTACGATTTAACACGAGTCCGTCACAAGGCACATATAATAGAGGATCAACGAGCAGGGCTTTCACAAAGTCAACCTTTGCATCATGGAAATCATCGCCCCTTCCTCTCAATTAGAGATTCGACGCAGGCTGAGATTGATATGATGGAGTGGGTGCGAAAGTATTTACCAGCGCAATTTGGAAGAAGGTATCCTACTATTTTATGCCACTGGTTTTCCATTTTATTTAATCATTTTAAATAATGTTTTTGCTATGTTGTGATTTTGTTTCGTTGTGCAGCCCAAGAATTGTTGAGACAAGGGGAAGATGGGCCACTCACAGAAATTTTGGGTTGTCAATGCAGCCTGGTGGTTATGTTCATGACTACGTTATGAATGTATTTGCTGCCACTGTAATGGAAGAGCAGTATGACAACAGTGTCTTATTTAATCAACAGCGTCCCCAGTGCCTAAAGTACATAATGTATAGTGAGAGTGTAGTAAGTTTTTACTCTTTTTTTTTATTTATTAAATATGGATATTTTCTACTTTTTTTATGGATAATTGTTTGGCAGAATGGTAAAATGTGTTTTTTATTCTCTCTCTCCTCTGCTAGAGGGCATTCAGGGAATTGGGTGCTGATCCGAACGCACTGAAGAATTACATTATGGAGCCTAATTTACCCTGCAGGATATATCACTTTGATGTTGTGAGTATTTTGTTTTTATGATATTTGTATCTTGAATATATACATTGTCTAGTATGCCACAAGTTTTCCTTTGATGTTTTATAATTGAATTTGGTTTCAACTGCTATTTGAACTCTTGTGCAACTGTTTGATTTTTTGTATTTCAAAAATTAAATTTGTCCTTTTAATTTTATTTTTTTAGGTATTTTAAAAATTTGGTTGTTTTTCAGGTAATTCTTCCTGTTAGAGATAATCACTTTTGGATTGTGGTTGTCGCTAATTTCGCCCGACTGCGATTTGAGACATATTGTCCTTATTATGATGCTACTGACGTGAAAATATTGCAATGACTCGTTATTGATAACTTCAAGAAGGCTTATAGAGCAGCATATTACTCGAGCGTTATGATATTTATAACTTTCAGGTGATGCTCGCCCAAATTGTTTCCGACAACATCAATGAGTAAGTAAAATTTTAGGAGATTGTATTTATCGGTGTGTTTCTATGTGTCTTTGTTTTGTTCTCGTGGTAATCCATATAGTTTTATTTTCTTGATCTTACTCAATACTTGTTTTTAGGAACGACTCCGGACCTCAAGCTATGAAAGTAATTCTTCAACATTGCGGTGGTTTCCAGCATAAGATAAGAGAAGTAAGTCTTTGTCTATATTTTTCTTTGCAAATGTAATTGTTGGTCTGCATATAATTTTCATTTGTTAATTGCAGAATGATGTTATCAAGCTGCGTGAGCAGCTGGCGTTCTATATGCTAACTTTCCAAGGCAATGCAAAGAAAATGCCTGCAGTCATTGATATAATGAGAAAGCATGCAAGACGGTGAATGTTGCTCGATAAGGAGATACAAACCATTTCGGAAAGAAACATGTTTCTCTGTTTGTATTCCGACAGTATCATTGATTCTCCGTTATGGTTCTATTTATATTTTAGCTTGTGCTTTTACTATTTGTAAGTGAACCCAAGAATCTCCTCGTTTTGTACTGTCACCTTGTGTTGAACATATGTGGTTTCCTTTTTCTGGCATATATTTTTCTGTACTTGTACTCTTATGTCTTACGTACTTGATATTTGCTTCCTGATGTACTTACCTGTTTATTGTGACTGTGAGACACTTACTATTCCTTGCTATGTTTCCCTCAAGTTATGTAGATGTTATTTTCCCGTATTCGAATTGTACTTTGTTGTTTGTTTGTTCGTTCTGTAGTTAATACATGTGTTTGCAGGCTTATATTCTAGCTTATATTTTAGCTGTATTTGTACTCTTGTATGTTGTACCTAGGACTTTTGTGTTGTTGTACTTACGCTCGTACCTTCATGCACCCATCACCGCTGTACCTGTACACACCTTACACACTCGTACCTTCCATCGGAACCTAGAATTTGCGGACAAATATAAAGAAACAGTCATGTTTTGCTCTTGCTGCCTAAACTCGTATTCGTGCACCTTTCACCGATGTACTCCACCCTCGCTGGCACATGTTCATTCCCGAGAGAACCATAAAACATGCGAAGAACATAGGGAAACACTCCTGTGCTCCTCTTGCTAACGAAGCTGTACTTGTGAACCCTTCACCTCTCGTACTCGACACACCTTACACCCGTACTTTCTTGAATAACCCAAAATTTGCGAGACAAATATAGAAAAACAGTCATGTGTTCCTGTTGTTGGCTAACCTGTACTCGTGCGCCCTTCACCGCTGTAATCGACCTTACTGGCACATGTCCATTCGCAAGTAACAAAAAACATGCAGAGAACAGAGGGAAACAATACTGTACCCCTCGTCCTAACGAAGCTGTACTCGTGCACCAATCACTGCTGTACTCGATACACCTTACACCTGTACCTTCTTGCAGAACACAAAATTTGCAGACAAATATAGAGAAACAGTCATGTTTTGCTCTTGCTGCCTAAGATGTACTCGTGCGCCTTTAACCGCTGTACTCGACCCTGCTGGCGCATGTCCCTTTCCAAAGAACCATAAAACATGCGGAGAACATAGGGAAACACTCCTGTGCTCCTCTTGCTAACGAAGCTGTACTTGTGAACCCTTCACCTCTCGTACTCGACACACCTTACACCCGTACTTTCTTGAATAACCCAGAATTTGCAGACAAATATAGAAAAACAGTCATGTGTTCCTCTTGCTGCCTAAGATGTACTCGTGTGCCTTTAACCGCTGTACTCGACCCTGCTGGCGCATGTCCCTTTCCCAAAGAACAAACAACGTGCAGAGAACGAGAGGAAACACTCCGTACTTATCTTGCTAACGAAGCTGTACTTGTGCGCCCATCACCGCTGTACTCGACAAACCTTACACCCGTACCTTCTTGCGTAACCCAAAATTTGCCGACAGAATTAGTGAAACAGTCATTTATTCCTCTTGCTGCCTAAGCTGTACTCGTGCGCCTTTCACAGCTGTACTTGACTGATATTTTACATGGGGAACTATTGAGTACTACTCCCTCCATACCAGGGAACAGGGCGTATAATTTTTTGCCGTTTTTCATCAGGGCTTAAGGCGTGGGGGTCGTGGACGTGTGCAACTTCCGTTTCTACCCCTACTTCACGTACCCCCTCGTTTCCCGATCGTCTTCCCCAGCTCCTCGTATCCAGCGCGCCAGCAACGTCCATGGCGGCTCGTTCTTCGGCTTCTGCGCCGATTAATCGCTCCGTCCCACTACAAATTGTGGTACGTCGTCCATCTCCGTTAATTTCCTCTCCCCGGCCCCTTCTTCCTTCCGTTTCTTGGTGAGACATCCATGGCGATGGGATTTTTTCGCATCTGTAGGGCGGCAGCAGATTTGGCGATGGTGGCGTTGGCGCTATCCCATGCCGCCTACGGGAACGGTGAAGGGTGTAGCTCGTCTGGTACCACGGGGAAGGGCGGCTCGAGCAGCAGCCTGGGCAGCGATGGGCGAGGGCGGATCCCCACCATGGATGGAAGACGGAATTGCGATGCCGGTCAGCGTGGAGGACTACATCTTTGAGGACAACTTCTTCATGGAGCAGCATCGCACGAACATGCAGGTAAGTGTGTTAATCTCTGATGATTTTTTTTTTGTAGATAGAACATCATGTGAGGCATATGGTAATGGAGTTTTTCCATGTAGTGGATGTTCGATGTGCGATCTACTTTTGATGCATGGCTCGATGGCATGGATGTTGAAGATAATGTGATGAACGATGGAGTTCAAGATGTGGCCGTGCGGATGGTTGGGGAACGAGAGTTTGCTTGCGGACATAGGAGGGATTGAAGATGGTGTTCAAGATGTGGAGATAGAAGGGGTAGAAGAGGTTGTGGAGATGGATGGGGAAGGAGAGTTTGCTGCAGACATAAGAGGGATTCAAGATGTTGTTCAAGATGGTGCTCGAAGATAGTGTTCAAGATGTGGAGATACAAGGGGTAGAAGAGATTGTGGAGATGGATGGACAAGAGGTTCACAAACGGCGAGCAAGTAATATTTGATGTCATGTTTGACATTCACCATCCTAAAATTTATCTTGACGACAATGGTGTTTATCGTTATTATGAGGAATAGGTAATGAGTTATGAAATGTAATGCAATCTTTAGAGATATGAAATTTATGTTATGGATTGCCTTATGGTAAGAAAATTATGGATTGCCTTATGGTAAGAAAATTATGGATTGCCTTATGGTAGGAAAATTATGGATTGCCTTTTGTTAAGAAAATTATGGATTGCCTTTTGTTAAGAAAATTATGGATTGCCTTTTGTTAAGAAAATTATGGTTCTAGTGAGACGAGTACATCTCATGCGCACGAGTAGGAGTATCGGATTATCTCGTGTTTGTTTTCGTTAATACTTTCGATTCTGCGGGGTAGGTACTGCGTAACGTGTCGAGTTCATTTTGCAGCGAGACGAGTGCATGTGTATCATGAATAGGAGTGTTAGATAATTTCATTGGTTTTTTGTCGGTCTGTTGTATATCGTAGGTACGAGTGCTTTATGGTATAGAGTACATTCTATTGAGACAGGTACATCTGTGGTACGTAGGAGTATCAGATTATCATGGTGGTTTTCGTTAGTACTTTCGATTATGCGGGGTAGGCACTGTGCTAATGTAGTCGAGTTCATTGTTGCAACAGAGACGAGTGCATGTATCATGAATAGGAGTGTTAGATAATTTCGTTGGTTTTCTTGTCAGTTTTCTGTTGATATCGTAGGTACAGGTGTTATGGTATAGAGTACAGTGGTTCTAGTGAGACGAGTACATCTGCGGCACGAGTAGGAGTATCAGATTATCTATGGTGGTTTTCGTTAATACTTTCGATTCTGCGGGGTAGGTATTGATGCTAAGTGTATCGTGTACATTTTTTTGTAGATACAAGTACATCTTTACCATGAATAGGAGTGCTAGATAATTTCTGTTGGTTTTCTTGTCAGAGTTTTCATCGTTGTATATCGTAGGTACAGGATGTGCTTTATGGTCATGAGAGTACTGAAGGTGGTTCTCGATCTCGTGACGAGTACGTCTACGTGCGATAGCACGAGTAGGAGTACCGGATTATATGTCGTGGTTTTCGTTATTAATTTCGATTCTACGGGGTAGAGTACTGGTGCTAAGTGTATCGAGTACATTTTTGCGGTAGATACAAGTACATCTGTATCATGAATAGGAGTGCTAGATAATTTCTTTTGTTTTTCTTGTCAGCTATAGATGAGAGAGCAAAATTGTATTGCACACACAAACACACATAATAGCTGTATAATTTAAGGTAATCGGTGTACACAAATAAATATGTCCAACATATTCGGCAAATATAATAAGCACATAACTTAATCTACCAGGTTATAAATAAAGCTCCATCCTTCTGTATTCTTCCTCATTCATCGTCGGAAACTACAATCACTTCTTTGCAGCTTTTACCCGGCGTGTCACACATGCATTTCCTTGCACGTCCACCGTCCCCGTTGATTTTATCATTGATTGCTTGCTTCTTGGATTGTGCAACTCCCATCAACATATCAATGGTGAACACTACATCATCTTTCCTCTCGTTGTATTGCTCCAGGAGTTGCCTCGGGGTATTTTAGGCTGTCCAGGTGACTCTAGGCTCGCATAGTAGAGGTTCCTCTCATCCTCGTCCACTGGAATTAGGTCCTCCATGTGAATAAAGTCTCCGTATTTTTCATCATCATCGATTCCGACTCACTCGTTCATCGGTAGCATTGCTTCATCACCATCACCATCATCACCATCATCACCATCATCATCGTCTTCATCGTCGGCATTGCCTCCTTGCACAACATTATCTCGAATGATATTCCTGTTCTTCATCACTTATGACAATCAGTTCAACCTCCTCGTGTTCTTGATGGGTGCTCATGATTTCCTCATCTTTATCAACCTCCTCCTTTTTATCCATGGTGTACTGATCCTTGTCGAAGCTTGATTCAATTGCCTGCATTTATTGAATGACAGTTGTAGTTTAT
>NC_061508.1:278293741-278507651 GCF_022539505.1 Lolium rigidum
CATCAAAAATAAAAATAAACAGAAAAATGAAAAACCAAAGCACATAGTCTTCTGATGTCATATAGTAAGCATTAAAGTTGATAAACAAGGTCTAGACGTATTCAAACTAGACAAATCATGTATCTACCCCTAACCCTAAACTCTGTCTTATGAAGTCAAGCATGAAGAGAAGTTGTTTTGGGTTTCAAACATGGAAATTTCAAAAACCCTCCCAAAGAGCTTCATTTTGGAGTGACTAAGAAGGATCCATAGGAGTACTAATACAGTATAATGATCACCCGAGTTATTAGAGCAACAAGTTTGTCACTTACGTGTGGTTCCCATGCGTGAGGTCCCACACTTCAGTGAGCACAAGTCACGTAGTCTTCTTATGTCATATAGTAAGCATTCAATTAAGTTGATAAACAAGGTCTAGACATATCAAACCAGAAAAATTATGTATCTACCCCTATATATCCCTAAACCCTGACTTATGAAGTCAAGCATGAAGAGAAGAAGTGGTTTTTGGTTTCAAACATGGAAATTTCAAAAACCCTACCAAGAGCTTCATTTTGGAGTGACTAATTAAGACACATACATGCTTACTTTTTCATGTTCATGCTTTAAACTTGTTCAAATCTTGGTCAACAAACCTAGGATTTGACGAAGATTCAAATGGGTATAAAAAATTTAAAACCAAGGTCTGCTCATGTCATATAGTAAGCATTCAATTAAATTGATAAACAAGGACTAGACATATTCAAACTAGCAGGAAAATCATGTATCTACCCCTAAACTATGTCTTATGAAGTCAAGCATGCATGAAGAGAAGTGGTTTTTGGTTTTCAAGCATGGAAATTTCAAAAACCCTCCCAAGAGCTACATATTGGAGTGACTAAGAAGGATAGATGCTTAATTTTTCATATTCATGTTTGAAACTTGATTAAATCATGGTCAAACCTAGGATTTGACCAAGATTCAAATGGGCATAAAAATTCAAAAAATATGAAAAACCAATGCACATAGTCATCTTATGTCATCTAGTAAGCATTCAATTAAGTTGATAAACAAGGTCTAGACATATTCAAACAGGAAACATCATGTATCTACCTACCCCTATCCCTAAACTCTATCTTATGAAGTCAAGCATGCATGAAGAGAAGTGGTTTTTGGTTTCAAACATGGAAATTTCAAAAACCCTACCAAGATCTACATTTTGGAGTGACTAAGAAGGATATATGCTTAATTTTTCATATTCATGTTTTAAACTTGTTTAAATCATGGTCAAACCTAGGATTTGACCAAGATTCAAATGGGCATAAAAATTCAGGAAAAACAAAAAATGGAAAAACAAGGCACATAGTCTTCTTATGTCACATAGTAAGCATTCAATTAAGTTGATAAACAAGGTCTAGATATATTCAAACCAGAGAAATCATGTATCTACCCCCTAACCCTAAACTCGTCTCATGAAGTCAAGCATGAAGATATGTGGTTTTTGGTTTCAAACATGGAAATTTCAAAAACCCTCCCAAGAGCTTCATTTTGGAGTGACTAAGAAGGATACATGCTTACTTTTTCATATTCATGTTTTAAACTTGTTCAAATCTTGGTCAACAAACCTAGGATTTGACGAAGATTCAAATGGGTATAAAAAAATTAAAACCAAGGTCTGCTCATGTCATATAGTAAGCATTCAATTAAATTGATAAACAAGGTCTAGACATATTCAAACTAGTAGGAAAATCATGTATCTACCCCTTTACTATGTCTTATGAAGTCAAGCATGCATGAAGAGAAGTGGTTTTTGGTTTTCAAGCATGGAAATTTCAAAAACCCTCCCAAGAGCTACATATTGGAGTGACTAAGAAGGATAGATGCTTAATTTTTCATATTCATGTTTGAAACTTGATTAAATCATGGTCAAACCTAGGATTTGACCAAGATTCAAATGGGCATAAAAATTCAAAAAAAATGAAAACCAATGCACATAGTCATCTTATGTCATCTAGTAAGCATTCAATTAAGTTGATAAACAAGGTCTAGACATATTCAAACCAGAAACATCATGTATCTACCTACCCCTATCCCTAAACTCTATCTTATGAAGTCAAGCATGCATGAAGAGAAGTGGTTTTTGGTTTCAAACATGGAAATTTCAAAAACCCTACCAAGATCTACATTTTGGAGTGACTAAGAAGGATATATGCTTAATTTTTCATATTCATGTTTTAAACTTGTTTAAATCATGGTCAAACCTAGGATTTGACCAAGATTCAAATGGGCATAAAAATTCAGGAAAAACAAAAAATGGAAAATCAAGGCACATAGTCTTCTTATGTCACATAGTAAGCATTCAATTAAGTTGATAAACAAGGTCTCGATATATTCAAACCAGAGAAATCATGTATCTACCCCCTAACCCTAAACTCTGTGTCATGAAGTCAAGCATGAAGATATGTGGTTTTTGGTTTCAAACATGGAAATTTCAAAAACCCTCCCAAGAGCTTCATTTTGGAGTGACTAAGAAGGATACATGCTTACTTTTTCATATTCATGTTTTAAACTTATTCAAATCTTGGTCAACAAACCTAGGATTTGACGAAGATTCAAATGGGTATAAAAAATTAAAACCAAGGTCTGCTCATGTCATATAGTAAGCATTCAATTAAATTGATAAACAAGGTCTAGACATATTCAAACTAGCAGGAAAATCATGTATCTACCCCTAAACTATGTCTTATGAAGTCAAGCATGCATGAAGAGAAGTGGTTTTTGGTTTTCAAGCATGGAAATTTCAAAAACCCTCCCAAGAGCTACATATTGGAGTGACTAAGAAGGATAGATGCTTAATTTTTCATATTCATGTTTGAAACTTTATTAAATCATGGTCAAACCTAGGATTTGACCAAGATTCAAATGGGCATAAAAATTCAAAAAAATGAAAAACCAATTCACATAGTCATCTTATGTCATCTAGTAAGCATTCAATTAAGTTGATAAACAAGGTCTAGACATATTCAAACCAGAAACATCATGTATCTACCTACCCCTATCCCTAAACTCTATCTTATGAAGTCAAGCATGCATGAAGAGAAGTGGTTTTCGGTTTCAAACATGGAAATTTCAAAAGCCCTACCAAGATCTACATTTTGGAGTGACTAAGAAGGATATATGCTTAATTTTTCATATTCATGTTTTAAACTTGTTTAAATCATGGTCAAACCTGGGATTTGACCAAGATTCAAATGGGCATAAAAATTCAGGAAAAACAAAAAATGGAAAATCAAGGCACATAGTCTTCTTATGTCACATAGTAAGCATTCTATTAAGTTGATAAACAAGGTCTAGATATATTCAAACCAGAGAAATCATGTATCTACCCCCTAACCCTAAACTCTGTCTCATGAAGTCAAGCATGAAGATATGTGGTTTTTGGTTTCAAACATGGAAATTTCAAAAACCCTCCCAAGAGCTTCATTTTGGAGTGACTAAGAAGGATACATGCTTACTTTTTCATATTCATATTTTAAACTTGTTCAAATCTTGGTCAACAAACCTAGGATTTGACGAAGATTCAAATGGGTATAAAAAAATTAAAACCAAGGTCTGCTCATGTCATATAGTAAGCATTCAATTAAATTGATAAACAAGGTCTAGACATATTCAAACTAGTAGGAAAATCATGTATCTACCCCTAAACTATGTCTTATGAAGTCAAGCATGCATGAAGAGAAGTGGTTTTTGGTTTTCAAGCATGGAAATTTCAAAAACCCTCCCAAGAGCTACATATTGGAGTGACTAAGAAGGATAGATGCTTAATTTTTCATATTCATGTTTGAAACTTGATTAAATCATGGTCAAACCTAGGATTTGACCAAGATTCAAATGGGCATAAAAATTCAAAAAAATGAAAAACCAATGCACATAGTCATCTTATGTCATCTAGTAAGCATTCAATTAAGTTGATAAACAAGGTCTAGACATATTCAAACCAGAAACATCATGTATCTACCTACCCCTATCCCTAAACTCTATCTTATGAAGTCAAGCATGCATGAAGAGAAGTGGTTTTTGGTTTCAAACATGGAAATTTCAAAAACCCTACCAAGATCTACATTTTGGAGTGACTAAGAAGGATATATGCTTAATTTTTCATATTCATGTTTTAAACTTGTTTAAATCACGGTCAAACCTAGGATTTGACCAAGATTCAAATGGGCATAAAAATTCAGGAAAAACAAAAAATGGAAAATCAAGGCACACAATCTTCTTATGTCACATAGTAAGCATTCAATTAAGTTGATAAACAAGGTCTAGATATATTCAAACCAGAGAAATCATGTATCTACCCCCTAACCCTAAACTATGTCTCATGAAGTCAAGCATGAAGATATGTTGTTTTTGGTTTCAAACATGGAAATTTCAAAAACCCTCCCAAAGAGCTTCATTTTGGAGTGACTAAGAAGGATCCCTAGGAAACTATGTACTAATACAGTATAATGATCACCCGAGTTATTAGAGCAACAAGTCTGTCACGTGCGTGAGGTCCCACACTTCAGTGAGCACAAGTCACGTACGCTAGGTAGGAAAACTGTAATATCCCAGGTACTGGGGTTACAAAAATAGAGGAAACAGATGTGTGCATTGCATTCATGCATAGAAAATCTGGGGAATTTTCGCGCTTTAAAGTAAAACAAGTCACGATGAATCGAAGTTTCACTTGACCTTGGTGGAATTGAAGTAGCTCATCAAGTCAAGCGCTATAAACCTCAATGTGACTTTACTAAAACCTTGTTTTGGGTAGAGATGATTTGATCTAAGGGGTTAGATCAAATGGAATTAAAACCAACACAAGAACATATGAATCAAGTATCAATTACTTGATCTTATTAAAGATCATAATATGGTAACCTTTGCCATAAAGTAAGAACATCTGTTTAAGTACAAACCAAGTAACAATAAAATGGAGAAGCCATTCTTGACTATCTTCTCCATGCCTTAAAACTAATCCTAATCCTACCATGAAACCTCATGGTATTCATTCCACTTCCACATTGGAAATATAACAAGAAGATCCACTCCATAAATAGATATTCTTCTCCATTCCAAGTTATTACACATCAAACCTAGAGAGGTGAGAGTTCTATTATAATTATTAAAGAAGCAATAACAAACTTTGAGTTAAACCTTGGATATACATCCAAGTATTCAAATCATCATCTTCAAGACAACCCTAGATAGAGATAACCATTAATGTTAAACATAGATCTTGATGTTCACATCAACCTCTATGGAGCCTAATATTAGGTTAGTATTAAAGTCTTTCCCAAATAAGAGAGGGACCAATCATGCCAATCTTAGCTTTACCTATTAATGAATAAAGGACAATCTTCGAACTAAAGTATTGGGTTGTAAACCATTTCATCTTGGAGTGGTGAGATAACCAAATACCAAGTGGAATAAGACTATATCCATGAATTAGTGAAATAAGGAGTGGATTAATCCAACTAAGTTAGACAATTGAATCTTTAGCTCAGCAACCTAAATAAATATTAGGAGTACACCATAAACCCTAAGAACTTGAGGTAGAGGTATTAAGAACAAGTGGATCATGCCTAATCCATGACCATGCTATGAAGAAATAGGAGAATAATTCAAATACTAACACTTATATGATTAATAGATATTATTCCCCACATGAAATCATAGGGAGGTAACTAGTAAGCAAACCTAGGCTTGTATCCCAACCCTAACTTGTGAACCATTTGGTGATAATAATTAGAATCCTACCACATCTACATTTCATAAATTAATGAACCTAAGAAAACCTTAGAGTTAAACACTATACTTTATTTGGTGAGAAACCATACATCCATATGACCAAAGTTAACTATAAAAATAACTATAACTAGTATAGTTACTTTAATGATAAATTAGGGATAATAATATAAGTTAATTGGTAGAAGATAAAACCAATTCTCAAATCCTCAGTAATTAGAGAAGCACATAAGAAATAAATGTTAAGTAAGCCACCACCTTATCCTAGTTAGGGGAGATTAAACCCTAGCCAATGCACTATGGTGTCATTCTATATCTACCACCTATAATTATGTCTTAACCCTAGCCGGTACATCATTTGGGTGATCACAAATATAAACCTAGTGCACATTTGAGTTCCAACCCACATGCCATTAGGTGAACCTCATTAAAACCCTAGAATTGATCACAAGCTAAATCTTATTCTTCAAATATTGAACCCAAGATTCACATGATGCTAAGTACTATAATTCAAACCATATGTGTGATCAACCACTTATTCTTATAATTAGAACCAAACCATAATGTGAATAGTATCTACTCTATGTATTTCAAGGTGTTAGTACTAAACCTGAAAAGGGAGTTACAATAGAACTTACAAGACTTTTAATATTAATGAAGCATCTTATCAACCCTAACAAAATACTCTTAGAGCCAAGAGAGGGATAAATTGAATTATCATCATTAAGAACCTTACTTAAAAAGATTAACCATATTCAAATGCAAGTGTACAAACAATATGGTTAAACACATAATAAAGATCCACCCATAATTCTACCATGAAAAATAAGGCAGGTTAGAATTAATCCTATAGGAAAAAGGGAATTAAAGTGAGAATCTAAAATCCTATGTAATTAAAAATTGCAACAAAGCTCACATATGTGAAATGATTATTCAAAAAACAATACTGTAATACAATGGCCCTGGTATTAGACCTCATAAAAGTCAAATTGTCAAACACCTGCAAAATGAAATGAAATCAAATTAGATTCAAACCAGAAAATTATATTAAAAAAAAAAGAAAACAACAGAAAAAGAAAAACAGAAATAAAAAGAAAAGGAGAGAAAGGAGCCTTACCTGGCCATGAAGCAGCGCAGCAGCCCAACCACCGCAGGCCGAGCAGCCAGCAGAAGCCCACCAGCATGGCCCAGTCCATCACCAGAACCAGCCCAACCCCGTTCCTCGTACCTCTTCGCGAGGATAAACACGAGGAAGACGTACTCGTCTTCGTCCTCCTCTCTGGACGCCCAGGTGCTCGCCACCGCGACGCCCAGGGCCACGTCCCGCGTCGCCGCCGACGATGTTGACCGCCAGCACACGCCTGAAGTCATATAAGTAGCGCGAGAGCCCTCAATTTTCTTTCGTTTTGCCCCAATTCCTCCCCATCCCGAAACCCTAGCTCTCCGGCCATCTCGGCTCGCCGCCGATTGAGGCCGTCTCAAGCCCAACGGTGAGGTCGAGGAGGTGCGCTCGACGAGTATGGCAACCCGGTGGAGCAGAGCATCTCGGGGAGCTAAGGGGTGGGCGAATTTTGAAGTTCCTTTCTTCTCAGGTTCGCCGGAGATTCCTCAATCGCCATCGATTCCAACCTTCCCCAACCTCGTTGACCATCTCGACGAGACCACGGTGAGCTTGCGCTTCTATTGATACTTAAATTGCATCAATCCGTGGTCTGTAGCTACCTAGAGCTACTTGGCCGGAATAGAACCACCGCGGCCATGCTTGCCGGCGATGCTCCGGTGATCTAATCGAGCAACAAACCACATCATCGGACTCAGCGAGTTGTAGAGGCCCGGAAAGTGCTACTGGCGCGTCCCGGGAGGCCAAAATCGGCGTCGCCGTCGTCGTTTGACTCGCCGACGGCGAGTTGACCGGCGAGGTGAGGTGGCAGTGGGGTCCAAACACTGGTTTGACCCAGTCAACTGCCAACGAGGCAGCTGACTCAGCCAGACCCCACCTGTCCGTGACTGAGGGGTAGGATTAGGGCGGTAGCTTTAATTATTCTTGTTTATTTTCAATTTCAATTTTTACTGAAACTTCAAATAAATCTACAAAATTCATATTAACTCAGAAAAATACAAATGAGTTATCAAAATTCTTAGAAAAGTAAACTCTATCCAATAAAAATATAAAATAAAATTTTTATTTTTAATAAAAAATTAATTACTCAATACTTGTTATTTAAGCCTTATTTATTAATTCTAAATTCAATTAAATTCAATAAATAAGGAAAACTTTAAAAATGAAATTGAAACCAGTAAATAAATAAAGAAAACTTTAAAACTAATTTTTCTTTATTGTTTTATTAAATCCTTATTAGAAGGATTAAAAACCCTAATTAGTAATTACCCTAATTATTAATTCATTTAAAAATAATAAAATGCCAAACCCAACATTATTTTATTTCTAAGTTATTAATAACTTCAATTTCCTTATTGAAGTTATTAATCCAAGAATTATAGGGTAACTAGAAAAACCTAGTTCCATATGGTAGAAAAACAGGAATTCATCATTTCATGTGAAACCTAAAACCCTAATTCAATTGGGACACCTAGCTTCATTATTACATGTGAACCCTAAATTGCTTCCAAACCTAAACCCCAAGTAACATGTGATCATGTCACTTCATTAGTTATCATAGATACATAGTATCAACTAAATACTTGCCTTGCCACATAAAATGTAGATGACCTATCACTAATATATGGGTATCCCATATGTTCATCATCATTAGACCTAACTAATCAAATGGGGTTAACCAAGTGAAAACCCTAGACCCTATTACCCAAAGCCATCATCATTATTTATCCCTATTTAGCATCACACCATTGTGATGAACCTTAATAGCAACCATACCTACTATTTTACTTTACATAACTCTGTTCCACTAAACCCTACTAGTGTGAGATACTTATGAACCATCCTATTTAGGAACCAACCATTCTCTACTTAGTGAATCCAATAACAAACCCTAGACAACCTCAACCTTAGTTATAATACTTCTTATTACATAAGAAGTATGTTCTTCAAAAGTTATTCTTTTGAAGTAAATAAAGAATCATCACCAACCCTGCTTATAGAACCTATCACCCTTAGCTAGCTATCACCAACAAGATGAACCAACCCTGATAGCCACCTTGTATAAATAATTGCTTAGAAGGCCTAGGCTTAACTCAACCTTACCAGCCCTAGATGTTGATGAATCCAACCTTATTGGGATCCATCTAATATCTACTCCAGAAACTAGATGAAACCATAGTCAACCATAGAACCCCACCAATCTAATCATCATACTTGTTCTTTATTTAAGAACATGTTCTTCAAAAGTTATTCTTTTGAAATATATAATAAGTAATCATCAACCATGCAATATTAGACTTAAAATTGACAACTGCTCTTTACTTATTATACAACTACTATTCCTGGATGTGTATGATTATTACTATGCATTTTACCACCTGCTTATGATTCTAAAACAACATAACCCTCGAATAAGAACCTTGTTTGTGAATCACTCTAAAAGTGCAACATACCCTAAGCAAATCATTTCAACTAACTAATCCTAAATCATCGGGGTTAGGTCACGCTTAGAACGATTGCATCTCATACTTATGCATTATTGCATCCTTGCCCATCTTTTAAACATCGTCCTTACCGGACGATGATGCTATTTCAGAATTTGGAGTTATTGCGTATCGAAGACCTTGTCTGCATAATCTTGCAGTCAAGAAAGGCAAGTTCATCACTTGCTCATGTCATTTGAGTATTTTTATCAAATTACTTGCAAAGTATTATGGTTATCACTATTGCACAAAAATCAAAACCACTACTTTCATAACTATGAATATGACTATGTGGTGGGCAATGGAACCATGGATTGTGTTGATATGGTGGAGGTTCCATTGCACGGGCTTATATCCATCTAGGATTAAACAACAAATGTCGCCAGTGATTCTTGTGCCGTAATATCCGTGTTAACCATAAGATCCGGAGTGGGACGGAGTAGTCAAAAGTGTTTCCACCTCTCGTTCATCAACGGATGCGCTTTACCGTAGACACTTGTATCTGTCAGGGCAAGCGGTGGGCTGGGGAAGCCTAAAGTCCCCACGGCATAGTCCGTAGACACTTGTCGCTCGAAGTGCAAGCGGTGGGCTGGGGAAGCCTAAAGTCCCCACGGTATCGCGGTCTATGATGGGTTGCAGCTACCGGCGAAGGAGTTTGGTTAACGAGTCCCAAACTGTTGTCGTGGTCGGGGTCCATCCTTAAGTGGTATAAGAGGACCGACGAGGACCCAGGGTCGGGGTATGCAACAAAGGGTGGGTGTTCGAGGTAGCGGAGGAACATGATTGGCTAGACCTTATACCGGGCCTCACACCATAGGAAGTGTGGACGAGCTCGCGGCTCGGTTGGCACCAAGGTTAAGATCTCTTATGGGTAAAGCAACACACCTCTGCAGAGTGTAAAGAATCGTGACCTGTCACTCCCTGTTCCGGGATTGAGGAACTGCGAACGCGGCCGGAAAGGAGCTCCATGAAGTTCTAGTAAACCGGTGAAGGCTGACGGACATAGTTCTTCTGAATAAAAGCAACCTTTTGAAGAAATGATTATGAAAACTTGCATTGGTATTAGACTTTCTGGTCTAATGCTGTAGCTAGTGCATTAAACACCTCTTTCCTATAATGAACTTGTTGAGTACGCTCGTACTCATCCCACTCTTAAATCCCCTGCTTAGATATGGAAGCATCGAAGGAGGATCTACAGTGCAACTCGAAGGCCAAGGAGCCAACAACTACTTCACGAGACAGGACCCTGTCAGCGGAGTCAGATACGTCATCCAACAAGGAGAAAACCTAGATTAGCAGTAGAAAGGAACTAGCTTCCTCAACCTAGCTCCTATTTAGCTAGAATCTATTCATAGCCTCTGTAGCTAGTTAAATACTCGACAAATAGAGTTCGTGATAGAATTAGACTACGAGTCGTTCTTCTGGAGTTTATTTGCGGATTTACCTCATTGTAAAGTAGGAGGCTGTGCTGATCTTATGTAATAGAGTCAATGTTGTAATTCTATAGACATGCCTTGGACCCGCATATGTTTCGTTGTACCACTCGAGCGATATAATACTAGTGAAACGGTGTTTCATTGGTGTTATATCAGACTTGCATACTACACCATGCGGTGGTATGCCGGGTCACCACAGGTTGGTATCGAGCAAATGCTTTGACCCTAGGATTAAAACCCTTTAAAGGAGACCTATAGGATTGGTAGTGTCTATAGGAAGTTGTCCTAGGTAAACCAAATACTTCTTATGACTTGAGATGGATATTCACTTGAGAATAATCCTGACACACTTGAGTCAACCTTTCCTACCTATCTTTCCTAAGTAAAGATAGTTAGCTAATCCCAAACATGTAGGACACCATTAAGACCTTAAAACAATAGATGAGTAGCCCATAGTTGGTATACAATACATGGTAGTCCAAAGAGAGGATACAACCATAAGGAAGATATCCTATTGGAAGATGTGTACCAACACATGTTATAATTAAATAAGAATTACTCAGATATGCACTAGGAGTAATATCAAGTGATGAAGGTAATTAAGATATTATAATAGAAAATGTAGACCCAGACAAGTAATAGGGTAAGTAAAATTTATTTAAACTTGTGAAACAACTGATAGTAAGGGATGAATATAAGTTATACGAGGTAGTATAGACCATGATGAGTCAATCATGGGAGGAAAGGAAGAGTGATAGAAATGAAATATGTCTACTTACATGGTAGAAATAGTAATCATAGTGATTCACTTGAGAGTCATTATGTGATGAACTAGAACATCATAATATTAAGAGGAGTACAATAAGAAGACAGGTGTTCAACAATAGTGCAAGAATTGTGTTCCAAAACAATAAGAAGTGTGCCAAGCACATCATAACCATAAACTTATGATAGTATAAACACTTAGAAGTATATGAGATATATCCTAATAAATAGGTGTTTAGAGTAGACATGATAGAACTTAGAGATACCATGTAAGGCAGTCCTCAACAAAATGGAAGTTAAGAAGTACTTCCAAAGAAAATTAGGTTAACCTTAACTATCCTAGACCACTTTGTTTCAAGTTTATCTCATTGCAAATGTGCAATTAAGGTAAATGTTGAGACAAATAGTAAAATCCCATATACTCGTGTTAAGTATCACGATATAAACCTATCTTATGTGGTGTTATATACTACACATCTCAGCCTGATGTTTAGAGATGTCTTACTCAACTAGTATATTCAGGCTTATGATGATGTGTATTATAAGCACAAAGTTGAATCTTCTTGGATTTTAATGGATTTTCATTGTTTGACTAGATCCATACATGAAGTTTGACTTTGGTATGCAAATGCATGTTGCAATATCAAGTCCTTACTTGATGCTATAGATCTAGAGGGTAATAGTATTTGTGTGAGGAAGTGACGTATTCTGAAGATTCTAAAGACAAGATGAAGGTTCATCAGAAGAAGGAAGCAAAATTGTGGGAAGTAACCACAATATTCAGAAGGAAGTACCAATAAAAAAATTCATGCTTTACCTCAACAGAGGAGTACTTTAGTACAAGAGAAGCATGAAGGTGAGAAATCTGGAGATTATGGTGAAGCTCAAGCAGATCCATAATCAAAATAGAAGAGGGAATGCAAGGGAAATCACTGAGGATACTATAATCATAGTGTCAGCTAGTGGTTTTGTAGCAACAATAAACCCTGAAGAAAGGAAGATGACCTATGAAACCATAGCAGATATAAGAAGACCATAGTTGGTATCAAAAGACCACAGTTGTGGTATAGGATCAATACTGCGAGATAAAGCAGAAGATGTCTCGTACAATTGATCAAAACCTATAATAGAATCCATTCTTAGATATCAAATAGCCACAGTTGGCATAATAACCACAGCTGGTATCAGTTGGTATTACAAATAGTCCACGGTTTAATTAGTTGTAACAAAAGTTTGTGAACAAATAAAAATCTTGTCAGCCAAATAGCTAGATCTATAAACATTTAGTCGAAGGATTTATGTCGGATGTTCACAAATTGAGTGGATGCACCACATATATTCTTTGCAAAACCTTAGAAGGAGCACAAACCATAAGTTCGACCCAGACCAATACTCCAACTATAAGTCCTATAGTTGGAAGAAAAGGAGTTGAAAACCATAGAAAACTCTAAGGGGTAGAGTAAAAATCAAGTTGGATGTACAATAACTCAATACTTGGAACAAAATAGAAGAAGAAGGTCTGAACTGAGAGGAAGTTCGATCTTATTTTCATAAGATTGATGAACAATACTTTCCGAAGGAAGTCAGACCAGAAACCGAGGTTTATACTTCGAGGAAGTAAGAAGTGGACTATAACTTGAGAAAGTAAGTAGTATTTACTCAGAAGTACGAAAGCTCAAGTCAGCTAATGTTAAAGAAGTTGGACGAAGAAAATACCATAGACCAAATACAGCTCAAGAAGGCCTAAGACCGAAGGAAATTGACCATACTAGAACCACAGACTAATAGAATGATTCCTTTCATGGAACCTAAAGAATACAAAATAGTTATAGGCATCAACTATAAACCATGATTGGATGGACTAAATGAGTCTAATCCATTCTTACAGGAATAAACCACCATGATCAATTCCATAGTTAGTACCTTACTTAGTACCATTATTGCAGTTTTGGTAGTAAGGGAAAAACAAGGACCTATATTATCAAAATAGGAGAATGTTATCCAATTAGTCCTCAATTAAGACTGTCAGGACCAGAAGAAGTCCTAATCATTGAATATTCAATGAGAAAGGAAACAAGATTATAATAGTTGGAAGAAATCAATGAATCAAAGTAAGAGCCATGGTTCAGAGACAGGTATTATTAGATTCCCGGAAGAAAATCATAGAACTGGAGTTAGAAACTAATGTTCAGCGACAAACCCTAATGGATTCCAGGAAGAGTCTGGACAAGGGATATATTCAATTATATCCAGTGAGATCACCAAGGAGTTTGAGAAAAGATATAGTCTGCACAAGACAGATCCACACTCCGAAACGTGAGAGATATCAAACTTCGAGGACGAAGTTTAGTTTAAGGGGTAGAGACTGTAATATCCCAGGTACTGGGGTTACAAAAATAGAGGAAACAGATGTGTGCATTGCATTCATGCATAGAAAATCTGGGGAATTTTCGCGCTTTAAAGTAAAACAGTCACAGTAACTGAAGTTTCACTTGACCTTGGTGGAATTGAAGTAGCTCATCAAGTCAAGCGCTATAAACCTCAATGTGCTTTACTAAAACCTTGTTTTGGGTAGAGATGATTTGATCTAAGGGGTTAGATCAAATGGAATTAAAACCAACACAAGAACATATGAATCAAGTATCAATTACTTGATCTTATTAAAGATCATAATATGGTAACCTTTGCCATAAAGTAAGAACATCTGTTTAAGTACAAACCAAGTAACAATAAAATGGAGAAGCCATTCTTGACTATCTTCTCCATGCCTTAAAACTAATCCTAATCCTACCATGAAACCTCATGGTATTCATTCCACTTCCACATTGGAAATATAACAAGAAGATCCACTCCATAAATAGATATTCTTCTCCATTCCAAGTTATTACACATCAAACCTAGAGAGGTGAGAGTTCTATTATAATTATTAAAGAAGCAATAACAAACTTTGAGTTAAACCTTGGATATACATCCAAGTATTCAAATCATCATCTTCAAGACAACCCTAGATAGAGATAACCATTAATGTTAAACATAGATCTTGATGTTCACATCAACCTCTATGGAGCCTAATATTAGGTTAGTATTAAAGTCTTTCCCAAATAAGAGAGGGACCAATCATGCCAATCTTAGCTTTACCTATTAATGAATAAAGGACAATCTTCGAACTAAAGTATTGGGTTGTAAACCATTTCATCTTGGAGTGGTGAGATAACCAAATACCAAGTGGAATAAGACTATATCCATGAATTAGTGAAATAAGGAGTGGATTAATCCAACTAAGTTAGACAATTGAATCTTTAGCTCAGCAACCTAAATAAATATTAGGAGTACACCATAAACCCTAAGAACTTGAGGTAGAGGTATTAAGAACAAGTGGATCATGCCTAATCCATGACCATGCTATGAAGAAATAGGAGAATAATTCAAATACTAACACTTATATGATTAATAGATATTATTCCCCACATGAAATCATAGGGAGGTAACTAGTAAGCAAACCTAGGCTTGTATCCCAACCCTAACTTGTGAACCATTTGGTGATAATAATTAGAATCCTACCACATCTACATTTCATAAATTAATGAACCTAAGAAAACCTTAGAGTTAAACACTATACTTTATTTGGTGAGAAACCATACATCCATATGACCAAAGTTAACTATAAAAATAACTATAACTAGTATAGTTACTTTAATGATAAATTAAGGATAATAATATAAGTTAATTGGTAGAAGATAAAACCAATTCTCAAATCCTCAGTAATTAGAGAAGCACATAAGAAATAAATGTTAAGTAAGCCACCAACTTATCCTAGTTAGGGGAGATTAAACCCTAGCCAATGCACTATGGTGTCATTCTATATCTACCACCTATAATTATGTCTTAACCCTAGCCGGTACATCATTTGGGTGATCACAAATATAAACCTAGTGCACATTTGAGTTCCAACCCACATGCCATTAGGTGAACCTCATTAAAACCCTAGAATTGATCACAAGCTAAATCTTATTCTTCAAATATTGAACCCAAGATTCACATGATGCTAAGTACTATAATTCAAACCATATGTGTGATCAACCACTTATTCTTATAATTAGAACCAAACCATAATGTGAATAGTATCTACTCTATGTATTTCAAGGTGTTAGTACTAAACCTGAAAAGGGAGTTACAATAGAACTTACAAGACTTTTAATATTAATGAAGCATCTTATCAACCCTAACAAAATACTCTTAGAGCCAAGAGAGGGATAAATTGAATTATCATCATTAAGAACCTTACTTAAAAAGATTAACCATATTCAAATGCAAGTGTACAAACAATATGGTTAAACACATAATAAAGATCCACCCATAATTCTACCATGAAAAATAAGGCAGGTTAGAATTAATGCTATAGGAAAAAGGGAATTAAAGTGAGAATCTAAAATCCTATGTAATTAAAAATTGCAACAAAGCTCACATATGTGAAATGATTATTCAAAAAACAATACTGTAATACAATGGCCCTGGTATTAGACCTCATAAAAGTCAAATTGTCAAACACACTGCAAAATGAAATGAAATCAAATTAGATTCAAACCAGAAAA
This sequence comes from Lolium rigidum, assembly GCF_022539505.1. Taxonomy (NCBI): domain Eukaryota; kingdom Viridiplantae; phylum Streptophyta; class Magnoliopsida; order Poales; family Poaceae; genus Lolium; species Lolium rigidum. The sequence continues at coordinate 278,309,898 of NC_061508.1, forward strand.
TTATATTAAAAAAAAAGAAAACAACAGAAAAAGAAAAACAGAAATAAAAAGAAAAGGAGAGAAAGGAGCCTTACACGGCCATGAAGCAGCGCAGCAGCCCAACCACCGCAGGCCGAGCAGCCAGCAGAAGCCCACCAGCATGGCCCAGTCCATCACCAGAACCAGCCCAACCCCGTTCCTCGTACCTCTTCGCGAGGATAAACACGAGGAAGACGTACTCGTCTTCGTCCTCCTCTCTGGACGCCCAGGTGCTCGCCACCGCGACGCCCAGGGCCACGTCCCGCGTCGCCGCCGACGATGTTGACCGCCAGCACACGCCTGAAGTCATATAAGTAGCGCGAGAGCCCTCAATTTTCTTTCGTTTTGCCCCAATTCCTCCCCATCCCGAAACCCTAGCTCTCCGGCCATCTCGGCTCGCCGCCGATTGAGGCCGTCTCAAGCCCAACGGTGAGGTCGAGGAGGTGCGCCTCGACGAGTATGGCAACCTGGTGGAGCAGAGCATCTCGGGGAGCTAAGGGGTGGGCGAATTTTGAAGTTCCTTTCTTCTCAGGTTCGCCGGAGATTCCTCAATCGCCATCGATTCCAACCTTCCCCAACCTCGTTGACCATCTCGACGAGACCACGGTGAGCTTGCGCTTCTATTGATACTTAAATTGCATCAATCCGTGGTGCCGTAGCTACCTAGAGCTACTTGGCCGGAATAGAACCACCGCGGCCATGCTTGCCGGCGATGCTCCGGTGATCTAATCGAGCAACAAACCACATCATCGGACTCAGCGAGTTGTAGAGGCCCGGAAAGTGCTACTGGCGCGTCCCGGGAGGCCAAAAATCGGCGTCGCCGTCGTCGTTTGACTCGCCGACGGCGAGTTGACCGGCGAGGTGAGGTGGCAGTGGGGTCCAAACACTGGTTTGACCCAGTCAACTGCCAACGAGGCAGCTGACTCAGCCAGACCCCACCTGTCCGTGACTGAGGGGTAGGATTAGGGCGGTAGCTTTAATTATTCTTGTTTATTTTCAATTTCAATTTTTACTGAAACTTCAAATAAATCTACAAAATTCATATTAACTCAGAAAAATACAAATGAGTTATCAAAATTCTTAGAAAAGTAAACTCTATCCAATAAAAATATAAAATAAATTTTTTATTTTTAATAAAAAATTAATTACTCAATACTTGTTATTTAAGCCTTATTTATTAATTCTAAATTCAATTAAATTCAATAAATAAGGAAAACTTTAAAAATGAAATTGAAACCAGTAAATAAATAAAGAAAACTTTAAAACTAATTTTTCTTTATTGTTTTATTAAATCCTTATTAGAAGGATTAAAAACCCTAATTAGTAATTACCCTAATTATTAATTCATTTAAAAATAATAAAATGCCAAACCCAACATTATTTTATTTCTAAGTTATTAATAACTTCAATTTCCTTATTGAAGTTATTAATCCAAGAATTATAGGGTAACTAGAAAAACCTAGTTCCATATGGTAGAAAAACGAGAATTCATCATTTCATGTGAAACCTAAAACCCTAATTCAATTGGGACACCTAGCTTCATTATTACATGTGAACCCTAAATTGCTTCCAAACCTAAACCCCAAGTAACATGTGATCATGTCACTTCATTAGTTATCATAGATACATAGTAGCAACTAAATACTTGCCTTGCCACATAAAATGTAGATGACCTATCACTAATATATGGGTATCCCATATGTTCATCATCATTAGACCTAACTAATCAAATGGGGTTAACCAAGTGAAAACCCTAGACCCTATTACCCAAAGCCATCATCATTATTTATCCCTATTTAGCATCACACCATTGTGATGAACCTTAATAGCAACCATACCTACTATTTTACTTTACATAACTCTGTTCCACTAAACCCTACTAGTGTGAGATACTTATGAACCATCCTATTTAGGAACCAACCATTCTCTACTTAGTGAATCCAATAACAAACCCTAGACAACCTCAACCTTAGTTATAATACTTCTTATTACATAAGAAGTATGTTCTTCAAAAGTTATTCTTTTGAAGTAAATAAAGAATCATCACCAACCCTGCTTATAGAACCTATCACCCTTAGCTAGCTATCACCAACAAGATGAACCAACCCTGATAGCCACCTTGTATAAATAATTGCTTAGAAGGCCTAGGCTTAACTCAACCTTACCAGTCTAGATGTTGATGAATCCAATCTTATTGGGATCCATCTAATACTTACTCCAGAAACTAGATGAAACCATAGTCAACCATAGAACCCCACCAATCTAATTATCATACTTGTTCTTTATTTAAGAACATGTTCTTCAAAAGTTATTCTTTTGAAATATATAATAAGTAATCATCAACCATGCAATATTAGACTTAAAATTGACAACTGCTCTTTACTTATTATACAACTACTATTCCTGGATGTGTATGATTATTACTATGCATTTTACCACCTGCTTATGATTCTAAAACAACACAACCCTGAATAAGAACCTTGTTTGTGAATCACTCTAAAAGTGCAACATACCCTAAGCAAATCATTTCAACTAACTAATCCTAAATCATCGGGGTTAGGTCACGCTTAGAACGATTGCATCTCATACTTATGCATTATTGCATCCTTGCCCATCTTTTAAACATCGTCCTTACCGGACGATGATGCTATTTCAGAATTTGGAGTTATTGCGTATCGAAGACCTTGTCTGCATAATCTTGCGAGTCAAGAAAGGCAAGTTCATCACTTGCTCATGTCATTTGAGTATTTTTATCAAATTACTTGCAAAGTATTATGGTTATCACTATTGCACAAAAATCAAAACCACTACTTTCATAACTATGAATATGACTATGTGGTGGGCAATGGAACCATGGATTGTGTTGATATGGTGGAGGTTCCATTGCACGGGCTTATATCCATCTAGGATTAAACAACAAATGTCGCCAGTGATTCTTGTGCCGTAATATCCGTGTTAACCATAAGATCCGGAGTGGGACGGAGTAGTCAAAAGTGTTTCCACCTCTCGTTCATCAACGGATGCGCTTTACCGTAGACACTTGTATCTGTCAGGGCAAGCGGTGGGCTGGGGAAGCCTAAAGTCCCCACGGCATAGTCCGTAGACACTTGTCGCTCGAAGTGCAAGCGGTGGGCTGGGGAAGCCTAAAGTCCCCACGGTATCGCGGTCTATGATGGGTTGCAGCTACCGGCGAAGGAGTTTGGTTAACGAGTCCCAAAGCTGTTGTCGTGGTCGGGGTCCATCCTTAAGTGGTATAAGAGGACCGACGAGGACCCGGGGGTCGGGGTATGCAACAAAGGGTGGGTGTTCGAGGTAGCGGAGGAACATGATTGGCTAGACCTTATACCGGGCCTCACACCATAGGAAGTGTGGACGAGCTCGCGGCTCGGTTGGCACCAAGGTTAAGATCTCTTATGGGTAAAGCAACACACCTCTGCAGAGTGTAAAGAAGCGTGACCTGTCACTCCTCGTTCCGGGATTGAGGAACTGCGAACGCGGCCGGAAAGGAGCTCCATGAAGTTCTAGTAAACCGGTGAAGGCCGACGGACATAGTTCTTCCGAATAAAAGCAACCTATTGAAGAAATGATTATGAAAACTTGCATTGGTATTAGACTTTCCGGTCTAATGCTGTAGCTAGTGCATTAAACACCTCTTTCCTATAATGAACTTGTTGAGTACGCTCGTACTCATCCCACTCTTAAATCCCCGCTTAGATATGGAAGCATCGAAGGAGGATCTACGAGTGCAACTCGAAGGCCAAGGAGCCAACAACTACTTCACGAGATAGGACCACGTCGGCGGAGTCGGATACGTCATCCAACAAGGAGAAAACCTAGATTAGCGGTAGAAAGGAACTAGCTTCCTCAACCTAGCTCCTACTTAGCTAGAATCTATTCTTAGCCTCTATAGCTAGTCAAATACTCTACAAATAGAGTTCGTGATAGAATTAGACTACGAGTCGTTCTTCTGGAGTTTATTTGCAGATTTACCTCATTGTAAAGTAGGAGGCTGTGCTGATCTTATGTAATAAAGTCAATGTTGTAATTCTATAGACATGCCTTGGACCCGCATATGTTTCTGTTGTACCACTCTGAGCGATATAATACTAGTGAAACGGTGTTTCATTGGTGTTATATCAGACTTGCATACTACACCATGCAGTGGTATGCCGGGTCACCACAAAAACTCCCAGCCATCTTCTTTGTCAAGAGAGAGGAATCAACACTCTCTCTCTCTCTCTCTCCAATTATCCACCTCCGTTGGCTGCCGGTTTTGGCAGGTCGTTTCTAGCTCAGCTCGTAGACCATGGTGTGCAGGCTCTGTAGCCATGGCGATTTGGTCGCGCCAAGTGGTTCATCCCCGGCTGGGACGAGGATCAATCCGGACGGTGGCTGTTAAGGACCCGATCGCATTTCTTGCTTTCAGCATGGGGTCTACCATGTAAATTTAAGGGATTTAGACGTAATTTCCTGTTAATTTTGTGTCATGCTGTAAACTGCGCTCTGATGCGTATTGGAAATCTGGGTCCTTCAGGATCGTTCGGTTGTCCCTCTAAAAAAAAATCTCTCTCATTCTCGGCCTTTCTCGCTCGCTCGCACGAGTCGCACCCCCCTGCGCACTGACAACCCTGCACAACAGTCAATATCACCAGAAAAAGGATAGACACCATAAATAAGTGGGGCCCCGTGGCTGCTCTCCCTTCGTCTCCTCCCGTGTGATCCCTCTTCCTCCGACTCCCGACCTTGCGGAAAAGAAAAATGAAATGAAAGAGTTTCACTGGACGGGCAAACACATGTGCTGCCTAGTAATAATAATAATAACGTAAAAAAATCGACCTACGAATCTATTATTAAATAAGCTAAACTAGGGTTTTGCCCAGTACTACGGATCAATTTATGAAAATCCAACTACGGGGTTCGATTTGGCCTGCTAATATAAAATTATATAATCCGAACTAGTATTCCTCTAAAAAATCATGTTGGTATGCATCGTTTGGTACTTTTCATAGCTAGAGTGCTTACTCCCTCCGTTAGCAAATAGTCTTCGTATGTCATATAGTAAGCATTCAAGTTGATAAACAAGGTTTAGACATATTCAACCAGAAAAATCATGTATCTACCCCCTATCCCTAAACTCTGACTTATGAAGTCAAGCATCAAGAGATGTGGTTTTTGGTTTCAAACATGGAAATTTCATTTCTAAGTGCGGGCAAACCAGCCTTTAGCTTAACATATTTCTAAGTACAGTACAAGGTTTCAGAAAAATTGAGTGGGGGCGGCTGCCCCCCTTGGCTATAGTCTGGATCCACCCATGCTATAGTTTCAGGCCATTTGGATGACGTCGAAAAAATTCTTTGATTAGAAATGGGGTTTTTCGAACCCCGTAGTTGGATTTTTTTGAACCTTGATCTGTAGTAGTTGGGCAAAACCCTAGTTTAACCTATTTAATTATAGATTCGTAGGTCGATTTTTCTACGTACCTTTTTATTATTACTCTACTATGCAGCACATATGTGTTTGCCCGTCGAGTGAAACTCGGAAGGAGAGAAGAAGGAGGGAGAGCATTATGGTGTCTCCCCTTTTTCGGGCGATGATGTTGACTGTTGTGCGGGGTTTGTCAGTGAGCAGGAGGTGCGAGCGAGCGAGCGAGTCGAGCGAGGCCGAGAATGAGAGAGATTTGTTTTTTTCGTGAGAGGGACAACCGAAGGATCCTGAAGGACCCAGAGACTTCCAATACGCATCCTGATGCGTCTTCTCTTGACAAAGAAAATGGCTGGGAGTTTGCGTACCTATTGCACGTGACTTGTGCTCACTGAATTGTGGGACCTCACGCATGGGCACCACACGTAAGTGACAGACCTGTTGGTGTAAAAACCTCGGTTGATTATTATAGTGCATTAGAACAAAGATTCCTATGGATTCAAGGGTAGGAAATCCAAGTTAACTCATTTACATGACATTATTTTTTCCATGAAGCAAAGTTAACACATCTATCAATTGGTACATTTTGGAGTGACTAAGAAGGATCCATGCTTACCTTTTCGTTTTCACGTGTTAAACTTGTTTAAATCTTGGTCAAACCTAGGATTTGACGAGAGATTCAAATGGGCGGAAAATTCAAAAATAAAACAGAAAAATGAAAAACCAAAGCACATACGTAGTTTTCTTATGTCATATAGTAAGCATTCAAGTTAATAAACAAGGTCTACACATATTCAAACCATACAAATCATGTATCTACCCCTAACCCTAAACTACTGTCTTATGAAGTCAAGCATGAAGAGAAGTGGTTTTGGGTTTCAAACATGGAAATTTCAAAAACCTCCCAAAAACTTCATTTAGAGTGACTAAGAAGGATAAATGCTTCCCTTTTCATTTTCATGTTTTAAACTTGTTTAAATCTTGGTCAAACCTAGGATCTGACCAAGATTCAAATGGGCATCAAAAATAAAAAAAATCAGAAAAATGAAAAACCAAAGAACACAGTCTTCTTATGTCATATAGTAAGCATTAAAGTTGATAAACAAGGTCTAGACGTATTCAAACCGGACAAATCATGTATCTACCCCTAACCCTAAACTCTGTCTTATGAAGTCAAGCATGAAGAGAAGTTGTTTTGGGTTTCAAACATGGAAATTTCAAAAACCCTCCCCAGAGCTACATTTTGGAGTGACTAAGAAGGATAAATGCTTAATTTTTCATATTCATGATTTAAACTTGTTCAAATCTTGGTCAAACATAGGATTTGACCAAGATTCAAATGGGCATAAAAATTCAGAAAAAACAATAAAATGAAAAACCAATGCACATGGTCATCTTATGTCATCTAGTAAGCATTCAATTAAGTTGATAAACAAGGTCTAGACATATTCAAACCAGAAAAATCATGTATCAACAAGCTACCCCTAACCTCAAACTCTGTCTTATGAAGACAAGCATGAAGAGAAGTGTTTTTTGGTTTCAAACATGGAAATTTCAAAAACCCTCCCAAGAGCTACATATTGGAGTGACTAAGAAGGATAGATGCTTAATTTTTCATATTCATGTTTTAAACTTGATTAAATCATGGTCAAACCTAGGATTTGACCAAGATTCAAATGGGCATCAAAATTCAAAAAAAATGAAAAACCAATGCACATAGTCATCTTATGTCATCTAGTAATTAAGCATTCAATTAAGTTGATAAACAATGTCTAGACATATTCAAACCAGAAAATTTATGTATCAAGCTACCCCTAACCCCAAACTCTATCTTATGAAGTCTAGCATGAAGAGAAGTACGTGGTTTTTTGGTTCAAACATGGAAATTTCAAAAACCCTCTCAAGATCGAGCTTCATTTTGGAGTGACTACGAAGGATACATGCTTAATTTTTCATATTCATTTTTTAAACTTGTTTAAATCATGGTCAAACCTAGGATTTGACCAAGATTCAAATGGGCATAAAAATAAAAAAAACAATAAAATGAAAAACCAATGCACATAGTCATCTTATGTCATCTAGTAAGCATTCAATTAAGTTGATAAACAAGGTCTAGACATATTCAAACCAGAAAATTCATGTATCAAGCTACCCCTATCCCCAAACTCTGTCTTATGAAGTCAAGCATGGAGAGAAGTACGCGGTTTTTGGTTTCAAACATGGAAATTTCAAAAACCCTCTCAAGAGCTTCATTTTGGAGTGACTACGAAGGATACATGCTTAATTTTTCATATTCATGTTTTAAACTTGTTTAAATCATGGTCAAACCTAGGATTTGGCCAAGATTCAAATGGGAAAAATTTAAAAAAAATGAAAAATCAAGGCACATAGTCTTCTTATGTCATATAGTAAGCATTCAATTAAGTTGATAAACAAGGTCTAGACATATTCAAACCAGAGAAATCATGTATCTACCCCCTAACCCTAAACTCTATCTCATGAAGTCAAGCGCATGCATGAAGATATGTCGTTTTTGGTTTCAAACATTGAAATTTCAAAAACCCTCCCAAGAGCTTCATTTCGAAGTGATTAATTAAGAAGCATACATGCATGCTTACTTTTTCATATTCATGTTTTAAACATATTCAAATCTTGGTGAAACCTAGGATTTGACCAAGATTCAAATGGGTATAAAAATTCAAAAAAAAACAAAAAAGGTCTTCTTATGTTATATAGTAGGCATTCAATTAAGTTGATAAACAAGGTCTAGACATATTCAAACAAGAAAAATCATGCATGTATCTACCCCTAACCCTAAACTCTGTTTCATGAAGTCAAGCATGAAGATATGTGGTTTTTGGTTTCGAATATGGAAATTCAAAAACCCTCCCAAGAGCTTCATTTTGAAGTGACTAAGAAGCATACATGCTTACTTTTTCATATTCATGTTTTTAACTTATTCAAATCTTGGTGGAACCAAGGATTTGACCAAGATTCAAATGGGTATAAAAATTCAAAAAAACAAGGTATTCTTATCTTATATAGTAAGCATTCAATTAAGTTGATAAACAAGGTCTACACATATTCAAACCAGGAAAATCATGTATCTACCCCCTAACCCTAAACTTTGTCTTATGAAGTCAAGCATGCATGAAGAGAAGTGGTTTTTGGTTTCAAGCATGGAAATTTCAAAAACCCTCCCAAGAGCTTCATTTTGGAGTGACTAAGAAGCATACTTACGTGCTTACTTTTTCATATTCATGTTTTAAACTTGTTCAAATCTTGGTTAAACCTATGATTTGACCAAGATTCAAATGGGTATAAAAAATGAAAACCAAGGTCTTCTTATGTCATATAGTAAGCATTCAATTAAGTTGATAAACAAGGTCTAGACATATTCAAACCAGAAAAATCATGTATCAAGCTACCCCTAACCCCTAACTCTGTCTTATGAAGTCAAGCATGAAGATAAGTACGTGGTTTTTTGGTTTCAAACATGGAAATTTCAAAAACCCTCTCAAGATCGAGCTTCATTTTGGAGTGACTACGAAGGATACATGCTTACTTTTTCATATTCAGGTTTTAAACTTGTTTAAATCATGGTTAAACCTAGGATTTGACCAAGATTCAAATGGGCATAATTTAAAAAAAACAAAAAATGAAAAACCAAGGCACATAGTCTTCTTATGTTATATAGTAAGCATTCAATTAAGTTGATAAACAAGGTCTAGACATATTCAAACCAGAGAAATCATGTATCTACCCCTAACCCTAAACTCTGTCTCATGAAGTCAAGCATGATGATATGTGGTTTTTGGTTTCAAACATGGAAATTTCAAAAACCCTCCCAAGAGCTTCATTTTGAAGTGATTAATTAAGAAGCATACATGCATGCTTACTTTTTCATATTCATGTTTTAAACTTATTCAAATCTTGGTGAAACCTAGGATTTGACCAAGATTCAAATCCGTATAAAAATTAAAAAATAAAATAAAAAACAAGGTCTTCTTATGTTATATAGTAAGCATTCAATTAAGTTGATAAATAAGGTCTAGACATATTCAAACCAAAAAAATCATGTATCTACCCCTAACCCTAAGCATGTATCTCGTTGTTTGCGCTATGATACAATATCTACCTATGTTACACTAATCTCCTCTCTCCTACTTAATTAGCTGCCACATCAGCGGTTTTGTGGGACCAATGTGTATGATACTAGCTATGATACTAGCACTATCATGTGGGTACCTAAATCTCGAGTCAAAGTTTGACACGAAACCGATGTGGACTTTATTAATGGTGGAAGGGAGTAACAATCATAAGCACATTATTATTATTGATTGAACAACATTTTATTTGATGTGCCATAAGAAGTTTAGAAACTCCTAGCCCCTGGAGGTGGCGTTTTGGCACACGCGTGCATATGCACCCATTATTGAAAATAATAAAAAAACAATTATATAAATGTTAAAAAAATCTGACATAATTTTTTTGGTATACATTGTGACATCCTATGTTCGTTCATAAGTTTTTGTGGAAAAACAACATTTTGTGTGGTGTGTACAAAAAAGGCAAAAAATGTGCTTGTACGTAGTCGTGTTACAGCATCAAAATTTGTCTTTTTTACAGGAACATTTTAGTTTAGAATTTTTTGACACTTTGAAATGTGGATTCACATAATGGATTCCTCTACCTCGACCCCCTTGGATTCCTGAACAGACTTACAGTACTACTAGTAGGGCCTACTATTTTTTATTATTATTACCTACTGCAGCCAAAATTTAATCTCATCGAGCGGTAAAATTCCCCGCCAACGCCCAAATATCTCGCGCCGCAAAGTTTCAGATCTGCGAATATTTTTCCCCTCAAAAGAAGGACTGCAAAATTCCCTTTTTCTCCTCTATCGCCCAGCTTCGCCCTAGTTTCGCCCGCAAGCCCTCAGAGAAATCGCCCCTCCTACCTACCTCCCACCTTCACGGCCGCCGCGGAAAATCACCGCCGCACTTCGCCGTTCAAGCTGCCACGGCTTCAAACCTCGAGGCTGCCCTATCCGCTTGATCCGCACCTACTCCGGCGTCCACTGCACCGTATCTCTTTCGCCGACTCTATCGACCACCGCACCTGACCAGCTTCGCCGACACCGACGTCCCCGTGCACTGCACATCATCTGCTTCACCGACCTTCTACTTCGGCCGGCGCGCCTGAACACTTCATCGACCGCCCGGCATGTCCTTCTCCGACCCCCCAAGATCTGCTTCCCCGGCACCCACCGCAACGGCCGTCCCCTCGCCGACCTCCACGTCACCCGTAAGAACGCGGAACACGTCTAAACGCCGCCCGGAAATAGGTAACCGGACATCCTGCGCGTTTTGTTACGTTAGGAGTATTGCGGTGGCTGTATTTCTGAATTCTTGCTATATTTTTAACTTACAAGTGCTTTCGTTGGTAACCACCTCATCCTTTAGATTTAAACACGACGCATAAGTATTTTTTCCCCTGACCTAACCCACCCATTTGCTGAAACTCTACATGGTATCAGAGCCTAGGTTTCCTTCCTGCTAGTGCTAGCCGCCCCAAACAGTACCATACAAGTTCTTCCTTTGACCACAAAAACCACCGTTGAGATGTAGAAATCCCGGCGGCGGGAGGCCGCATCAGGTGCTCTGCGTGGGTTGCGGCTATCACACACAGCGATGTGAGTTGTGTGAGATCGGCGGCTGCTCGCGCGGGGACAAAGAAGAGGGTGAAAATCGTTTTGGTTTAGAAAGGAGAGAAGAGGAAGTTAATCCGTGGCAGAGAGATCTGGATCCGTGCGAGGGGAGATGTTGGAGGCGTGCGGAGTGGGCCGAGCCTTTGAGCGCAGGGCGGAGCCGGAGGTTGGTGCTGGACGTTGACCGGCGCGAGCCGGTCGATGTGGCCAGGTGCGGTCTGCCAGGTTGGCCAGGGCGCGCAGACGAGGCGCCATCCGAGTGGAAGTGAGGAGAAAATGGAGATGTGAGGCTGTGAGGATATGTTGTGATGGAGTTGATGAGGCTGCGGTTGAGTCGTGATGGAGTTGATGAGGCTGCGGTTTAGTAGTGATGGTGATGGTTGTGGATATGTCCAGGGGAAAGGCATGCGTGCCTGAGGTGAGACTGGTTGAGGCCTGACCGGGGGATAGGCATGGGTGCTTGAGGAGTGGATGGTTGAGGCAGGAGTTGGCTGGGGGTTTGTGGGAGAGACGGAAGAGGTCAGTGGCCGGGCAGTGGAGAAGAGAGGCTGAGGACATTGAGGCGAGTGTGGATGGTTCTGCGGAACTTGTGTGGTGAGGCAGCCGGGGTTGTTGAGGACGTGTATGGTTAGGAGTTGTGCCTATCCCAGATGGTTGAAGGCTGGATGTCTTCGCTGCTGATGAAGAGATGAATCGAGATGACAAGATGATGGAAAGTGCAATGCTTGTCATGTATCCTAGGAGTTATGCTTGAAAGTTCATTACTCGTCGTTGTCATATGTGTCATGTTGTTGTTGCAAGATGGCCATGGTTGTTTACCCATGATCATCTTGAGGGGGTGTGTTGGACCATGAGTGAGTTTAGTAGTAGCGCTGTAGTAATATTGTATCCGGTGTGAGGCCCATAGAGGCCCATGTCCAGTAGTATTGTAACCCTAACTCGGATGATATAAATACGAGTGTGGTGGTATGAGTGATTTAACCCACCCATTCGCTGAAACTCTACAAAATATGAGCCACCAATCATGAACCGTTGAATGCTCTACATGTCCACGATTGACAACAACAAAGCCTTTATTCCCAAACAAGTTGGGGTAGGCTATACAAGTCCACCATTGACACGATTACAATTTCTCACTATTTGGCCGTAGGCTACTGCTCTAGTTACATCATGTTTGATATCTTTCTGCGATCCTGTATTACATGTTTATGCACATCATAATGCTTCTACTTTGGTGTCAATTTAATTATAGAAAATCCTTGAGTCATAACTGTTTGTTGTTATTACACATGCACATCTTACACTCAGAAACGTAGAGTAAAGCTCGCCTATAATCATGTAAGTACCTGCTATTTTTTGTATATTGCTTAATGCAAACTTCTATATCTTGGATCCTGTTTACATTTACAATTGGCCTCTCCTTCATGCGAGAGGAGAAACGGTGAGGCACCGGGTTCTTATGTCCAAGTACACGATGAGGTCCGTGTGACTCAAAAAAAAGCTCACGTAAGTTCCCTGTTTTTTTTGGAATGTTAATTTACCTCCTGTGCGTAGTTCAATTGCATCATTTTTCTGTATGTTGCACTACCTAAGTTGCCTAATGGAATCTAATAAAATATAAACAATTACCATATGGAACATTGCACACTGCCTTTGACCCATCGGCATCCGGCATGCACAGGTATAAGTTACATGATTTGGCTATGTTAAACAAGTCCTGAAATTCTATTATGTTAATTTTTTGCTGTTGCTTCATTGAGTTTGCTGTTGTTCCATGGCTAGTGCATGAAGTTTGATAGAAATGATCCTAGCTGAAATGATGCACTTCGTGTTTTTTTATTGCTTTATTCCTAACCTAGCTTCCTATTCTACTTGAAACATGATTGCTTTATTCCTAACCTAGCTTCCTATTCTACTTGAAACATGATTGCTTTATTCCTAACCTAGCTTCCTATTCTACTTGAAACATTGTGAAAAAAATAGTTATATTACTTGTTTAAATGTCTAGCTTTGTTTTTATGAGTCCCATTGACATGATGTGGTATATCCATATTCAAATGATCTGGTTGTTTATATAATACGCTCCATGTTCAATTGCTTCATTCATTTTCTAGTAATCTACTAGTAAGTAGCACGTGCTTTGCACGTCACGACATATATAATTTTAAAATATATTTCCATATTTTATTTGATGTTGATAATTATTATTTTTTGCTAAAATTACTCACAAAGCCTAAAGTTTGGCTTTTGAAAAACTAATACACCCTAAAAGAAGTAATGGAAGGAGTAATATGTGAGTTCACTACAATTAAGTTTTTAGTCAGTATGAAATAGAAGTATACCCTAATACGAAAGTGACAAAACTTTTTCATGGACACCCCATTAGGATTATGTATATTTTTGTGATTAGAGTCGAGAATTTTTAAGGATCTATCTTACCTTTTGCGGCATGCATATTGCACGGCAAGACTATCTAATTTATATATTTCTACTCCGTACCATATTTTTTGAAATTTAAAATACATTATCCAATATCTATGTATAAATTTACTACCTCAATACTTTTTATGTGACCCACACATGGCCACCGTTAGATTTTATATCAAAACTGGTTTGTCATGGGAAAAAAAGTTAGACCTTAATATGAGTAAATACGAAATATTAGTACTAAATTAATATATAATATTTTATCAGCCTTGGTTGGTGGACCAATGAACTTCGTATCTTCGAGCTTGAAGATGGTTCTTGTAACATAGTAATTGCTATTTGTTTTCCTAGCACAGAATTATATATCAATATCTTCACATAACCATGTACGATGAAGATGATATTTTTCATAACACGGTGCCAATGTAGACGATGGCTTGTGCTTCTATAAACTCCCAAAACAAAAATGTTTTCTTGAGTAAAACAAAAGAACGGCTGAGATTAAATGATACATGTTTGGTATTAGGGGTGAGATGGCTGAGATTAAATGATACCATGATACTCTTTCGGGGGATTACACTATTTTAAATTTTGATGGTATATGAAAGCTAAAGCCTTAGATTTTGTTGGCAAGTGAATGTTGTCATTGGCCCTGTTATGGATTTTGCATTTCTATTGCCACTACTTGTACTGACATCTCGCTTCATTCGTGTTTAATTCGGTCCCGTTGGTACTCGAACCCGGGTGGGCTGGCTGTGCACTCGCAAGCCTTGCCACTGAGCTAGCACTCAGTTCTCAGATTAAGCAATGCCTCGTTATGCTTAATTTAAATGTTATGGCACTTCATACAAGCCATACAATTAATTGTTGCATTGACCTTCTACGTTGTCGAAGGCACTATATGAGTCATGCTTAAATCAATCATACATTATTTTCCTAATTGTATCCAATCCAACATGCACATGTTTTGGTTGTATTTGGCTATTTGCTAGATTTCTTACGTGCGGTGACCTGGCTTCGTTATTGGGCACATGATGTCTAGTTGCTTGGTTCATTGTATACATCATCGCCATGATCTAGTTTGGTTTGTTCTAAGAGGCATGTGGCTTAACTGGTTTCTTTGTTATATCTGCCCATGGTTCTTTCAAAATTATGTCAACGATGTTGTTTGTTTGCCGTGTATTGTATTGCATTTTAACTTGTTTTGTCTTAGTTTCAGCATGCAAACAAAGCTGTAATGTCAGTAGGGACAACCCATTTATCAAGTGTTGCGGTCATTTCACAGAGCAACAGTGACAGTGGCATGTGCTCTCATTGGTCCACTGAGTCCAGTACACCAACCGTTCCAGAAGAAATAGATGTACGAGGCTCTATTTTGGATTGCTTGCTATGTTATATCAGCTCAATGATGCTCTTGAAATTGGAGGTCTTTTATTGCATCATATGATGTTGTAACTTGTTTTATCTAAATTTCAGGCTTCAAATAAAGCTACAAAGCCAGAAGCAAGGGCCAATGCCTCAAGTATTGATGTTTCACAAAGCAGCAGTGAGAGTGCATATTGCTCGCATAGGCCCATGGTATCTATTGCTCAACTTAATCCGGCACAAAGAGATTTGGGGGATGCACTCCAAGAGGCAGTTGATATATTTGGGCGGGAAAACAAAGATGATGAAATAATTGCCAACACACGCCAAGAGATACATGAATTGAAAAATAGGCAAACTTTGACAGAAAATGTTCTAAAGAATCTCCTATGCACTTGTCATGGTAAGCCGGTTGTGATGTGTGCAGGAATTGAAGGTGTCTAAATAAACTTTGATTACGTTGTTCGGTCAAGTGGATTGCTGATGCCAATGCTTGTAATTACTTACTTGCTCAAAATTTCGTTCAAAATTTCGTGGTACTGTAATAATTGCAAATTTTGTTGTTGTACTAAAATTAGATATGTTCCATGTGGCTGCTGTATTTTGTGTGAAATAATATCCTGTTGTGTACTTCAATTAAACCATAAATCGGTTGCATGCTTGAAAATTTGAATACGAGCGCACGTGTGAGCTGTTTTACGCTCGTAATGCAATAAAGGCTGTTTCTTCGAAGACTATGAACATGGTAGCCCATTAATAATACCTTAATAATTATGCCTGCTAGCAAGATAGATGGTCCTTATTATAGTCAGGCATGCCAACTTGTATGATTAAAAGTCGTTCCTACACATTAAATCTACCATCTGCATTTTTCTACGTAATAACTTTTCTTTTTACACAACTCAAAACTTGTCATGCTAATATGAAATTCGAGATGGCAAAACATGGGAAAGATAAAGATATCACCAAAAACTCTTTCTGCGAAATGCTGGGTTTTGAAGCCCAAGTCCAAGTCTTTCTCTGCTCAAGTTTTGGAGGAACAACTCCAAGTAGAACGAGTTGCAATAGCTATGCTAAGAACAAAAGTTGACATGTTGAGATCGAGATTAGAAGCATGTGATGCCCTACTGCACGAGGCCAATCAAGTTCGTTATAATCTCCCAAAGACTAAGAAAATGCCATAGATAATTGGAGATGAACACTACATAGTGAGTACATTGGTCTTGTGAAATGTTTCCTTAGATTATGGCACCTTTCCTACTTTTGTTGGTGGATGCATTTATCTGCGGTTGGGATCAACTTGGTAGTTGTTCCTGTGGATGTTATATAAATTAATTGCATAGCCTTTTTCAATCAGTTCGAACTTAAATGGTATCATAGCCAAGGTCTCAAGTTTGAATTGTCGAACGTGTGGTTTAATTTAATCTCAGTCGGGCGGCAAAATCTCCCACCAATCCTGAAATATTTCAAACGCATTTTTGAATTGGATTAAGAAGATAGGGACAGAGATCCAGTGCCCCCACGTTCACAGGGCACAACGTGACCTGAGGCTTCCCATCCACCATTCGTTTCAATCCAACGGCAAGGAAAGCAACAACGTGACCCGATTAATTTCTGCTGAACTGAAGAGCTGCAGTGTTCTCTCGAACACTGAAGAAATAGAGAAGGGAACGAGAAGATGATTTCGGTCCGAGCGCATCTGGCTGGGCCAAAAATGCGTACGGTACACGCTCCAGCGGAGCGACGCATAGTGACTGGGCCGTTCACAGCGACGCAAACATGCCTAAATATGCGCCTCAGATCCGTCGCGCGGACGCTGCGTGGACGCGTAAAGTGTTTGCTCGCGTCTGGCTGACGTTTCGTTGGGCCTGATACGTCCCCGACGTATCCATAATTTCTGTCGTTCCATGCTTGTTTTATGACAATACTTACATGTTTTGCTTGCACTTTATAATGTTTTTATGCGTTTTCCGGAACTAACCTATTAACAAGATGCCACGGTGCCGGTTCATGTTTTCTGCTGTTTTTGGTTCCGAGAAAGGCTGTTCGGGCAATATTCTCGGAATTGGACGAAATCAACGCCAAACCTCCTATTTTTCCCGGAAGGCTCCGAACACCGAAGAAGAGTCGGAGAGGGGCCGAGAGGGCCACCACACCATAAGGCGGCGCGGCCTGGCTCGGGCCCGCGCCACCCTATGGTGTGGAGCCCCCAGGCACCCCCCTGCGCCGCCTCTTCGCCTATAAAATCCCTTTCAACCTAAAAACGCAGTACCAATTGACGAAACTCCAGAAAGACTCCAGGGGCGCCGCCACCGTCGCGAAACTCCAATTCGGGGGACAGAACTCTCGTTCCGGCACCTGCCGGGACGGGGAAGTGCCCCGGAAGCCATCTCCATCGACGCCACCGCCTCCATCATGCTCCGTGAGTAGTTCCCCCATGGACTACGGATTCTAGCGATAGCTAGTCGGTATTCTCTCCTCCATGTACTTCAATACAATGATCTCATGAGCTGCCTTACATGATTGAGATTCATCGATGTAATCGGTGTTGTGTTTGTTGGGATCCGATGGATGATACATTATGATTAGTCTATCTATAAAGTTTGTGAAGTTATTGTTGCTTGCAATCTTGTTATGCTTAATGCTTGTCACTAGGGCCCGAGTGGCATGATCTTAGATTTGAGCTCTATACTTATTGCTTAGATTGTATCTACAAGTTGTATGCACATGTCACTGTCCGGAACCAATGGCCCCGAAGTGACAGAAATCGGGACAACCGGAGGGGATGGTAGTGATGTGAGGATAACATGTTTTCACGGTGTGTTAATGCTTTGCTCCGGTACTCTATTAAAAGGAGTACCTTAATATCCAGTAGTTTCCCTTGAGGCTCGGCTGACACCGGCTGGTAGGACAAAAGATGTTGTGCAAGTTTCTCATTGCGAGCACGTACGACTATAATTGGAAAACACGCCTACATAATTAATAATCTTGATGTTCTATCTTAATGCTTTATCAATCCTATCAATTGCCCAACTGTAATTTGTTCACCCAACACTTATCACTTATTGGAGAGTTACCACTAGCGTAGATCGCTGGGAACCCCGGTCCATCTCTCATCATTATATACTCGTTCTACATGTCATTGGAAGTAGTATCAACTATTTTCCGGTGCCATTGCTCTCATATTGCTATTACTTGCTGTCGTATTCTTGTTACTATTGCTCTCATATTACTTGCTACTTTCACATCACCCCTGTTGCTAGTGCTTTTCCAGGTGCGGCTGAATTGACAACTCGGTTGTTAAGGCTTATAAGTATTCTTTACCTCCCCTTGTGTCGAATCAATAAATTTGGGTTTTACTTCCCTCGAAGACTATCGCGATCCCCTATACTTGTGGGTTATCAAGACTGTTTTACGGCGCCGTTGCCGGGGAGGCATAGCTCTACTCATAAGTTCACACAGGGAGTACACTCTACCTCTCTCTCTGTTTTATTTTATTTTGTTTTGCTTAGTTTACTTTTGTCTAGTTTATTTGTGCTTAGTTTATTTCTGTCTAGTATTATTTTGCGTAGTTTACTTTTGCTTAGTTTATTTTTGTCTTGTTTTATTTGTCTCATATACCCAAAAATCCATAAAAATTTGAAAAACCAAAAAATTAAAAACTGCTGTTATGGGAGAACCTACAACCTACTTGGAGCTTATAGAATGTTATAATAATTATAGAGAATCAAGAACTGATAAAATAATGAGTGCTATGATAGAGAAATTAAATACAATTGCTAAAATCTTGCTTAGACGCCATGATATAAACTGTTGCTCTCAACAGGATACTAAACATCTTAAATTTCAATGTGGCTTTAGTGAGGAATTTTTTATTAAGAGCTATAATCGGAATTGCTATATTTATTATGGGTTCGAAGAGGTAGAACAATTTGTCTTATTTATGGGAGCCTCCGAGATAGAATCCTTCATGGTTGATAATTATGAAACTTGTGCTATTTGTAAGGACCTTAAAGATTATGTCTCTACTATCCTTAATTCTTGCATAGAATGCTACAGTAGGAATCCTTATATCCTTGATTATAAAGAGAGACACATTAATGCACAAGAATGCACTCACAATTTGCGAGGAACCGGTGGAAGAAGAAATTGATGAACACGAAAGCTCATTGGATGAAAAAGAGGAGGAAATTGATGAACCTGAAATCTCATTGGATGAAAAAGAAGAGGAGAGCGACGAACAAAAGGGGGAAGAATGGATTAGCTACCCATGCCAACCTTCTAATGAGAGTAACTCTTTATCTCTTACACTATTTGATTGTCCTCCATGCTTACCGAAAGAGGTTGAATGTTATGTTCCTGTGGATTCTCTTGAAATATTCCCTATGAGTAAAACTTGTGAGAATAATTATGCTACTGTTATTTATGATAATCCATGCTACTTTGATAAATCTTATGATAATGCTTTGTTTGTGCCTGATGTTGAAATGCATGGTACTAAAGAATTTTGCTTAGCAAATGTTTATGATAAAGCTCTAGATGATGGTCCTATGTTACTTGATACTATTAATTGTACTACTAATGAAAATGGGATTGGAGAGTCCTTGACTTATTCTATGAGTCCCATATCTCTTGAGATTGATCAACTACCTTGTTATATCATTAATAAAAGTAAGTTTGAAAGTTTTTATTCCACTATTCTTGAACTTGATAAAAATTATGTGTTTGGAAATCATGAGAAGCATGCTGCATGTGATTGTTATATTGTTGAGTTTATTCATGAAGCTACTGAAAATTATTATGAGAGAGGAAAATATTGTTGTAGAAATTTGCATGGTACTAAAACACCTCTCTATATGCTTAAAATTTCGAAGTTACACTTGTTCTATCTTCCTATGCTTGTTACTTTGCTTTTCATGAACTTGTTTATTTACAAGATTCCTTTGCACAGGAAGCATGTTAGGCTTAAATGTGTTTTGAATTTGCCTCTTGATGCTCTCTTTTGCTTCAAATACTATTTCTTGCGAGTGCATCATTAAAGCTGCTGAGCCCATCTTAATGGCTATAAAGAAAGCAACTTCTTGGGAGATAACCCATGTGTTATTTTGCTACAGTACTTTGTTTTATATTTGTGTCTTGGAAGTTGTTTACTACTTTAGCAACCTCTCCTTATCTTAGTTTTGTGTTTTGTTGTGCCAAGTGAAGCCTCTAATCGAAGGTTGATACTAGATTTGGATTTCTGCGCAGAAACAGATTTCTATCTGTCACGAATCTGGGCTGTTTTCTCTGTAGGTAACTCAAAAAAATATGACAATTTACGTGCGTGTTCCTCAGATATGTACACAACTTTCATTAGTTTTGAGTTTTCTGATTTGAGCAATGGAAGTATTTATTTAAAATTCGTCTTTACTGGCTGTTCTGTTTTGGCAGATTCTGTCTCTGTTTTTTGCATTGTCTCTTGTGGACTTTAAGCGAGCTTTTCTAGACATAGAGAGCTGTAGCTAATGTTTTATTGAGTTCTTGCAATTTGCCACTACAGGACCAAGGTGGATTCAAATTTTTTGAGTACTAACCCCTCTAATGAAGTTTATGAGAAGTTTGTTGTGAAGGAAGTTTTCAAGGGTCAAGAGAGGAGGATGATATATGATCAAGAAGAGTGAAAAGTCTAAGCTTGGGGATGCCCCCGTGGTTCATCCCTGCATATTTTAAGAAGATTCAAGCGTCTAAGCTTGGGGATGCCCAAGGCATCCCCTTCTTCATCAACTTATCAGGTTCCTCCCCTGAAACAATATTTTTATTCGGTCACATCATATGTGCTTTACTTAGAGCGTCTGTGTGCTTTTATTTTTGTTTGTGTTTGAATAAATTCGGATCCTAGCAATCCTTGTTTGGGAGAGAGACACGCTCCGCTTTTTCATATGAACACTTGTTCTTCGTTTTACTTTTAATGTTCAATGATAAAAGTTGGAAGCTACAATACTTATTTTGTTGGAAAAAGAAAATGCCTCATAATGTCTTGGATAATTTGACACTTGGCAATTGTTTTGAGCTCTCAAGTAGATCATGATTAATTTTTTTTCATATAGTTTAAACCTATTAGTGGAGAACTACCGTAGAGCTTGTTGAAATTGGTTTGCATGATTGATCTCTCTTAAGGTCTAGATATTTTCTAGTAAAAGTGTTTGAGCAACAAGGAAGACAGTGTAGAGTATTATAATGCTTGTAATATGTTCTTATATAAGTTTTGCTGTACCGGTTCATACTTGTGTTTGCTTCAAACAACCTTGCTAGCCTAAGCTTTGTACTGAGAGGAAATGCTTCTCGTGCATCCAAAATCCTTGAGCCAACTACTATGCCATTTGTGTCCACCATACCTACCTACTATGTGGTATTCCCTGCCATTCCAAAGTAAATTGCTTGAGTGCTACCTTTAAACAATTCAAAATGCTTCTCAATTTGTGTCAATGTTTTATAGCTCATGAGGAAGTATGTGGTGTTTATCTTTCAATCTTGTTGGGCAACTTTCACCAATGGACTAGTGGCTTCATCCGCTTATCCAATAATTTTGCAAAAAGAGTCGGCAATGGGATTCCCAGTCCCAAATTAATTAACCAAAATAGACACTCCTCCATGGTATGTGATTGATGGACGGCACCCGAAGGATTCGGTTAGCCATGGCTTGTGTAAGCAAAGGTTGGGAGGAGTGTCATCATAATAAAACTAAAATAAAAGGGCACTCCTTCATGGTATGAGATTGTTGGCAGGCACCCGAGGATTCGGTTAGCCATGGTTTGTGAAAGAAAGGTTGGAAGGAGTGCCACCCAAAAATAAAATAAAATGGGAGCCGCTCTTTGAAGGTTTGTCTGGCAAGGGGGTTAGAGTGCCCACTACCATTCGTTGACAACAACAAACACCTCTCAAAATTTTACTTTTATGCTCTCTTTATGTTTTCAAAACCAAAGCTCTAGCACAAATATAGCAATCAATGCTTCCTCTCGCGAAGGGCCATTCTTTTACTTTATGTTGAGTCGGTATACCTACTTCCTTCCATCTTAGAAGCAAACACTTGTGTTAACTGTGCATTGATTCTTACATACTTGCATATTTGCATTCATCATATTACTTTGTGTTGACAATTATCCATGAGATATGCATGTTGAAAGTTGAAAGCAACCGCTGAAACTTATATCTTCCTTTGTGTTGCTTCGATGCCTTTACTTTGAATCTATTGCTTTATGAGTTAACTCTTGTGCAATCTTTTGATGCTTGTCTTGAAAGTACTATTCACGAAAAGTTTTGCTATATGTTATCTATTTGTTAGCAACTATAGATCATTGCCTTGAGTCACTTCATTCATTTCATATGCTTTGTAATAGTATGATCAAGGTTATGTAAGTAGCATGTCACTACAGAAATTATTCTTTTTATCGTTTACCTGCTCGGGACGAGCGAGAACTAAGCTTGGGGATGCTGATACGTCCCCGACGTATCCATAATTTCTGTCGTTCCATGCTTGTTTTATGACAATACTTACATGTTTTGCTTGCACTTTATAATGTTTTTATGCGTTTTCCGGAACTAACCTATTAACAAGATGCCACGATGCCAGTTCTCGTTTTCTAGCTGTTTTTGGTTCCGGAAAGGCTGTTCGGGCAATATTCTCGGAATTGGACGAAATCAACGCCAAACCTCCTATTTTTCCCGGAAGGCTCCGAACACCGAAGAAGAGTCGGAGAGGGACCGAGAGGGCCACCACACCATAAGGCGGCGCGGCCTGGCCTGGGCCCGCGCCACCCTATGGTGTGGAGCCCCCAGGCACCCCCCTGCGCCGCCTCTTCGCCTATAAAATCCCTTTCGACCTAAAAACGCAGTACCACTTGACGAAACTCCAGAAAGACTCCAGGGGCGCCGCCACCGTCGCGAAACTCCAATTCGGGGGACAAAACTCTCTGTTCCTGCACCCTGCCGGTGTAACCTCCCATGTTTGTAATAAAGAGAAACCTTGCACTCATGAGCATAGCATGCATTTAATTTAACTCCTAAAAAAAATTGCATTTCTGAGGAAAATCAAACTCTCTAAATGTCGAAATCAAATAGACAAACTGTAGTATGAGTAGTTCCAGTTTACACTTGTTCTGTAAGTAGAGTGAACAGCCTCAACGTTTGGATTTGTATCTACTACAGAACCACCTATCTAAAATATATTCAGAGTGCACCGCTCTTGTCTCAACTAGTCGTGACCAAGTAGTACTACTCCACCCAGCAAAGCACATAGCAATCCAGAGAACACCTTATCCATCAAGTCATCGCCATCGGGGAAACTGAGAACCAGCGACCATGGCTGGGACCTAGCTGAGAGGAAATTTAGCTGAGGGAGTAAAGGAGTTCAGGGAGGAAAGGATCCAGGGAGGGGAAGGTCCGGCAGTCTCGCCGGAGCAGTCGTCGGAGCAGTCGCCGGAGTCCGCGGCCGGCCGGCGGAATCAATCAGTGAGGGCACGAGGACAGACTAGAAGGCCGACCCATCCAGAAGCTGAGCTAGGAACCCACTTGTTCAGGTATAGCTGGTAGTGATTCTGCCATGCTTACAACCTTTGTTTTATGGAGTATTTTCGTTGCTCAGCTGCTGCGGTGCCACTTCAGTTTGCTCCAGGAACTAATAGGATCACTGATTTCTTGCGTTCGTAAGAATAGAAGCACCATACAGCTATTTGTAATTCCCCATGGTCCGGTTGTAGTTTTGGTCAGAGGTGGAAAAGATTCAGTTTCACATACTCTTCTCTTGCAAACACGTATCAGATCCAGAACATATTTCTAGACAGCTAGTACATGTGCTCGGTAGAAGCTCATGTTCAGCTACCTATGCCTTTCCTGTGAACTCTTTGCCATACCAAATACCAGCTGATAGTGCTATATATTTGTGTGATGTTCAAAACAAGTTCAGAACTGATCATGTATCTCTAAAAATGCAGTAGTATACACTCCAGATTTCAGGATTGCTGTAGCCTTGCTCTGTTTGAAGTTATCTTGATTCCAGGCATTTCGGTCTAGTTTCAGCCATTACATCCTGTAGCTGTTGGCGTCACTAAGTTCAGTACATGCCTGGGCATGTGTAGTGGAGTCCAATCTGTATCACTCACAAAACTCTATTCTGGGAAGTATATCTAGTTACTGTTCTTTGAAAATCGTTTTCAGGAAAAGTGCAACTATATAAAATTCATAACTAATTCATACTTCATCCGAAAATTACGTATAATATGTCAAAATTTTCAGAAAAACATTCTCTACAAGTTTAGGTGTAATTCATACATCATTGCAACAATTAAAATTGTATAAGTAGTGGAACCTAGAAACACCTCTCATATGTCGGGGTCCGATGTCGGAACCCCTTTAATCTGACGATGCACCTAGGGTTTACCGAGTCCGACGTCAACGCCACCGAAGAACAGTACTCATCCGCCGAGGGACAAGGCAAGCCCTAACCTGGTTCATCTATGATTTCGAAATGCTTTTATCTGTGGTTCCTACATATCGCATACGATTCAATCTGTCTTTTATCGGTAGATAGAGTTACCCTATCTATTGCATGTCCGACCTTTGTAGCCTCGATACCACGATCCACTTGCTCCTAGCATAACTAGGTTTGGCATGTGTGCGTCGCGAGAGCCTTTATCTCTTATGCTTAGCCATGCTTAGTTTGTTACGCTACTACTCCGGTCTTCGGGACTGGAGCCTTACAATGAAATGAATCTAGCATGACGAGGTTGACGTGGTAAGTATAGAAATGATGATAAACATGATTAAAGGCTCGGACGAGAGGCCACATTGGGATGTGGTGGGTTGTTTCGTTTCTGCCGACCCTAGGAACCGAGTTCTCGCCTCTTGAACCAAGACCGAGCGTACAACCACACGAGGCCCTATTATGGTACCCTCTCGACTCACTAACTTGCCTAGTAGATTCCATGAGTCACATAGTTTGCGCGTTATTTGGACATATGCATTGAAAATGTTTGTGAAAAGGTGCATAGCATACGGGTAGGTAAGCGTGGCCGAGGTGGCTTGGGTTAGAGTCCCCGGTGAAACCCACCTCGCCTCACATCGTTAGGGACCGACTTCGGGACTTGACCCGTTACGGCGGAACAATCCTTAGCGCGTGACTCATGGTCTCGGCGACGAGCAAGGTAAAGGTCGTGGTCAACCACCCTCTGCCGGCTTTCCAAGGAAGAGAGCTTATACGTTGGCACTAAGAGTCGGTTGGCGCGTGTGGGTAAAGTTGTGCACCCTGCGGGGTTAAATCTTTCGAAAAGCCGTGTCCACGGTTACGGACGACTTGGGAATGGATTCTGTGATCATAGAGAACTTTAACCTGATCGTAAAACTTGGCAAACAATGTGTGTTTACGGATACCTTCTTCGGGTGTTGAGGGGGTGATCCGAGGATAGTGCTTCGAGATGATGAAGATTGGTGGATACAAGATTATGATCAATAGAGATTGAGTTGTCGCTCTCTTATCCCCTTTTAAAGGTTCTGAGTAGTCGAACTTCTCTTCTCTTTTGTCTTACAAAAGAAAACTAGCTTTACGCAAAAGAAGATCTACAGAAAGCCCGCATACCCGCTTTGCTAAAAGGTTGTACTAAGTCTTGCTGAGTCCCTGTACTCAGCTTTGCATGCTTTTGTTTCAGATGATGTCTCGCGGCCGAAGGTGGTTTCTACGTTAATATCGACGGTTAGTTTGGAGTTCCCGGGCAGCAGCCTGCGACTTATGGGCTGGGACGTCGCTTTATGTTATGGCTTCTTAAGCCCTTTGCTATCTTGTTATTTAGAATAACATAATTTGCTTCCGTTGCTTGTTGAATTGTGGGGACCCCCGGAGGTCAGGGCTAGACAAACCCAGATATCACATCTGGCATACGCCTAACCTAGATCTCTAGGGCCTACAGGGTGAGAATCGGTAACACAACAGTGACTCTACGACTGAAAGCAAATATATTACAACTCTTAGCGAGTTAAGATCCAAATTTATTACACGCGAGAGGTCACCGACCACAATTCAACAAGCAACGGAAAGCAAATTATGTTATCTAGATAACAAGACTGCAAAGGGCCTAAGAGGCCATAACATAAGGCGACGTCCCAGCCCATAAGTCTCAGGCTGCCGCCTGAGGAACTCTGATCTACTCGTCGACGTCAAGGTAGAAGCCGCCATCAGTTGGAAGGACTTCCTCTGAAACAAAGCATGCAAAGCTGAGTACAGGGACTCAGCAAGACTTAGTACAACCTATTAGCAAAGCGGGTATGCGAGGCTTTATGTGGAGCTTATTTTGCGGAAAGCCAGTTTTCCTTTGTAAACAGGAGGGAGCAGAAGCTCGTCTATTCAGACCATTTTCAAAAGGGGTAAGAGAGCGATATCAACTCTAGCTTCAAGATCATCATGTTGAATCCACCGAATCTTCATCATCACCTGAACCTATCACCTAGGATCACCCCTCGACACCCACGAGAAGGGATCCTTATTCACACATAGATATCAAGTTTTACGATCAGGTTCAAGTTGTCTATGATCATCACGTCCTTTCCCAAGTCGTCCTTAACCGTGGACACGGCTTTTCGAAAAGATTTACCCTGCAGGGGTGTACAACTTTACCCACACGCGCCGACCGACTCTTAATGCCAGAACGTTAGCACACTTCCTTGGTGTGCCGGCAGAGGGTGGTCGACCAAAACCTTTCCCTTACTTCGCCTATTCCATGAGTCAAACTAACTGGGAGCTCCGTCATCGTAGGTAGCCATTCTCCGAGGCGGTCCCGGTCATTGTGCGCAGGGGATCCAGTTCAATGCCTTCAGCATCCTTCACCCCGGCCACGCCCTGTATGATGCACTTTGAAAACCTTTTCCACCTTTCCCCCATGCGTATGGCAAATGGAACTCGCAAACTAATTGACTCATGGGTAAGCTAGGTAAGTTCGGGCCAAGGGGTTCCCATGGGCCCCGTGTGGGCTGTACGCTCGGTCTTGGTTCCAGAGGCAAGAACTCAGGTCCTAGTATCGGCGAGAACGAGTCAAATCACCACATCCCCATGTGGCGGCCCATCCAAGCCTTTAGCATGTTTATTAACATCATCACTGATCTTACCACGTCATCCTGTCAAACTAGGTTCATTCGTAGCTCTGATTCATCAACCGGATGGACCAGACTTCAACAGCTAAGCATGGCTAAGCATAATATATATATGGCTCTAGCGATGCAAACAAAGCTCAACCTAGTTTTGCTGGGAGCAGTGGATCAGGAACTTTGGGCTACAAAGATGGAATATGCACACATAGGATATCCACCACTGCCGATAAAACATATTTGAAGCGGATGCAATATGTAAGAACCAGAAGTAAAAGCATTTTGGAACCATATATGAACCAGGTTAGGGCTTGCCTTGTCCCTCGTTGTTCTGGTGCTGCTCTTCGGGGGCGTTGATCTCAGGCTCGCGTTCGGTCCCTATCGTGAAGAACCAAACACCGAAAAGGAATAGCACGATCAAGACAAGGTACAATGCAATGCACATACAATATGATGACATGTCATATTAAAGGGGTTGGGTTAAACCCTAGGTGCATCGACGGAATTTAAAGGGGGTTCGGCATCGAACCCGACATATGAGAGGGGTTGATTTAGGGTTTCTACTAAGGCTCACAATTAATTGGTTCAAGCATGTATGAATCATGGATAAACAATTAGGAAATGTTTTTCTGATCATTTTGATATATAATTTTATATTTTTCTGATTTAAAATGAATTACTTATGAATTTCCAAAATTTAATTCATTTTTAAATCAATTTCAGAAAATTAAACAAATAATAATAAAGTTGGACCCACATGTCATAATTTTATTCTTTTCTAAACATTTATGAAATTATTAAAATTCTGACCGGGGGACCCACATGTCATATTATTTTCTATTTAAAGAATTACGTAAAGTATTTGCCGAAAATACGAAAAAATAGGAAAAAGCAATTATGGCGTCATGCTGGCGTCATCATGACGTCAGCCGGCCATGAGCTCGCAATTGAGCTCCGGTGGAGCTCCAATCCGCGGCTCCCGTGGGCGAGAGGACGCGCGGTTAGGGGCAGAAGAGGCGCCTCGGCATGGGGAGCCATTTGGGGGCGGCGCCGGCTGCCGATTGGTCGCCGGAGCTAGTCCGGCGACGAGCTCTAGCGGCGGCCGTGGCGGGTGCTGCGCGCGCGGCGGCGATACGAGGCGAGGGGAGCAGGGCGAGGGCACCGGCAGGTGCGGAAGCTCACCGCGGGCAAGAGGCGGGGGTCGGCGACGCCGGGAGGGCTCGCCGGCGGCGGGAATCGGACGGCGGCCGGCCGGTTACTGCGAGCTAGTTTAGGGATTTGGGGCGTCGGGAGAGCGCGGGAGAGGAAATAAAGGGGGCTAGGGATTCCGGGCAGCGGCGGCGCAGCTCTTATAGCCGCCGGGGGGCGGCGGGGAGCATCTGGGCCGCCGGCACCATCGGGTGGCCGGCGTGCTGCCAGCTCCTGCTTGGAGGCGCGGGGAGGACGATGACGCTTTTGCAAAAACCCCCCTGCGGGGTAGTTGGGCTGCGTTGGTGTGCGGCTGGGCCGACTTGGGCCGAGGCAGGGAAAGAAGAGAGGGGGAGGGAAGTGGGGCTGCGGCCCGGGGAGAGAGAGGAGGGTTTCTCCCCTTTTTCTGGTTTTTTTTTGTTTTTTCTTTTCAAATTTTCTTCTTTCTCTTTTCAAAATCAATTTTCAAATCTGTTTTTGAATGAAGTTTGAAACTCAAATTTTCCAGGGAAGTAATAAACACACATGGACTTGTTGAATGACAACAAAACCATGTTGAAAATTTGAAAAACTTGCAAGATTTGAATGAGAAAGAAATAGAGAATAATTTGCATAATTGTTAGGGTTTGATGCAAATTTTACTCAAATGCAAACTACATGCATGAGATGCACATGATCACTCATTTATTTAGATAAACAAGGTTGGGATGTTACAACTCTACCCCCCTTACAAGAATCTCGTCCTCGAGATTCCTAGATTTTAGAAAAGAAGGAAGGGTACTCAGATCGTAAACGATCTTCTCGTTCCCGGGTTGCTTCTTGCTCGGAATGATTAGACCACTCGAACTTTCAGGAACTTGATGCTCTGACGTCGAGTTTTACGCTTGGCTTCATCAAGGATACGAACGGGATGTTCTCGATAAGTCAGATCCTCTTGAAGGTCAAGAGTCTCGTGATCAACACCACGGATAGGATCTTTGAAGCAACGCTTGAGTTGGGACACATGGAAGACATCATGAACTTCAGGAAAATTGGAAGGTAACTCCAACTTGTAGGAAACATTACCACGCTTGGCAAGGACGCGGAAAGGACCAACATAGCGAGGTGCTAGTTTGCCTTTGATACCGAAACGACGGACACCCTTGAGAGGAGTGACCCGAAGATAAGCTTGATCACCAATTTCATACTTCACTTCTTGATGATGGCGATCATAGTAGCTCTTTTGACGTGGTCGAGCAATTTTCGGACGCTCGCGAATGATGCGAACTTGATCTTCTGCTTCATTGATTATATCCGGTCCGAAGAACTTTCTTTCTCCGGTTTCGGACCAGTTCAAAGGAGTTCTACACCTTCGCCATACAAAGCTTCAAAAGGTGCCATGCCCGGGCTAGATTGGAAGGCTGTTGTTATAGGTGAACTCGGCAAATGGAAGGCACTTTTCCCAATCTTTACCGAAGGATATAGCACAGGCCCTTAGCATGTCTTCAAGAATTTGATTCACTCTTTCGGTTTGACCACCGGTTTGAGGATGATAGGCGGTGCTGAAGGAAAGACGAGTTCCCATAGCTTTCTGAAAACTTTCCCAAAATTTGGAAGTAAACAAGCTTCCACGATCAGAGATGATCTTCTTAGGAACACCATGAAGAGTGACTATCCGTGAGATATATAGATCTGCTAGTTGACTAGCTTTTATGTCTTCTCGGATAGGAAGGAAGTGAGCAACCTTGGATAGACAGTCAATGACTACCCATATAGCATCTCTTCCATTTTTGGTCTTGGGGAGACCAATAATGAAATCCATGCCAATTTCATCCCATTTCCACTCTGGAATTGATAGAGGTTGTAGAGTGCCAGCAGGTCTTTGATGTTCAGCTTTTACGCGACGACAAACGTCGCATTCAGCAACAAACTTAGCGATCTCTTGCTTCATCCCGGACCACCAGAATCTTTGGCGGAGATCCCGATACATCTTGGTACCACCAGGATGGATGGAGAGGGGTGATTCATGAGCTTCTTTAAGGATTAGCTCTTTGAGATCTGATTTATCTGGCACGACTAGACGCTTACCGAAGTAAACGGTACCTTGATCATCAATGGAGAAACATTTAGCAACTCCGCTAGCAATGTTCTTCTTGATCTCGGTAATGCCAGAATCTTGCTTCTGAGCCTTGTTGATCTGGTCTTCAAGAGAGGGCTTCACCTCTAGATTAGCAAGGTATCCACTAGGAACAATCTCAAGGTTGAGTTTTGCAAGTTCCTCATAGAGAGAAGGTTGCGCTTGCTTAACCATCAGATTGTTGCAATAGGACTTCCGACTTAGCGCATCAGCAACGACATTGGCTTTGCCGGGTTTATAGTTGAGACCCAAGTCATAATCTTTTATGACTTCTAGCCATCTTCTCTGTCTGATATTCAGATCCGGCTGGGTGAAAAGATACTTCAGACTTTGATGATCTGAGTACAACTCGCAACGATTACCATAAAGGTAAGGTCGCCATTGCTTAAGAGCATGGATCACAGCTACAAGCTCGAGATCATGAGTAGGATAATTGAGCTCATGTGGTTTCAACTGTCGAGAGGCATAGGCCACCACATGGCCATCTTGCATCAACACACATCCGAGCCCTTGGAGAGAGGCATCGCAATAGACAACGAAGTCTTTGCTTGTGTCCGGAAGGACGAGCACGAGAGCATTAGTCAGCTTGGTTTTCAAAACTCGGAAACTTTCTTCAGCCTTTTCGACCATTCGAACTTCTTATCTTTCTTGAGAAGATCGGTCATTGGCTTGGCAATCTTGGAGAAATTTTCAATGAATCGGCGGTAATAACCCGCTGGACCGAGAAAACTCCGAATCTCCTTAGCTGAATTAGGTGTCTTCCGATCAAGAACGGCTTGAACTTTATCTGGAATGACTGCAACAACTTTTTCAGAGATAACATGACCAAGGAATATGAGCTCTTTTAACCAGAACTCACATTTGGAGAATTTGGCGTAGAGACGGTGCTCACGAAGTTTGGTTAGCACCAGACGGAGATGTTCCTCATGTTCATCTTCAGTTTTGGAGTAGATCAGAATATCGTCGATGTACACCACGACGAACTTGTCAAGATACTCCATGAAAACAGAGTTCATGAGCCGCATAAAAGTGGCAGGGGCATTTGTGAGGCCAAAGGACATGACAGTGTACTCGTAAAGACCATAACGAGTTGTGAACGCTGTCTTTGGAATGTCCTCCTTGCGGGTTTTGATTTGATGGTACCCTGATCTCAAATCCATCTTTGAGAAGACTGTGGCACCGGACAACTGATCAAAAAGATCATTGATTATAGGAAGAGGGTATTTGTTCTTGATTGTCAACTGCGTTGAGCGGACGGTAATCAACAACCAGCCGCGGAATGTTGGTATCTCTCTTCTTGACAAAGAGGGCGAGGCAACCCCAGGAAGAAGTACTCGGGTTGTATGAAGTTCTTCTCTTCTAACTCCTCTAACTGCTTCTTCGGTTCAACCAGCTCTTCCGGAGGCATACGATATGGTCTCCGGAAACAGAGCTAGATTCCGGGAACCAACTCAATGACAAAGTCCACACTTCGATCAGGTGGCATGCCAGGTAACTCTTCAGGGAAGACATCTGGGAAGTCACGGACCACCCAGACATCGGAGATTTCTGGTTTAGCTAGGGCTTCAATGGCATACAACTCGGCTTCAGGGGTAAACCTTGCCGACGGAGGTATTGCGGATGGAGCCCAGTACAGAACACTTTTGCCAGAAAGATTGGTCGATACAACATACCTAGTTGCGCAATCAATGACAGCCTTATGCTTTACTAGCCAATCCATGCCCAAGATGACATCAATGTCAGTTGACTTGAGGGCAATGAGAGAGGTGGGGAACCACACTGGCCCTATACTGATTATGACCTCACGGGTAATCCAAATGGTTTGCCAACGAGACCCGAGAGTTGTGATTTCTAGAGGGGAGGGCATTGTCTCGAAGGGTATATCAAGCTTTCGTGCAAACTCTTGAGATATGAATGTATGCGATGCTCCGGAATCAAACAGAACTGTAGCTAGGATTGAGTTTATATAGAGCGTACCCATTAGGACGCTTGGATCCTCTTCAGCCTCATCAGCAGAGACATGGGTCAGATGAGCACGACAAGAGGAGGGATCAACAGAATGGATCTTGGGTTAAAGGCCAGCATCAGGTACTTAGATTCACATTAAGTGAACCCAGCACAATCCGGGACCTTTGGTTCAAGTCCAAGGGGAAAACACAAATAAAGGGATAACTACTATCTGAGTGACACGGAGGACACTACAAGGTAGTAATCACAAGGTAACTTTCAAGAAGCCATACCTAGCTTCAGAAGTATTATTCAAGAGAATTAAAAAGGGAAGGAGGCATCCAAGGTAAGAAGAAACCTTGAAGCATAGAACAAAATTATGTGGAACCCACAAAGTAAAAAGATCATGAGAAACGGATTCCTTGGAAAGGATTTCAATGGAATGATAACATTCACTGAATGGAAGGAGCAAGATTCAGATCAACTGATGTAACTTTAGGAACACTGAGTTAAGCAACCAAGTACGGAGTACTTTTAGAGAAAACAACCCAAACTCGTAGATCCTATAAGTTTGGAAATATCAGGGTAGAAGGTAAAACCTTTTTCAATCAAAACAATGTAAGATGACTCAGCATTAGAGTGACACCAGATAAGGAGTAAAAAGAATCCTATTCAGATATTTTTGCAAATACTTTTAGGTTTCAAATAGTTTTCACAACTACTAGACTCAACATCGACCAGTCGAAAGGGTTTCCTATAGGCAGTCCGGCTCTGATACCAAAACCTGTGGGGACCCCCGGAGGTCAGGGCTAGACAAACCCAGATATCACATCTGGCATACGCCTAACCTAGATCTCTAGGGCCTACAGGGTGAGAATCGGTAACACAACAGTGACTCTACGACTGAAAGCAAATATATTACAACTCTTAGCGAGTTAAGATCCAAATTTATTACACGCAGAGGTCACCGACCACAATTCAACAAGCAACGGAAAGCAAATTATGTTATCTAGATAACAAGACTCGCAAAGGGCCTAAGAGGCCATAACATAAGGCGACGTCCCAGCCCATAAGTCTCGAGTCGCCGCCCGAGGAACTCGATCTACTCGTCGACGTCAAGGTAGAAGCCGCCATCGGTTGGAAGGACTTCCTCCGAAACAAAGCATGCAAAGCTGAGTACGGGGACTCGGCAAGACTTAGTACAACCTGTTAGCAAAGCGGGTATGCGAGGCTTTATGTGGAGCTTATTTTGCGGAAAGCCGGTTTTCCTTTGTAAACAGGAGGGAGCAGAAGCTCGTCTATTCAGACCATTTTCAAAAGGGGTAAGAGAGCGATATCAACTCTAGCTTCAAGATCATCATGTTGAATCCACCGAATCTTCATCATCACCTGAACCTATCACCTAGGATCACCCCTCGACACCCTGAGAAGGGATCCTTATTCACACATAGATATCAAGTTTTACGATCAGGTTCAAGTTGTCTATGATCATCACGTCCTTTCCCAAGTCGTCCTTAACCGTGGACACGGCTTTTCGAAAAGATTTACCCTGCGGGGGTGTACAACTTTACCCACACGCGCCGACCGACTCTTAATGCCAGAACGTTAGCACACTTCCTTGGTGTGCCGGCAGAGGGTGGTCGACCAAAACCTTTCCCTTACTTCGCCTATTCCATGAGTCAAACTAACTGGGGAGCTCCGTCATCGTAGGTAGCCATTCTCCGAGGCGGTCCCGGTCATTGTGCGCAGGGGATCCAGTTCAATGCCTTCAGCATCCTTCACCCCGGCCACGCCCCGTATGATGCACTTTGAAAACCTTTTCCACCTCTCCCCCATGCGTATGGCAAATGGAACTCGCAAACTAATTGACTCATGGGTAAGCTAGGTAAGTTCGGGCCAAGGGGTTCCCATGGGCCCCGTGTGGCTGTACGCTCAGTCTTGGTTCCAGAGGCAAGAACTCAGGTCCTAGTATCGGCGAGAACGAGTCAAATCACCACATCCCCATGTGGCGGCCCATCCAAGTCTTTAGCATGTTTATTAACATCATCACCGATCTTACCACGTCATCTCGTCAAACTAGGTTCATTCGTAGCTCGATTCATCAACCGGATGGACCGGACTTCATCGACTAAGCATGGCTAAGCATAATATATATATGGCTCTAGCGATGCAAACAAAGCTCAACCTAGTTTTGCTGGGAGCAGTGGATCAGGAACTTTGGGCTACAAAGATGGAATATGCACACATAGGATATCCACCACTGCCGATAAAACATATTTGAAGCGGATGCAATATGTAAGAACCAAAGTAAAAGCATTTTGGAACCATATATGAACCAGGTTAGGGCTTGCCTTGTCCCTCGTTGTTCTGGTGCTGCTCTTCGGGGGCGTTGATCTCAGGCTCGCGTTCGGTCCCTATCGTGAAGAACCAAACACCGGAAAGGAATAGCACGATCAAGACAAGGTACAATGCAATGCACATACAATATGATGACATGTCATATTAAAGGGGTTGGGTTAAACCCTAGGTGCATCGACGGAATTTAAAGGGGGTTCGGCATCGAACCCGACATATGAGAGGGGTTGATTTAGGGTTTCTACTAAGGCTCACAATTAATTGGTTCAAGCATGTATGAATCATGGATAAACAATTAGGAAATGTTTTTCTGATCATTTTGATATATAATTTTATATTTTTCTGATTTAAAATGAATTACTTATGAATTTCCAAAATTTAATTCATTTTTAAATCAATTTCAGAAAATTAAACAAATAATAATAAAGTTGGACCCACATGTCATAATTTTATTCTTTTCTAAACATTTATGAAATTATTAAAATTCTGACCAGGGGACCCACATGTCATATTATTTTCTATTTAAAGAATTACAGAAAGTATTTACTGAAAATACAGAAAAAATAGGAAAAAGCAATTATGGCGTCTTGCTGACGTCATCATGACGTCAGCCGGCCATGAGCTCGCAATTGAGCTCCGGTGGAGCTCCAATCCGCGGCTCCCGTGGGCGAGAGGACGCGCGGTTAGGGGCAGAAGAGGCGCCTCGGCATGGGGAGCCATTTGGGGGCGGCGCCGCTGTCGATTGGTCGCCGGAGCTAGTCCGGCGACGAGCTCTAGCGGCGGCCGTGGCAGGTGCTGCGGCGCGGCGGCGATACAGGGCGAGGGGGAGCAGGGCGAGGGCACCAGCAGGTGCGGAAGCTCACCGTGGGCAAGAGGCAGGGGTCGGCGACGCCGGGGAGGGCTCGCCGGCGGCGAATCGGACGGCGGCCGGCCGGTTACTGCGAGCTAGGTTAGGGATTTGGGGCGTCGGGAGAGCGCGGGAGAGGAAATAAAGGGGGCTAGGGCTTCCGGGCGGCGGCGGCGCAGCTCTTATAGCCGCCGGGGGGGGGCGGGGAGCATCTGGGCCGCCGGCACCATCGGGTGGCCAGCGTGCTGCCAGCTCCTGCTTGGAGGCGCGGGGAGGACGACGACGCTTTTGCAAAAACCCCCCTGCGGGGTAGTTGGGCTGCGTTGGTGTGCGGCTGGGCCGACTTGGGCCGAGGCAGGGAAAGAAGAGAGGGGGAGGGAAGTGGGCTGCGGCCCAGGGAGAGAGAGGAGGGTTTCTCCCCTTTTTCTGGTTTTTTTTTGTTTTTTCTTTTCAAATTTTCTTCTTTCTCTTTTCAAAATCAATTTTCAAATCTATTTTTGAATGAAGTTTGAAACTCATATTTTCCAGGGAAGTAATAAACACACATGGACTTGTTGAATGACAACAAAACCATGTTGTCTATTTTGAAAAACTTGCAAGATTTGAATGAGAAAGAAATAGAGAATAATTTGCATAATTGTTAGGGTTTGATGCAAATTTTACTCAAATGCAAACTACATGCATGAGATGCACATGATCACTCATTTATTTAGATAAACAAGGTTGGGATGTTACATGAATGTTGGGTCAGTGGCCTCTGCGTGTAATAATTTGGATCTTACTCTGCTAAGAGTTGTAATATGTTCTTTGGAGTCGTAGAGTCACTGTTGTGTTACCGATTCCCTCACTGTAGTCTCTCGAGCTCGAGGTTAGGCTTATGTCAGACGAAGATCTGGTATTTGTCTAACCCTGATCCCGGGGGTGCCACGGCCCGGGACGGGGAAGTGCCCCGGAAGCCATCTCCATCGACGCCACCGCCTCCATCATGCTCCGTGAGTAGTTCCCCCATGGACTACGGGTTCTAGCGAGTAGCTAGTCGGTATTCTCTCCTCCATGTACTTCAATACAATGATCTCATGAGCTGCCTTACATGATTGAGATTCATCCGATGTAATCGGTGTTGTGTTTGTTGGGATCCGATGGATGATACATTATGATTAGTCTATCTATAAAGTTTGTGAAGTTATTGTTGCTGCAATCTTGTTATGCTTAATGCTTGTCACTAGGGCCCGAGTGGCATGATCTTAGATTTGAGCTCTATACTTATTGCTTAGATTGTATCTACAAGTTGTATGCACATGTCACTGTCCGGAACCAATGGCCCCGAAGTGACAGAAATCGGGACAACCGGAGGGGATGGTAGTGATGTGAGGATAACATGTTTTCACGGTGTGTTAATGCTTTGCTCTGGTACTCTATTAAAAGGAGTACCTTAATATCCAGTAGTTTCCCTTGAGGCTCAGCTGCCACCGGCTGGTAGGACAAAAGATGTTGTGCAAGTTTCTCATTGCGAGCACGTACGACTATAATTGGAAAACATGCCTACATAATTAATAATCTTGATGTTCTATCTTAATGCTTTATCAATCCTATCAATTGCCCAACTGTAATTTGTTCACCCAACACTTGTCACTTATTGGAGAGTTACCACTAGTGTAGATCGCTTGGAACCCCGGTCCATCTCTCATCATTATATACTCGTTCTACATGTCATTGGAAGTAGTATCAACTATTTTCCGGTGCCATTGCTCTCATATTGCTATTACTGCTGCTGTGTTACTGTTACTATTGCTCTCATATTATTGCTACTTTCACATCACCCCTGTTGCTAGTGCTTTTCCAGTGCAGACTGAATTGACAACTCAGTTGTTAAGGCTTATAAGTATTCTTTACCTCCCTTGTGTCGAATCAATAAATTTGGGTTTTACTTCCCTCGAAGACTATCGCGATCCCCTATACTTGTGGGTTATCAGGGCCCGCCTGGAAGTGACCTAGCATCGATGCGTCTTCTCAGCGGCGCCGCTTCGGCAGTCCGCAGTCGCGTAAAATGGCGATGCCTCGCGTGGCACGAGCTGTCACCTACCTCTGCGAATGGCGATGCCATGCGTGCTGCGGCCGCCGCGTGCCTCCGACCTATATAAACAGGAGCGCACACATATCATCTCCTCCCACACTAAACAGCGGTGAGTAGGAGGTTGAGCGACATCGGCTAGGGTTTAGTGTGGGAGGAGACGATATGCGCGCACCCCTGTATATATATGTCGGAGGCAGGCGACGGCCGCTGCACGCGTGGCGTCGCCATTCGCAGAGGTAGGTGACGGCGCGCGCCACGCGAGGCATCGCCATTACGCGGCCGCAGACTGCCGAAGCGGCGCCCTAAGAAGACGCATCGACGCTGGGTCACTGCCAAGCGGGCCCGACGAAACGTTCGCCAGACGCGAGCGGACACTTTACGCGTCCACGCATCGTCCGCGCGACGGATCCGAGACGCATATTTGGGCATGTTTGCGTCGCTGCGAACGGCCCAGTCACTATGCGTCGTCCCGCTGGAGTTTGTACCAGACCCGGCCAGATGCGCTCGGAACCGAAATCATCTTCTGTTCCCTTCTCTATTTGTTCAGGTTCGAGAGAACACAGCAGCTCTTTAGTTCAGCAGAAATTAATCAGGTCACGCTGTTGCTTTCCTTGCCGTTGGATTGAAACGAATGGTGGAGGGGAAGCCTCGGGTCACGCTGCGCCCTGTGAACGTGGGGGCACTGGATCTCTGTCCAGAAGATAGATGATGATCATGGTAGTAACCGGTATTTAATGTGATGATGATTTGATTTTGCACTCGGCCATGAACAGAGGTACTAGTACGGTCTCACAATTTTTTATCATTATAGTTGGACCTTAGCCAAATTCAAAATCTCATAGTGGCAAAACTTCCCGCCCACAAAATACAAAAATTTCACACGCTTCCAAATTCCCATTCTACCCCTGTGGAGATGACAACGAAAGTCGGTTGGTGGGGGGTCTGCCCGTCATTTTTCGGATCACCACCTCCCTAGCCCGGAAACCCTCCCAAAAAAAATTCATTTCCCTCAGACCACCCACCGGAACTTCCCAAGTCCCTCTCTCCCACCTCCACGACCACCGCACCGGAACATCCCCGCCGGACTTCCCCGGCCTACCCGAGGCCTCGCGATCCTCGTCATCCGGCTGCCTACCGGAGCCGCTTCATCGACGCCGTCATCAACCGGACCGGATCATCCCCGCCGAACCTCGAAACCATATGCTCATCCAGCAGTCTACCGCAGTCGCTTCAGCTGCGGTATCGTCCACCCCACCGGAGCCTCTTCGCCGGATCCGTCGTCCACCGCATCGGATCTGGCTCACCGACACCGCTGTGCATGAACCGGATCTGCTTCACCGGCGCCGTGCATGATCTAAACTCTTCTACTGTCGCTTTTCTATTGCTTGCCTGCAAGTTCTTGTTTAATCTTGGGGGAACCTGTTTGTGCTAACGACGTGCCGTTACTTTTTTGCAGATGAGATGAGTAACCATGAAGTGTAATGGCCGTCTCTCCAACCCCAAGTAGCACATGTTGCGTACTTCATCACCGGATCTATCAACCCCAGGAAGATCTGCTGTGACTCCCACGAGTGCTTCTCCTAATGTAAGTCCCTTGTTTTAGCGCCATGTTCG
Organism: Lolium rigidum; assembly: GCF_022539505.1. NCBI lineage: Eukaryota > Viridiplantae > Streptophyta > Magnoliopsida > Poales > Poaceae > Lolium > Lolium rigidum. The sequence continues at coordinate 278,349,088 of NC_061508.1, forward strand.
GGTTCAGATGCTTGTTTGTCTGAAGCTCTTTTAGTTCATTCCTAGCTATGACCTTAACACCTTGCTATTTTCTAGTTCATTGCTAACTTTAAGCGATTGAACATTTTGGTTTGCATTCCCTGCTCTGTAGATGTAGCCATCATAACTTCTATCTTGCTCAGTCGTTGCTACAAAAATTATAGGTATTATAGTAACATCCTGCTATTATTTAGTTCATGGCCAATTTTAAGTAATTGCACATGTTGGTTCGCATTCCCTGCTCTATAGCTTTTGGCATCGTAACTTCTATATTTGGTTTACATTGCTTGCTCGTAGATCTAGCCATCATAACTTTATCTTGCTCAGTCGTTGTTACAAAAATTATGGCCTGCTACTATGTTGTTTGTGCCAATTTTTTACTCCATGAACATGTTGGCTTGCATTCCCTGTACTACAGGTGATGCCATTGTTTTGTATCTACTTCATTGTAAGCTAACAAAGTAAGGACTTAGTTTGGCATGCTATCACTCTGCTATCTAGCCTCGTAGTACAAATAAACTTGTCATATTACTAGATAATAATTTTGCGTGCCATCTTGTTCTTCAAAAGCTGCATTATTGACTTGTTTCTCCGACTTGGCATGACGCTCACACATGGAATGCCGAACATATTGGTTTGCATTCCCTCTTATACAAGTTCACGAGTGATCCCACTATATTCCGTATCCGGTCCATCCTAAGCTCCAGGATTAACTATCCTCTATGTGTTGCTCATTACAAGTTTATATCCCGAAACATCTTGATTTGCATCCCCTTCACTATAAGTTCAGGAGTATTATTTAGTTCACGGCCAAAATGAAGTAATTGCACTTGGCACATGTTGGTTCACATTCCCTCCTCTTTAGCTTTTGCCATCGTAACTTCATCTTGCTCAGTCGTTGTTACAAAATTTATAGCCTGCTACTATGTTTGGTTTACATTCCCTGCTCTGTAGATGTAGCCATCATAACTTCATCTTGCTCAGTCGTTGTTACAAAATTTATAGCCTCCTACTATGTTGTTCATGCCAATTTTGTACTCCCTGAACATGTTGGTTTGCATGGGACTCGACAGTAGTAAGTCTCGTTGTTTCATTCTAACATGCTCGTTATATTGGTTGTTGGTATGCGGCATGCACTCTTTGTTTGCTTATTGTGCGCATTACAATGATCTTGTTATAACGACGAAATGATGACTTCCAAATTCTTTGGCAAACAATATTGTAGTGTATTTGCCTTTCCATTGTTGCTGTCTTAACTTGTAATGTCTTTGTTTCAGATATAGGTGCTGCATGGACAACTTAAAAGATTGCTGGATCCCTTCATTGTATTGCTAGGTTTAATTACCATTCAATTTCGTTGGGTTCTCGTAATATTTTTTCAAAGCGTTGCAGCTGATGTAATATTTAGTTAGTTTTTATAGTTCTTTCGCGCATTTTTTCTTTGGTGCTTGTGGTAAGTGAGGCTATCCGACGTAAATCAATGCTCGCGTAAATATTCTAAGTATCTAAATCACGAATTCCCATCCCTTAAACGGCCCAATTAAGCGAAATCACATATGTGCCGGCCCACAAAATCCTAAAGCGCCTATTATGCCGGCATATAAACAGCAACTAAACGAGCTGGCCCACTTACTTATTGGGCCAGCCCACTTGATTTATGGTGGACCCCACACACAAATTGGGCCGGCCCACTTACTATACGGTGGACCCCACCAACTACTGGGCCAGCCCACTATCTTGCTGGGCCGGCCCACATGCTACATGGTGGACCCCACATACTAAATGGGCCAGCCCTTTAAGAGGAAAGTGGGACCCACCTGTGTTTTTGGCCCGGCCCACTTGCGTGTTGGGCCGGCCCACTTGCTATATGGTGGACCCCACATACTAAATGGGCCGGCCCTTTAATAGGAAAGTGGGACCCACCTGTGCTTTTGGCCCGGCCCACTATCTTGTTGGGCCGACCCACTTGCTATATGGTGGACCCCACATACTAAATGGGCCGGCCCTTTAACAGGAAAGTGGGACCCACTCGTGCTTTTGGCCCAGCCAACGGCTTGGTGGGCCGGCCCATTTGATCTAATGTGGACCCCACGTACTAAATGGGCCGGCCCGATAGCAGAAAGTGGGACCCACATGCTAATTGGGCCGGCCCAATAACTTCTTGGGCCGGCCCACTTGCTTTAAGGTGGACCCCACATGGTAAATGGGCCAGCCCGATAACATGAAAGTGGGTCCCACATGTTTTGTGGGCCGGCCCTTTTGCCTGTTGACCGGTCAAACGAGTGCATTCGGCCCGGCCCACATGCTTAGTGGGCCGGCCCATTAATCTTTTGACCAGTTAACCTTAGAGGTTAGGCCCGGCCCACGTAACTAATGGACCAGCTGTTGGCGTCCGAAACCCACCGGCGGGCAACGGCTGGTAACACGAAGAGCCGGGAACAACCTAGGGCTGCGGCTAGCCCTGGTCCCTCCGAGCGACGGCCCGCAAAGCTCCTGGTACACACGTCCCGATGCTGGTGCAAGGGCGTGCCACCTGATCTATACCTGATCGGGAAGGTGATGGATTTGCTTCGCTTAGTTTCCTGCATGGCATACACGTAAACATTAAATACGAGCCTCGATCGGCTCTCGAGGTTGTCCCGTGAATCGGCTCAAGGAGCCGATCCACCCATGGTTCGTATGCGGTCTACGATCACATGGTGGTCCTGCTTGATCGATATATAGCTAAAACGACCTACGACGATTTAGGGTTTTCACCGCATAATCGGAACATCCTACGCGTGATTGAGCCTGGCAGCCACGCACGGTGATAATAAACTAACCCTAGACAAGGCCTAAAAACCAACATGAAGTTGATCCCCGGAACATCTTATCTAGGGCTAGCAAACTACACCCTACATGCTACTGGATCCTTCAACCCGTTTGCAAGGCCTAACTATGCAGATATTAAACTAATCCTTGAAGAACAAGGAGCAATCATAACGGATCGGATCTACTAAATAATGATCAAGCAGGTGCCGCCCTTACACCTAAGATAGGTGTAAGGGCGGCTAGACGTCTAAGGGTTGCATGGACAAAAGCATGTTACACGACGAAACAATGCTAACCCTAACACATCTATGATAACTATGTTGCTCGCCATCAACAAGGCTTTAGCACGAGCAACGCATGATAAACGAATAAACGCGTACTGCCTAGATTGCAAGATGCGATCTAGGCAGCATGATGCTTACCCGGAAGAAACCCTCGAAACAAAGGGGTTGGCGATGCGCCTAGATTGGTTTGTGATGAATGTGATTGTTGTCTTTCTCGATAACCCTAGATACATATTTATAGTCCGTAGACTTTCTAACGTGGGAATAATCCCAACCGTGCACGAGCCAAACTCTAACTAACCGACACGCATCCTACTATGTTTACAGATACAAGGGCAAACTAGCCCAAACTTCGTGAACAAGGCCGGTTCACGTATTTCTTCCATGTATATTCTTCAAGCTCAATCTTGATCGCGGCCCACCTCTGGTCCGGTCAAATTCTGGTGATAACACCAGCCCAGCTATATAGTTGACCGGTCAAACTAAGTCAGCTGGCCCGGCCCGCAAACTTAATGGGCCGGCCCACTTAAGACGTGGCAGGCCTCGTGTGGGCCTACCATCTACCACGGGGTTTCAGCGGTTAACGCCGTTAACAGCCAGTTAACGACGTCTGCCACATGTCAGTTTGCATGACGTCAGCAGTCAATGGGCTCCCGGAAACACTTCTGCAACGGTCCGATTTTCCGTGGCGGAAGGGCGCCCAAGCGCGACGGACCAAAAAAATCGTCGTAGGACTTTGCCTGACGCAGTTTCGACAACAGAACCCATATCGTCGGGTTAGGCCCATAGGCGACGAAAAATACCCCTTAGCGGATGATTTTGAGACGTTGTCTATCAGAACTTTTCTTGTAGTGTGAGAGTAACTCTTTATCTCTTACACTATTTGATTGTCCTCCATGCTTACCGAAAGAGGTGGAATGTTATGTTCCTGTGGATTCTCTTGAAATAGTACCTATGAGTAAAATTTGTGAGAATAATTATGCTACTTTTATCTATGATAATCCATGCTATTTTGATAAATCTTATGATAATGCTTTGTTTGTGCCTGATGTCGAAATGCATGGTACTAAAGAGTTTTGCTTAGCAAATGTTTATGATAAAGCTCTAGATGATGGTCCTATGTTACTTGATAATATTAATTGCACTACTAATGAAAATGGGATTGGAGAAGTCTTGACATTATCTATGAGTCCCATATCTCTTGAGATTGATCAATCATCTTGTTATATTATTGATAAAAGTGGGTTTGAAAGTTTTAATCCCATTATTTTTTAGCATGATAAAAATTATGTGTTTATGGATGATGAGAAACATGCTTTATGTGATAGTTATGTTGTTGAGTTTGTTCACGAAGCTACTGAAAATTATTATGAGAGAGGAAAATATGGCTGTAGAAATTTGCATGGTACTAAAACACCTCTCTATATGCTTAAAATTTTGAGCTTACTCTTGTTTTATCTTCCTATGCTTGCCACTTTGTTCTTCATGAATTTATTTGTGTACAAGATTCCTATGCATAGGAAGTGGGTTAGACTTAAATGTGTTTTTAATTTTCTTTTTCATGCTCTCTTTTGCTTCAACTCTTATTTATTGCGAGTGCATCATTAAAATTGGTAAGCCCATCTTAATGGCTATAAAGAAAGCACTTCTTGGGAGATAACCCATGTCTTTATTTTGCTAATGTTTTTTTGTGTCTTCGAAGTTGTTACTACTGTAGCAACCTATCCTTATCTTTATTTTATTGCAATGTTGTGCCAAGTGAAGTCTCTAATAGAAGGTTGATACTAGATTTGGATTTCTGCGAAGAAACAGATTTCTATCTGTCACAAATTAGGGATGGATTCTCTGTAGGTAACTCAGAAAAATCTGCGAATTTACGTGCGTGTTCCTCAGATATGTACGCAACTTTCATTAGTTTTGTGTTTTCTGATTTGAGCAACGGAAGTACCTCTTAAAAATTCGTCTTTACTTGCTGTTCTATTTTGACAAATTCTGTCTCTGTTTTTTGCATTGTCTCTTGTGGACTTTAAGCAAGGCTTTCTAGACGTGGAGAGCTGTAGCTAATGTTTTATTGAGTTCTTGCAATGTGTAACTACAGGACTAAGGTGAATTAAAGTTTTTTTGAGTACTAACCCCTCTAATTAAGTTTATGAGAAGTTTGGTGTGAAGGAAGTTTTCAAGGGTCAAGAGAGGAGGATGATATATGATCAAGAAGAGTGAAAAGTCTAAGCTTGGGGATGCCCCCGTGGTTCATCCTCGCATATTTCTAGAAGACTCAAGCGTCTAAGCTTGGGGATGCCCAAGGCATCCCCTTCTTCATCAACAATTTATCAGGTTTCTTCTATTGAAACTATATTTTTATTCGGTCACATCTTATGTGCTTTACTTGGAGCGTATGTGTGTTTATTTTCGTTTTGTTTTTGTTTGAATAAGATCGGATCCTAGCAATCCTTGTGTGGGAGAGAGACACGCTCCGCTTTTTCATAATGAACACTGGTGTTCTTCGTTTTACTTTTAATGTTCAATGATAAAAGTTGGAAGCTATTGCACTTATTGTTATTTGGTTGGAAACAGAAAATGCCTCATATTGTCTTGGATAATTTGATACTTGGCAATTTTTTTGAGCTCTCAAGTAGATCATGTTTAATTTCATGCACCATGTAGTTTGAACCTATTAGTGGAGAACTACCGTAGAGATTGTTGAAATTGGTTTGCATGATTGGTCTCTCTAAGGTCTAGATATTTTCTGGTAAAAGTGTTTGAGAAACAAGGAAGACAATGTAGAGTCTTATAATGCTTACAATATGTTTTTATGTAAGTTTTGCTGTACCGGTTCATACTTGTGATTGCTTCAAACAACCTTGCTAGCCAAAGCCTTGTACTGAGAGGGAATGCTTCTCGTGCATCCAAAACCTTGAGCCAAAACCTATGCCATGTGTGTCCACCATACCTACCTACTATGTGGTATTTCCTGCCATTCCAAGTAAATACTTCATGTACTACCTTTAAACAATTCAAAATTTATCATCTCTTATTTGTGTCAATGTTTTATAGCTCATGAGGAAGTATGTGGTGTTTTATCTTTCAATCTTGTTGGGAAGATTTTCACCAATGGACTAGTGGCTTCCTCCGCTTATCCAATAATTTTGCAAAAAGAGCTGGCAACGGGGTTCCCAGCCCCAATTAATTAACCTTCATAATTTTGCAAATAGACACTCCTCCATGGTATGTGAAATGTTGGAAGGCACCCGAGGATTCGGTTAGCCATGGCTTGAGAAAGCAAAGGTGGGGAGGAGTGTCATCTCTAAATAAAACTAAAATAAATAGACACTCGCTTCATGGTATGTGATTGTTGGAAGGCACCCGAGGATTCGGTTAGCCATGGCTTGTGAAAGCAAAGGTTGGAAGGAGTGTCACCCAAAAATAAAAATTTCATGGGAGCCGCTCTTTGAAAGTCCTGTCCGGCAAGGGGGTTAGAGTGCCCACTACCATTCGTTGACAACAACAAACACCTCTCAAAACTTTACTTTTATGCTCTCTTTATGATTTCAAAACTTGAAAAGCTCTAGCACATGATTTTATCCCTGCTTCCCTCTGCGAAGGGCCATTCTTTTACTTTATGTTGAGTCAGTTTACCTACTTCCTTCCATCTTAGAAGCAAACACTTGTGTCAACTATGCATTGATTCTTACATACTTACTTATTTGCATTCATCATATTACTTTGCGTTGACAATTATCCATGAGATATGCATGTTGAAAGTTGAAAGCAACTGCGGAAACTTATATCTTCCTTTGTGTTGCTTCGATGCCTTTACTTTGAATTTATTGCTTTATGAGTTAACTCTTATGCAAGACTTTTGATGCTTGTCTTGAAAGTATTATTCATGAAAAATTTTGCTATATGTTATCTATTTGATTAGCAACTATAGATCATTGCCTTGAGTCACTTCATTCATCTCATATGTTTTACAATAGTATGATCAAGGTTATGTAAGTAGCATGTCACTACAGAAATTATTCTTTTTATCGTTTACCTACTCGAGGACGAGTAGGAACTAAGCTTGGGGATGCTGATACGTCTCCAACGTATCTATAATTTCTTATGTTCCATGCTTGTTTTATGACAATACCTACATGTTTTGCTCGCACTTTATAATGATTTCATGCATTTTCTGGAAATAACCTATTAACAAGATGTCGAAGTGCTAGTTCCTGTTTTCTGCTGTTTTTGGTTCCAGAAAGGCTGTTCGGGCAATATTCTCGGAATTCGACGAAACGAAGACCAAACATCATGATTCACCGAGACGGACCAGGACACCGAAGGAGAGTCGGAGGGGAGGCCTGGGGCCCCCACACCATAGGGCCGCGCGGGCAGGCCCCTGGCCGCGCCGGCAGGCCCCTGGCCGCGCCGGCCTATGGGGAGGGCGCCCTGGTGCCCCTCCTGCGCCGCCTCTTCGCCTATATAAGCCCTTTCGACCTAAAAACGCGATACGAATTGATGAAACTCCAGAAAGACTCCAGGGGCGCCGCCGCCATCGCGAAACTCCAATTCGAGGGACAGAATCTCTGTTCCGGCACGCCACCGGGACGGGGAAGTGCCCCCGGAAGCCATCTCCATCGACGCCACCACCTCCATCATGCTCCGTGAGTAGTTCCCCCATGGACTACGGGTTCTAGCAGTAGCTAGTTGGTACTCTCTATCCCATGTACTTCAATACAATGATCTCATGAGCTGCCTTACATGATTGAGATCCATCTGATGTAATCGGTGTTGTGTTTGTTGGGATCCGATGGAAGATACAGTATGATTAGTCTATCTATAAAGTTTGTCAAGTTATTGTTGCTGCGATCTTGTTATGCTTAATGCTTGTCACTAGGGCCCAAGTGGCATGATCTTAGATTTAAGCTCTATAATTATTGCTTAGATTGTATCTACAAGTTGTTTGCACATATTGCTGTCCGGAACCCGAGGCCCCAAAGTGACAGAAATTGGGACAACCGAAGGGGAAGGCTGTGATATGAGGATCACATGTTTTCACCAAGTGTTAATGCTTTGCTCCTGTGCTCTATTAAAATGAGTACCTTAATAGCCAGTAGATTCCCTTGAGGCCCGGCTGCCACCGGCTGGTAGGACAAAAGATGTTGTGCAAGTTTCTCATTGCGAGCACGTACGACTATATATGGAAAACATGCCTACATGATTAATAATCTTGATGTTCTGTCTTAATACTTTCAATCCTATCAATTGCCCAACTGTAGTTTGTTCACCCAACACTTGTCACTTGTTATTGGAGAGTTACCACTAGTGTAGATCGCTGGGAACCCCGGTCCATCTCTCATCATCATATACTCGTTCCTATATGACATTGGAAGTAGTATCAACTATTTTGTGGTGCCATTGCCTCTGTGTTACTGTTACTGCTGCTGTGTTACTGTTACTATTGCTCTCATATTACTGCTGCTTTCACATCACCCCTGTTGCTAGTGCTTTTCCAGGTGCGGCTGAATTGACAACTCAGTTGTTAAGGCTTATAAGTATTCTTTACCTCCCCTTGTGTCGAATCAATAAATTTGGGTTTTACTTCCCTCGAAGACTGTTGCGATCCCCTATACTTGTGGGTTATCAAGACTATTTTCTGGCGCCGTTGTCGGGGAGGCATAGCTCTACTCATAAGTTCACCTGGGGAGTACACTCTACCTCTCTCTCTGTTTTTATTTTATTTTATTTTGTTTTGCTTAGTTTATTTCTCTCTAGTATTATTTTTCTTAGTTTACTTTTGCTTAGTTTCTTTTTGTCTTGTTTTATTTTTCTCATATACCCAAAAATCCATAAAAATTTGAAAAACCGAAAAATTCAAAAACTGCTGTTATGGGAGAACCCACAACCTATTTGGAGCTTATAGAATATTATAATAATTATAGAGAATCAAGAACTGGTAAAGTCATGAGTGCTGTGATATAAAAATTGAATACAATTGCTAAAATCTTGCTTAAACGCCATGATATAAACTGTTGCTCTCAACAGGATACTAAACATCTGAAATTCCAATGTGGCTTTAGTGAAGAAGCTTTAATTAAGAACTATAATTGGAATAACTATATTCATTTTGGGTTCGAAGAGGTAGAACAATTTGTCTTATTTATGGGAGCCTCTGAGATAGAATCCTTCATGGCTAAAAATTATGAAACTTGTGTTGTTTGTAAGGACCTTAAAGATTATGTCTCTTCTATCCTTAATTTTTGCATGGAAAGTTACAGCGATAATCCTTATATAATTGATTATAAAGAGAGACTCATTAATGCACAAAAATGCACTCACAATTTGCAGGAACCTGTGGAAGAAGAAATTGATGAACCTGAAAGCTCATTGGATGAAAAAGAGGAGGAAATTGATGAACCTGAAAGCTCATTGGATGAAAAAGAAGAGGAGAGTGATGAACAAAAGGAGGAAGAATGGATTAGCTACCCATGCCAACCTTCTAATGAGAGTAACTCTTTATCTCTTACACTATTTGATTGTCCTCCATGCTTACCGAAAGAGGTTGAATGTTATGTTCTTGTGGATTCTCTTGAAATAGTACCTATGAGTAAAACTTGTGAGAATAATTATGCTACTTTTATCTATGATAATCCATGCTATTTTGATAAATCTTATGATAATGCTTTGTTTGTGCCTGATGTCGAAATGCATGGTACTAAAGAGTTTTGCTTAGCAAATGTTTATGATAAAGCTCTAGATGATGGTCCTATGTTACTTGATAATATTAATTGCACTACTAATGAAAATGGGATTGGAGAAGTCTTGACATTATCTATGAGTCCCATATCTCTTGAGATTGATCAATCATCTTGTTATATTATTGATAAAAGTGGGTTTGAAAGTTTTAATACCATTATTTTTTAGCTTGATAAAAATTATGTGTTTATGGATCATGAGAAACATGCTTTATGTGATAGTTATATTGTTGAGTTTGTTCACGAAGCTACTGAAAATTATTATGAGAGAGGAAAATATGGCTGTAGAAATTTGCATGGTACTAAAACAACTCTCTATATGCTTAAAATTTTGAGGGTACTCTTGTTTTATCTTCCTATGCTTGCCACTTTGTTCTTCATGAATTTATTTGTGTACAAGTTTCCTATGCATAGGAAGTGGGTTAGACTTAAATGTGTTTTGAATTTGCTTTTTGATGCTCTCTTTTGCTTCAACTCTTATTTCTTGCGAGTGCATCATTAAAATTGCTGAGCCCATATTAATGGCTATAAAGAAAGCACTTCTTCGGAGATAACCCATGTCTTTATTTTGCTACTGTTTTGTTGTGTCTTTGGAAGTTGTTACTACTGTAGCAACCTCTCCTTATCTTTATTTTATTGCAATGTTGTGCCAAGTGAAGTCTCTAATAGAAGGTTGATACTAGATTTGGATTTTTGCGCAGAAACAGATTTCTATCTATCATGAATTTGGGCTGGATCCTCTGTAGGTAACTCAGAAAAATCTGCCAATTTACTTGCGTGTTCCTCAGATATGTACGCAACTTTCATTAGTTTTGAGTTTTCTGATTTGAGCAACGGAAGTACCTCTTAAAAATTCGTCTTTACTGGCTGTTCTGTTTTGACAGATTCTGTCTCTGTTTTTTGCATTGTCTCTTGTGGACTTTAAGCAAGGCTTTATAGACATCGAGAGCTGTAGCTAATGTTTTATTGAGTTCTTGCAATGTGTCACTACAGGACTAAGGTGAATTAATTTTTTTTTTAGTACTAACCCCTCTAATGAAGTTTATGAGAAGTTTGGTGTGAAGGAAGTTTTCAAGGGTCAAGAGAGGAGGATGATATATGATCAAGAAGAGTGAAAAGTCTAAGCTTGGGGATGCCCCCGTGGTTCATCCCTGTATATTTCAAGAAGACTCAAGCATCTAAGCTTGGGGATGCCCAAGGCATCCCCTTCTTCATCAACAATTTATCAGGTTTCTTCTATTGAAACTATATTTTTATTCGGTCACATCTTATGTGCTTTACTTGGAGCGTCTGTGTGTTTATTTTCGTTTTGTTTTTGTTTGAATAAGATCGGATCCTAGCAATCCTTGTGTGGGAGAGAGACACGCTCCGCTTTTTCATAATGAACACTGGTGTTCTTCGTTTTACTTTTAATGTTCAATGATAAAAGTTGGAAGCTATTGCACTTATTGTTATTTGGTTGGAAACAGAAAATGCCTCATATTGTCTTGGATAATTTGATACTTGGCAATTTTTTTGATCTCTCAAGTAGATCATGTTTAATTTCATGCACCATGTAGTTTGAACCTATTAGTGGAGAACTACCGTAGAGCTTGTTGAAATTGGTTTGCATGATTGGTCTCTCTAAGGTCTAGATATTTTCTGGTAAAAGTGTTTGAGCAACAAGGAAGACAATGTAGAGTCTTATAATGCTTGCAATATGTTTTTATGTAAGTTTTGCTGTACCGGTTCATACTTGTGCTTGCTTCAAACAACCTTGCTAGCCAAAACCTTGTACTGAGAGGGAATGCTTCTCGTGCATCCAAAACCTTGAGCCAAAACCTATGCCATGTGTGTCCACCATACCTACCTACTATGTGGTATTTCCTGCCATTCCAAGTAAATACTTCATGTGCTACCTTTAAACAATTCAAAATTTATCATCTCTTATTTGTGTCAATGTTTTATAGCTCATGAGGAAGTATGTGGTGTTTTATCTTTCAATCTTGTTGGGCAGATTTTCACCAATGGACTAGTGGCTTCATCCGCTTATCCAATAATTTTGCAAAAAGAGCTGGCAACGGGGTTCCCAGCCCCAATTAATTAACCTTCATAATTTTGCAAATAGACACTCCTCCATGGTATGTGAAATGTTGGAAGGCACCCGAGGATTCAGTTAGCCATGGCTTGAGAAAGCAAAGGTGGGGAGGAGTGTCATCTCTAAATAAAACTAAAATAAATAGACACTCCTTCATGGTATGTGATTGTTGGAAGGCACCCGAGGATTCGCTTAGCCATGGCTTGTGAAAGCAAAGGTTGGAAGGAGTGTCACCCAAAAATAAAAATTTCATGGGAGCCGCTCTTTGAAAGTCTGTCTGGCAAGGGGGTTAGAGTGCCCACTACCATTCGTTGACAACAACAAACACATCTCAAAACTTTACTTTTATGCTCTCTTTATGATTTCAAAACTTGAAAAGCTCTAGCACATGATTTTATCCCTGCTTCCCTCTGCGAAGGGCCATTCTTTTACTTTATGTTGAGTCAGTTTACCTACTTCCTTCCATCTTAGAAGCAAACACTTGTGTCAACTGTGCATTGATTCTTACATACTTACTTATTTGCATTCATCATATTACTTTGCATTGACAATTATCCATGAGATATGCATGTTGAAAGTTGAAAGCAACTGCTGAAACTTATATCTTCCTTTGTGTTGCTTCGATGCCTTTACTTTGAATTTATTGCTTTATGAGTTAACTCTTATGCAAGACTTTTGATGCTTGTCTTGAAAGTATTATTCATGAAAAGTTTTGCTATATGTTATCTATTTGATTAGCAACTATAGATCATTGCCTTGAGTCACTTCATTCATCTCATATGCTTTACAATAGTATGATCAAGGTTATGTAAGTAGCATGTCACTATAGAAATTATTCTTTTTATCGTTTACCTACTCGAGGACGAGTAGGAACTAAGCTTGTGGATGCTGATACGTCTCCAACGTATCTACTGATGTTCCATGCTTGTTTTATGACAATACCTACATGTTTTGCTCGCACTTTATAATGATTTCATGCATTTTACGGAACTAACCTATTAACAAGATGTCGAAGTGCCAGTTCCTGTTTTCTGCTGTTTTTGCTTCCAGAAAGGCTGTTCGGGCAATATTCTCGGAATTCGACGAAACGAAGACCAAACATCATAATTCACCGAGACGGACCAGGACACCGAAGGAGAGTCGGAGGGAGGCCTGGGGCCCCCACACCATAGGGCCGCGCGGGCAGGCCCCTGGCCGCGCCGGCCTATGGGGAGGGCGCCCTGGTGCCCCTCCTGCGCCGCCTCTTCGCCTATATAAGCCCTTTCGACCTAAAAACGCAATACGAATTGATGAAACTCCAGAAAGACTCCAGGGGCGTCGCCGCCATCGCGAAACTCCAATTCGGGGGACAAAATCTCTGTTCCGGCACGCCGCCGGGATGGGGAAGTGCCCCCGGAAGCCATCTCCATCGACGCCACCACCTCCATCATGCTCCGTGAGTAGTTCCCCCATGGACTACGGGTTCTAGCAGTAGCTAGTTGGTACTCTCTATTACATGTACTTCAATACAATGATCTCATGAGCTGCCTTACATGATTGAGATCCATCTGATGTAATCGGTGTTGTGTTTGTTGGGATCCGATGGATGATACATTATGATTAGTCTATCTATAAAGTTTGTGAAGTTATTGTTGCTGCAATCTTGTAATGCTTAATGCTTGTCACTAGGGCCCGAGTGGCATGATCTTAGATTTAAGCTCTATAATTATTGCTTAAATTGTATCTACAAGTTGTTTGCACATATTGCTGTCCGGAACCTGAGGCCCCAAAGTGATAGAAATTGGGACAACCGGAGGGGAAGGCTGTGATATGAGGATCACATGTTTTCACCAAGTGTTAATGCTTTGCTCCGGTGCTCTATTAAAAGGAGTACCTTAATTGCCAATAGATTCCCTTGAGGCCCGGCTGCCACCGAGCTGGTAGGACAAAAGATGTTGTGCAAGTTTCTCATTGCGAGCACGTATGACTATATATGGAAAACATGCCTACATGATTAATAATCTTGATGTTCTGTCTTAATGCTTTCAATCCTATCAATTGCCCAACTGTAATTTGTTCACCAAACACTTGTCACTTGTTATTGGAGAGTTACCACTAGTGTAGATCGCTGGGAACCCCGGTCCATCTCTCATCATCATATACTCGTTCCTATATGACATTGGAAGTAGTATCAACTATTTTCCGGTGCCATTGCCTCTCGTGTTATCATGCTATCGCTGTTGTGTTACTATTACTATTGCTCTCATATTACTGCTGCTTTCACATCACCCCTGTTGCTAGTGCTTTTCCAGGTGCGGCTGAATTGACAACTCAGTTGTTAAGGCTTATAAGTATTCTTTACCTCCCCTTGTGTCGAATCAATAAATTTGGGTTTTACTTCCCTCGAAGACTGTTGCGATCCCCTATACTTGTGGGTTATCAAGGTCGTCGGCTAAGGATAAATCCGAGGTTCAGGAGCTGAAGAAGAAGGTGGAGTCACTAGAGAAGCTGGTGGCCGAAAAGCCTGTGGAGAACACGGAGATGATGAACAAGTTATTGGACGAGAAGATCCGGCGATCATCCCCCGGGTTGATGGAGGGGTTAGCTGCTTGGAATGCGGGAGGTCAAGTGGGGCCGATACATGTGCCCAGCATCAGCGGCAGCAACTCAAGCTTCCACGTGTCACCGACGCTGCCGCTCCACCCGACGCCGGCGTCAGGTGCCCCGACGCCGGCGTCAGGGCTCCACCTGACGCCGCTGCTCCACCCGACGCCGCAGCTTCAACCACCGCCGCATCTCCAACTGGTCGCATCGACGCCCCCAACCGCCGCCCTTGTATCGACAGTAGCCGAGATCGACGCCATCCAGAAGGTAAACTCATTAGTTACTCCTTCGCGTCATCTTCTTTAACTATATATGCCTTTCGTGACTGCCATCTCATGATGCCCAACATGGCGCCCCTGACTCTGGATGAACCGTGCATACTTCTGCAAACGGTGGAGCCCGGCGGCAAGTTGGTGGAAGTTGCTAGCGGCATCGTCATGGCTTCCCGCGTTATGCACTGCAATGTATTGGCGGAAAACGTGGTGAAGGTCAAGTTGGTAATGGTAGTGCCGGATTACCGCTACGCCATCCCCCTTTCAACCTCCAGGCACAGACGAGGGCGATGTTTTGTCCCTTGGGGATTGCACCTCATGGATTATGAAATGGCCGAAGAACCAGATTCGTCTGGGGGAGTGCTAAGAAAAGCACCGGCGCCACCTCCCCTATCATCCGGCCAAAGGTCGCCAGCGCCGACGACACCCTTAAGGAAACGGCGGTCGCTGCCCCCACTACCCTGAAGGAACCGGCGGTCGCCGCCGCCACCCGGAAGGAACCGACGATCGCCGCCACCACCACACGCCACAAAAAGTTGTTGGGAGCGCTACCGCAATGACCATCGACCAGACGCAACGTACGCCAAGCGGCGGCATCGCAACCGCCACCACCTAAGGTCCAGGACATGGCGCCACTTGATGGCAACGATGTAGATGATGATGATGACATCGATGCGTACATCAACACTGGCGCATGCAGCCAGGATATGTACATGCCTCCTATGGATGAACAAGCCTTCCGCACTCACGGCGATCATCTTGGTCGTCCCACTACAGTCACAAAGCAGCGCCTGGTCTTAACGGGTTTTTCTCAAGACACTCATCCGGAGGCTGGAAATACAGCTCAAGTCAAGCCTGCTACCTTTTTCAGCCCTAACACGCTGCGTAACACGATCATCGGGGAGCCACCCAAATCAACCCCAGCAACCTCAGAAGCACCACTAGCATCGACCCCAGCAGCACCCGAAGCACCACCATCAGCACCACCAGCACACCCAGTAGGTCAGGTGAAGAAGGCACGGAAGAGAGGAGCCAAGAAAGGCGCATCTTCGAGCGAGCCTGCTCCTAAGAGGATCCGGGCTGACGACATGGTACCACCTGCACCGGATGGCTTGCCCCGGTGTCATGAAGCTGGTAAACTGATACTGCCTCCGGACATGGAACACCTCGCAAGTGGACCAATGCTCCCTTTGCATCACTCTATTAATTATCTAGAGAGCGTCCTTCTTAAAGAAAAGGATCCAAATTACCCGGTGTTCTCGGTAAAGGTGCCGTCCGACCAGAACTTCATCCATGAAGACCCCGCGGATATCTTCTTCATAGCGTTTGAGGACGTCTTCAATCTATTTCACTCGAAATGGCTTGACTATAACTTGGTCCGCCTATACGCGATCAATCTTCAGATGAAGATCAACAGAGAGAGACCCCGCCACATCGCTGTACGGATCCCTACTACATGCGCGATAGCCAGCTCCAGGACGGCTCAAGGACACGGACCAAGGCGGTGCGGTACCTCCAGAACTTCATGCTCATGTACAAAGAGAGCAACACCATTCTTCTGCCTGTCTGTCCCGAGTAAGTACACATCCGCTCACGGCCGTCGTAACTTATGCTTTCTTATATATTTCTTCCATTGCCGATCATTTCCAACATTCCATTTCAATTGGATGTGTTGAGCAGGGACAAATACTACACACTCATCATCCTAGATCCGAAGTGGTCACTAGCCCAGTATTTCGACTCGTCGAGTACAACGACGAAGAAAGACTACAAGAGAATAAGGGGTGTTCTCGATGAGGCTATCCTTGGATACTCCAAAAATGGAGGCACCTTCGACAAGAATGGGCAATATATCAGGCCGGACACTAAAAAGCTCGGGTTCAAGCACGTGATCGACTTCCCTTGTATCAAGCAGCCAGCTGGCAGTATTAAGGAGGCTTTATATGTCCTCCATCACTTTAAAGGGTTTGTCGAGGATGCAGAGATGATGTCTCTGCCACCTAGTAAGCGAGACCCCATTAAAATGTCGAGGCAAATCAATGGTGATGATCTTAGAGAAGACTTCCATCGCATCCAAGTAAAGCTCTCGGAAATTATCTCACAAGATGTATCCAACGCATCGGGGCTCTTACACCAACTCAGAGGGTTGTCTAAGAGGGATATCGAAGAACGCCTACATAGGCAGGGTGATGCAAGGACGTGGACGACAAAGGACTTGTACAAGCCGTTCCCGGAGCCGCTCAAGAAGACGTCTCGTTGACCGAGGCCGGTGTGCCTAGCATTACTTTGAATCAATGGACAATTTGTACCGTGTTGTAAACTAAACTTGCTTAATTTGCTCGAAACGGTGGTCGTCGTTGTTGGACTTCAATTACTATTGTAGTCGTTATCGTTGAACCATATTACTTATGTGATACCGATGCTATACTTTTAGGTTTATTATTATTTCCTTGCTTTAATTCTTGTGAATATGTATGCATGTGAACCCTCTAACTCTTTCCATTGCGTTATATACTAATATGCCTTGTGTCCATAGAGATGACGTACTACGTCGTGTTCGAGGGGCGGGTTCCAGGAGTGTACGAGGAATGGGAGGAGTGCAAGAAACAGGTGCACAAGTTCAGCGGCAACTGCTACAAAGGGTACCCGACTAGACACGAGGCGGTTGCCAAGTGAAGGAAGCACCAAGCGAACAAGAGCAAGATGAAGACCTTCCTTGTGCTCTCGCTCTTGCTCACCATCATCGCGGTGGTACTCTATTTCATCCTAGTGTAGGCGGCGGCCGGTGTCACTTCATTTGTATCTAGAGATGATGAACTTAATTAATTTGCATAGATTATGAGTTGTATGGAGCTATATGTATAACTCGATCGGGCTCTAAGTAATGTGATGATGATGTGATGATTATATATGTCCATATTATATCTGTCTATATTATATCAGTATATAACCTGTATACGGTGTATAAAACTAGTATAAAACTTGTATAATACACCAGGGAGCACAAAATCGAGTATACATGTAGATTGTTCTGTGGCGCACCAAAACATAATTCTTTGGCGCAGCTATATCTCATGCGCCACAGAACCACTTATTTCTGTGGCGCACCACACCCAGTGCGCCACAGAAACCTTAATTCTGTGGCGCACGGTCAGGTGCGCCACAGAAACCTTATTTTTGTGGCGACGTTTCTGTGGCGCACCGCCCATGCGCCACAGAATCTCATTTTCGTGCGCCACTGATGAGGCTTTTCCTACTAGTGCTTCTTTGGGAGATGGTTAATATAGCAAAGGATAATCCTCACCCTATTATTGTAGGATGAAATTTTAACTTGATTAGATACCCTCATGAGAACTGCAAAGGTAGGTTTGACAATCATTTACACTTTTTATTCAATGTTGTTATCGACAGTTTGGATTTAAGGGAGATTTCAATGGTCAGGAGACAGTTTACCTGTGCAAACAATTTCCCGGAGCCAACATATGAGAAGTTAGATCGAGTACTTATGGACTCAAGTTGGGAATAAAAAATCCATATGGTCTATGTGCGCGTTCTACCTAGCCTTGAGTCTTTTTCGGATCATGCTCATATTCTTCTAACCAATGGAACACTGATGCCGCAGTGTAGTTGTCCGTTTAAATTTGAACTCGGATGGTTATATCGGGATGTTTTTGCAGATATGGTTAAGAATATATGGGAGAAGCCTGTCGCTGGGTCAACCCGTATTCAAAGGTGGAACAACAAATTACACTCCATGCATAGATACCTTAGGGGTGGGCTCGCCATATGTCTGGGCAGCTTAAACAAGAAAAACTCATCCTATCATCTTATATTAATGACTTAGAGGCGATCGCTGAAGTGAGACCGCTGGTGACGCAGGAAATTAATCTTAAAAGTCAGTACAATGCAAAGTTAGTTGGTCTGCTGCTCGAGGAGGAACTCAAATGGTACCAACGGTTCTTGTTAGAAGGAGATTCGAATACGAGATACTTGCACAGTGTCGCCAATGGCAGACACATGAAGGAACTCATTCATTCTCTGGTTCAAGATGAGGGCACGATTGAAGGACATGAGCAGTTCAAGTCTTACACTAACTCTTATGACAAAGGTTTGTTTGGTGCCCTGAGGAATCGGATGTATCCTTGGATAAATCTAGGGAAGACGATATCCCCCAGGTGTCTCTAGAAGAAAATGTGATCCCGACTACTCGTTATTCAGAAGAGGAGGTTGGGAAGGCTGTTTTCCAAATGAAAGACAATAAGGCGCGAAGCCTTGATGTTTTCCCAGCTAAGTTCTACCAAAACTTTTGGGACATCATTAAGGGTGATCTGATGGCTTTGTTTGCCGAACTTCATGTTGGGCAACTTGAACTGTTCCGGATCAACTTTGGAGAGATTATCTTACTGCCAAACATTAATGAGGCGGAACGGATCCAATAGTATGGACCAATTTGTCTACTTAATGTTTGCTTTAAGATTTTCATCAATGTAGCTACTATTAATTAGACTCAATTCGGTCGCTGATCAAGTGGTGTGCCCTACTCAGACTGCCTTTATGCAAGGTCGATACATCCTTGACGGAGTTGTGACATTGCATGAAACAAGTCATGAGTTGCATCACAAAAAGTTGAATGGAGTTATTCTTAAAATCGCCTTTGAAAAAGCCTACAATAAAGTAAAATGGTTTGTTCTTCAACAAACTCTCAGAATGAAAGTTTTTTATGATGAGTGGTACGCTTTAATTAACAACTTTGTTTTGGAGGAAGTGTTGCCATTATAGTCAACGATGAAATTGGTAAATACTTTCAGACAAAGAAATCGTTGAGGCAAGGCGATCCATTATCCACAATGTTATTTAACATTGTGGCGGATATGCAAGTTATCTTACTTGAGTGGGCTAAATTTGATGGTCAGATTGAAGGAGTGGTTCTCCGTTTGGTTGATGGAGGATTGTCTATTCTTCAATATGCCGATGACACAACTCTTTTTATGGAGCATGATCTGGAAAAAGAGGGAAACCTGAAGTTAATACTATCAGCGTTCGAGCATTTGTGTGGTCTTATAATTAATTTCCATAAAAGTGAATTGTTTTGTTTTGGCGAGGTCCAAGACGACGCTAACCTGTATGCCAAACTTTTCGGATGTGGACTAGGTAGTTTTCCAACCAGCTACCTAGGAATTCCGATCCACCATAGGAGGCTCACTTTGGCGGACTGGAAAATAGTCGAGGAAATACTACAAAAAAAAATTAGTAGCTGGAAAGGAAAATTAAGTTCTCTGGGTGGAAAATTGGTCCTCATAAGGTCAGTACTTACAGAGATGTATATGATTTCCTTCTTCCAGTTACCTAAAAGGTCTTTCATAGATTTCCGACCAAGATTTTTTTGGCAAGGAGATAGTGAGAAGAAAAAATATTGGTTAACTAAATGGAGTGTTGTTTGTCGTCCAAAAGATCAAGGTGGACTTGGTGTTCATGATCTTGAAGTTAAGAATAAGGACCTGCTAAGAAATGGATGGCTAGGTTGTTAGCCGAGGATGATGTATGGCAAAAATTGTTGAGGAGAAAGTATATCGGCTCAAAAGCGATCTCTTGGGTTTATTGTGAATCTAGAGATTCACACTTTTAGGCCGACATCATGACAACTAAGAAGCACTTTTCCCATACGGTTCCATTAGGGATGGATCTGAGATAAGGTTTTGGGAGGATAAGTGATTGGGAACAACCCCCCTTCATGAACAATATCCAACTTTGTACAATACTAGACGATAAGCGAGATTCGCCTCGCCGCGTGCATGACGTTGTCGCACGGCGTGACTGGTGCACTGTATTTGATGGCGGTAAATGTTTTAGCTTTTTACTTTTGTGTTGCTGCATATGGTTATTTTCATAAGCTATGCTAATCAGATCACATATATTTTATGGGTGAACCATGGAGATTTGATCATCCAAATTCTCTAGGTGAACAATAGTTAGCGGGAAAGAAGCATTTGTTGTACACGCAAACACTATTGCAACTTGGAAGGATGCAAAACGGGTACACTATTGCAAGAAAATGGAGTTTAGTTATAGGATTCATGGTAGACACTAGTGGAGAAGAGTCCTTTGGTCCCAAGCAAATGTCCCAGTGCAGAACCAAACTGGGACTAATGGGAGGTATTGGTCCCGGTTCGTTTGGCCCAGGGCGACCCCACTCGCTGGAGCCTGTCCGTTAGTGGCCTTTGGTCCCGGTTTGTACCAAAAACCGGGACTAAAGGGTCGGCGGCAGGGCACGGCAGGCCGTGTCAGGCGTGGGAACCCTTTAGTCCCAGTTTGTAATACAAACCGGGTCCAAAGGCCCACCCTCTGGACCCGGTTTGTATTACAAACCGGGACAAAGTCCCCAATCTGGCTATATAACCTTGCCCCTGCCCAAGTGTGAGCCACACTTGGCCATTTTTTCACTTTCTTCACAAGAGGGGTGTATTGCTCTCCTCTCTTCTTCACATGCACAAGAGGTGTTCGATGAAATGGTTAAGAGGATTTGCCACTTGAGTTTACACAAATCAAGCCACACTTAACTTGCTTTGTTCTTCTTCATCGAGGTTAACAACTTTATCCTTTTCATCCATAATTGATAAAATGCATGTGTATATATACATCGTGATGTTCTGTAATGATTTTGATCAGCTTAATTATATCATGCAGATGAATCGGCAATGGATGTACATTGACCGACGCTTTGACGAGTTCACTTCGGGCCTGGATAATTTTATGGCCGTGGCGGAGGCAAACAAACATGGTGGCTTCATGTATTATCCATGTGCTGACTGCAAGAATACCGTAAATTACGCTCACTCGAGTCTCATTCACGGCCACCTTCTGCGATCCGATTTCATGCCCAGTTACTATTGTTGGACCAAGCACGGAGAAAGAGGGGTTATGATGGAAGACAATGAAGAAGAGAAAGAGGATGATGACGGTTATCCCAATTTCCCTGAATACGATGATACTGCAGAAGGCAATGAAGACAATGAAGTAGAATATCAAGAGGCACCAGATGAGCCTGCTGATGATGATCTTGGTCGGGCCATTGCTGATGCAAGGAGAGAATGTGAAACTGAAAAGGAAAGGTTGGCCTTCGACAAGATGATAGAAGATCACAACAAATTGTTATACCCAACTTGCGAAGATGGCCATAAAAAGCTAGGCAGCACACTGGAATTGTTGCAATGGAAGGCAGAGAACGGTGTCACTGACTCAGAATTTGGAAAGTTGCTGACAATAATTAAGAGGAAGCTTCCAAGTGGTAACGAATTGCCCGCCAGTACTTACAAATCGAAGAAGATTGTCTGCCCTCTAGGATTAGATGTGCAAAAGATACATGCATGCATTAATGACGGCATCCTCTACCGCGGTGAGTACGAGAATTTGGATGCATGTCCGGTGTGCACTGCATTGCGAGATCACAACAAATTATTATACCCAACTTGCGAAGATGGCCATAAAAAGCTAGGCAACACACTGGAATTGTTGCAATGGAAGGCAGAGAACGGTGTCACTGACTCAGGATTTGGAAAGTTGCTGACAATAGTTAAGAGGAAGCTTCCAAGTGGTAACGAATTGCCCGCCAGTACGTACAAATCGAAGAAGATTGTCTGCTCTCTAGGATTAGATGTGCAAAAGATACATGCATGCATTAATGACTGCATCCTCTACCGCGGTGAGTACGAGAATTTGGATGCATGTTCAGTGTGCACTGCATTGCGGTATAAGATCAGACGAGATGCCCCTGGTGATGTTGAGGGCGAGCGTCCCAGGAAGAGGGTTCCTGCCAAGGTTATGTGGTATACTCCTATAATACCACGGCTGAAACGCTTGTTCAGAAATACAAAACAGTCGACTGTGCAAATATATAGTTTACTTATAAGATTCACTGTGGATGAGGTATCGTTAATAGAAACAGAAACGACACAGTAGACTTTGCAATACTTTCCAACGGCAGTAATCGCCATGCATGGATACAGTGCTAGCCAGTTTGCAACACATTACACTGTCATTAGATAGGAGTTTAGCGCAACACTACAATTGATAAACCTATCAGCAGTTTAGCACAACACTGCAATTGATAAAACTAACAGGAGTTTAGCACAACACTACAATTGCTAAAACTAACATGATCAGTCCATTAACGGAAGAACTAACATATGGTCTGGTTCGTAGACCACATTGCTCTAACATATACTTACCTGTTCAAATAACTAAGGTTTTTCGTGGAACCAACGAATCTGTTGCATCCATACCCATAACATAAAAGAACACAATAGGTTCGAGAGGGCATGCCCAGGTCTTACTTACAACAAAACACTACATTGTATTTTGGAGGAACCTACATGGTGAACTAATAGTTAAATATATATCCTACACGATAGTCTTAGTGTGATGCATCGCAAAACTTGATCGTCCTGGCCATACGCTTTGAGAGGGCACCTTCGTTTTTCGTTTCATGTTATGTGCTGATGGCCTGGTCTCCTGGATGTCTACTCCTCTAAACCTGCGATTATATATATATATATATATATATATATATATATATATATATATATATATATAGGGTGACACTATTCTGAAACCGATGCTCAAAATAATATTCTGAGCATCACCGGTTGCTATAAAGAGACGTACGACCGGAAAACCGAGAAAACCACCTCCTTCTCTGTCGTCACACACCATCTCATCCCCTACCTCCCGCCGCCCGCGTGCCCTCCCGGCCACCCGCCGCCTGCGTGCCCCCGGCCTCCCGCCGCTGACGACCCCCTGGCCTACCACCGCCACACCTCATCCCTGCCGCCGGCGCCCTTGATTCCCCACGCCGCCGCTACTCCCCAATTCCTCTGCGCTCCTGTCATTGGCCATGGCGCTGCCTCTCCCCCAGCTCCGGCGCCGCCACAAAACCGAACCCTAGACCGCTATCCCCACGGCCCACCCACTCCTGCCGCCAGCAACCTTCCTCTGGCCGTGCAGTTCCTGGCCGTCGCGGCGGCGTGCTGCCCCGTCGCTGCTGCGATGCCGGCGGCCTCCCCACGCCTCCTCGACGCCGGCGGCCGTCCCGCTCTACAACTTGACTCGGGCGTACCATCGAGAAGGACGACCTGGAGTACTGCCTCAACCCATGACGACCACCTGCTCTTTCACGTCGGCGTGCGAGAACGTCTCTACGATTCGTGCTTGCGTCGCGCCATCTGGGGTCTCCACGACCACAAAAGGTAACCGCCGCCGGCCTTCCCCTGTGACAGGTGCAGCCGGCCAGAGCCACCGCCTTGCCCTGCCCCTAAATGGTCATCTTCTCCATGGCCGGCACATCGCAGGGAGTGTAAAATTTGTGGCATGGAGCAGTACAGATAAGAGAACGCAAGATGTACAGGAACTTGGCATGCCGGCTCTGCTCCCATCGCGCCCACACATCATCGACATGTTCCCTTATCCCCTGGATCGTGCAGGAGCAGAGAAGCTGCACCCCCCCAGCTGGTCCGCGAGTGTCTGTCGGTGGCCTGCAACGACTGGGTGCTCTCTCTGTATTTTCCTGCAATGACTGGGTGCCATCGCGGTGGTCTGGGTCGGGTAATCCGTGCGCTGGTCCTCTATTCATCTTGCCCTGCAACGCCTGGCAACCGGCGCCTTCCCTGCAGGCTACAACGCCTGGCCGCAAGAGGGAGAACAGGGCTATTCCCCGCCTGCAAGTCTCAAGCAAACCTGTTTTCTGTCTTTCTTTTTCTTCTAAACGCAATCTTGTGCGACCCTATTTTCTGCAAGATTCAGAGCTTGTATTTCTTCTAGCATGATAGATTTTACTAGTGATGGTACTATTCATCAATTGATGGAACTTTCAGAATAGTCTCAGAAGCAATTTAAACATACTAGAATTTGTGTTGATTCTCTCTCTCCCTTGCCCGTGCGCGTGCTAGCTAAAGCATCTATGTACGTGTGCATTTCTAATTCTCTCGGGCATATTCTCTCTATATCTCTATGTGTATGTGCAGACTATTCGATGCCAGCGGAGAAGCCCAATTGAATAGTAGTAAAAAGTGCAAGTTTATGATTTTGGAAGTGCAAAATTATCTAAATCTAGAAATGCATCACATCGCCATCCTGTCCTCTTCTACTTGGTCGCAGCACAAATTTGTGTGTGCGTAGGTCGTCCATGTTACAGACCATGTTGAGAACTCAGTTTGAGCAATTCTCACTTGATGTTCTGAGTCGGTGTATGTAACTTGGTTGATTCCTTTGATGGTTAACTTTTAGTCAGAAAATCGATGTTGTTTGTACATGCGCTCGACAATCGGCCGGGTGCTCGAGGCACATGAGCCAGACGTAGCTAGGTCCGCGCCACCATTAATACTCTTTCTCCTCGTCCAACATGGACTCTGTCTAGCTGGTTTCAGCAGCCGTCGTCCCGCATCGCGACTGTCCGCGATTCGGTTGAGCCATCTTTGCTCTTTGTCTCACATTCAACTTCTACTTATGCATTTGGCAGTTTAGTCAGGGTGAAAAACGAAGTGCAGATAGAATAAAGTAAGTACACGCAGACTGTCGCTGGTGCAAGTTCATGGTGCATGTTCGTGGCGCATGTTCTAGAGCCTCTAGACGAACATGCAGTGTGTGATTGATTTTGCCAGGGATGTGCACTTCAGAAAACCTCAAAAAATGTAAAATTTGCTGGTGCAAGTGATATAGCACTGGAAATACACCTTGCTTGACATTGGAAATTCAGAAAAATAAGGATAAAATTTATATGAATAGAAGTTCAAGTAGTAATCTTCAAGAAGTACAAATAAAGGAGCTACAGGTCCAGATGAATGATAAGCTGAGTGCTGCTTATGCACTTCACTTCGAATGCTCATCAAATTAAGCTGACCACACCTTGGGTGGCTAACCTCCAACTGATGTCGTCAGACGCCTAAAAGGGAATTAGACGTGGAGAGGACAGTACGATTTAGGCGATTTTGGATTTTCCCAGATTTCTTGATTGTCGGGTAGAGCACATCTTCGAAACTAGGAAGTATACTAATCTTATGCTGAAACCACACAGTTCAGTTCCGAATCTGTTTGGTAAACTGCTCATGTGCAGATACGCACGAGAACATGAGGTATTAGAGGACGTTTTGTCATTTGGTGAATGTACTGAAGTACACACGTGGGGGTAATGGAAGTAAATAGACAGCTTGAGGAGCTTGAGGTAGCGATTGTTAATTTACTGGAGGTGTAATCCATTGGCAATGGGCAGTGCATTTATCCATTGCTAGGAAATAAACTCATTTCGGTAGTGCAAAATTCATAAGTTTTTTTGCAGCGTCGGCAGCACATGCAATACACTTATTTATATAGTGAATCTAACTTATTCTATCAAGAAGTGAACTAAATTTGGAGCAAAAATCCCAAATCCATAGTCATGTACAAGTATAAATTGGACAATACACATATTAGAATTTAGGCAGTTCATCTATCCGCTGTGGGCACTACAAAATAACAAAATAAGAAATCCAATATAGATAATCCGAAGAAAATTAAAGCGAAAATTGCCAACTGGCGAAGAAAGTACACGTTGTTCATATTGGGCAGTACCCTCATTTCCACAAAGGCAAAAAAAAAACGTATTTTCAATGTAGAGGCTCTCAGTTATATCACCCTATTTTCATATTTATAACAATATCCAAATGAAGTTCAAATACTTAAAGTTGATAAGTTCAACTAGTCAACACGAGCAGTACAACCACTTATTATAGGAAGTACAATAAAACAGAAAAAAATCCAAATGTAGAAAAAATAAAATAATCCCATCATCCACGACGAAGTTCAAATACTTGATGATGAGAACTAAATCATTTGACACGATCAATACAACCATTTAGTATAGGAAGTACAAGAAGACCGACATAATCCAAATGTAGAAAAAACAAAATAATCCCATCATCCGCGAGAAAGTTCAAATACTTGATGCTGAGAAGTACAACCGTTCGACACGAGCAGTACATACACTTATGATAGGAAGTACAAGAAAACCGACAAAAATCCAAATGAAGAAAAAACAAAATAATCCCGTCATCCGTGAGAAATTTCAAATACTTGACGATGAGAAGTACAACTATTCGGAACAAGCAGTACAAGCACTTATTATAGGAAGTACAAGGAATCCGACAAAATACAAATGTAGTAAAAACGAAATAATCCCGTAACCTCCAAGGAAGTTCAAATAGTTGATGATGAGAAGTACAACCATTAGACACGAGCAGTACAAGCACCTATTATAGAAAGTACAAAAAAACCAACAAAATCCAAATTTAAAAAAACGAAACAATCCCATCACCCAAGTGGAAATTCAAATACTTGACGGAGAGAAGTACAACCATTAGACATCAGCAGTACAACCACTTAATATAGGAAGTACAAGAAACTGACAAAATCCAAATGTAGTAAAAACAAAAATAATCCCGTCATCCGCGAGGAAGTACAAGGAGTAATTCTGAGAAGTACAAGCGGAGACTACAGAAAGTACATGAAGTAATTACAGGACTGCAAATTGTACAAAGAAAATACTCACACATAAGTTCACATAGCAATATTGGGAAGTTCAAATATTAAGATCCAGGAATTACAACCACGAAGGCCAAGAAGTACAAGGACATGTCGCGAGAAGTTCAGATGCGCGTGGTTGTGCAACACATTTTGTGTGCTGAAAATTATAGCTCTGTTTTACTGAACACTTTAATGAAACCGCACCAAGAAGTACAACCGCATTTACCGATAAGTACAAGTGCATGTTGAGGGAAGTTCAGTGCTCTGTTTTTATGGGGCGGAAATCTATTGTCAAAATCTCATCGATCTGATCACAAACCACTTCAATCATTGTCACCAAACCTTTATATCATACAGTATATGTCTAATTTCATTACCTACAACATTTTACAACAAATAAATGGATCTAATCCATCAATTTCAAATTATTATCCCACAAAATATACCGGAAATATGATTTCAAAACTTCTAAAATTACTTTTAAACCGTTCGGATTTGGATAAAATGGTAGGTACGAAAAAGATGCGCCATTTTGACACCTTTCCAACCGTATATCATTTGCATAGTTTAAATATATCGGATGAAAATCGTGTGGATAATCATTCTATGCCCGTCACATAAAACAGGCGGACAGTAATTCACGTTTTTCTCTTAAACTGTAAGGAATTAGAGAAATCAATTGGAATAAGAAAGTTGAGCCTAGTTCATAGCTTTCCAACGCCATATCATTTGCATCATTCCGACAAACGGTCGAAACAAAACATCGAAATTACTGTCCGCTCGTTTTTAAGTACGTCCGAATTTCGGTATTTTCAAAATTGTTCAAAAACTGTGAGGATTTTGAAAAAACGTAAAACATGAAAAAGTTGTGCAATTTCATTATCTATCCAACGGTATATCATTTGTACATTTTCGATAAGCGATTCGAAAATCAAACTAAAAGTTCGTTTTCTGGCCATATAGAAGCGTTTTCGTATTTTCAAAATTAAATTTAAACTGTGCAAAATCTGTGAAAAGTGTGAACATGAAAAAGTTGCGGTTTTTCATTATCTATCCAACGGTATATCATTTGCATAGTTCCAACAAATGGTTGATAAAATTGAGGTACAATCAGTACCTCTAAAGAAAATGGGAAGTTCATGTAAGTTCGACAGAAAGTTGAACCATGTTATCTGGGAAGTACAACCTTGTGTCCAGGAAAGTACAAGTCGGTGCTCAGAAAATTATTCTGCAACTGGTTGCAGAATAGTGCTGGTATATATATAAAATAGTACACAATTATATATTAAAAAATAACACATTATTCTGTACTGTTGCATTTTCTAGAGAAGGCAGCTTCTCAATCACTTCCTTGTGGTACAACAATTGTGTCATAGACATGGAGAAATCCTCTCTCCGTGAGCACATCAGTGTTTGATCTTTGAATTTCTGCACTGGCAGAACAAAGAACTCACTATAGTGAGCGCATATGACGCGGAGGGTATTTGTCAGATCATCATACCTAGCGCACAACTTTTTTCTATAGTTGCTTGACGCCTCTAAGGCATCTTTGCAAAGATCCTAATAACTTTCTGTCCCGGTCTTGGCTCTCCCTGCCATCGGTATCTCAGTGCAACAATTGCAAGAAGGAATAGAATGGAGTAATTGAAGGAGAAAAGAGCAACACAATGCGAGCAGAGGCTGGCCAAATTCCAAATGGCCACCCTTACCAAAATTTGATAGTAATATAAAATACGAACATACATGTATTTGAACACGATGACATATAGTTAATTTTGTACGATGAAAACCCATAAGTATGTGAAATTAGCTTCGCTACAGTATATACTGGTCACTGTAGTGTGAAGGAGATATGCCCTAGAGGCAATAATAAAGTGGTTATTATTTATATCTTTATGTTTATGATAAATGTTTATATATCATGCTATAATTGTATTAACCGAAACATTAGTACATGTGTGATATGTAGACAAACAAAGAAGTCCCTAGTATGCCTCTTAACTAGCTTGTTGATTAATGGATGATTAGTTTCATAATCATGAACATTGGATGTTATTAATAACAAGGTTATATCATTGTATGAATGATGTAATGGACACACCCAATTAAGCGTAGCATAAGATCTCGTCATTAAGTTATTTGCTATAAGCTTTCGATACATAGTTACCTAGTCCTTATGACCATGAGATCATGTAAATCACTTATACCGGAAAGGTACTTTGATTACACCAAACGCCACTGCGTAAATGGGTGGTTATAAAGGTGGGATTAAGTATCCGAAAAGTATGAGTTGAGGCATATGGATCAACAGTGGAATTTGTCCATCCCAATAACGGATAGATATACTCTGGGCCCTCTCGGTGAAATGTCGTCTAATGTCTTGCAAGCATATGAATGAGTTCATAAGAGACCACATACCACGGTACGAGTATAGAGTACTTGTCAGGAGACGAGGTTGAACAAGGTATAGAGTGATACCGAAGATCAAACCTCGGACAAGTAAAATATCGCGTGACAAAGGGAATTGGTATTGTATGTGAATGGTTCATTCGATCACTAAAGTCATCGTTGAATATGTGGGAGCCATTATGGATCTCCGGATCCCGCTATTGGTTATTGGTCGGAGTGAGTACTCAACCATGTCCGCATAGTTCACGAACCGTAGGGTGACACACTTAAAGTTGGATGTTGAAATGGTAGAACTTGAATATGGAATGGAGTTCGAATATTTGTTCGGAGTCCCGGATGAGATCCCGGACATCACGAGGAGTTCCGGAATGGTCCGGAGAATAAGATTCATATATGGGATGTCATTTTATGTGAATTAAAATGATGCGGAAGGTTCTATGGAAGGTTCTAGAAGGTTCTAGAAAAGTCCGGAAGAAACCACTGATGACCCGCAAGTATAGGGGGTGTATCGTAGTATTTTCGATAAGTAAGAATGTCGATCCCAACGAGGAGCAGAAGGTGTTGACAAGCAGTTTCGATGGAGGATTCACTGTAAATGCTCACAGACAAGTATTCAGGGGGTTTCGATGTAACAGTTGAATTAAGTACGAGTAAGTAAAGTGCGAGAGTAACAATTGCAGCGAGTGGCCCAATCCTTTTTAGCACAAAGGACAAGCCGGTTTGTTTACTTATAATGACCAAACGTTCTCGAGGACACACGAGATTTTAGTCTAGTGCTTTCGCTACATACGACTAAATAATCTTCATTGTTATGATAAGTGTTGTGTGGGTGAACCTATGCTAATGTACCGCCCTTCCTAGGACTAATACATACTTGTGATTATACCCCTTGCAAGCATCCGCAACTACAAGAAAGTAATTAAGATAAATCTAACCACAGCCTTAAACTCTGAGATCCTACTATCCCTCCTGTATCGATATACCAACGGGGGTTTAGGTTTCTGTCACTCCTGCAACCCCGCAATTGGCAAACGAGTACAAGATGCATTCCCCTAGGCCCATAAATGGTGAAGTGTCATGTAGTCGATGTTCACATGACACCACTAGAAGAATAACACCACAACTTAAATATCATACCATTGAATATTACTCAACCATAGTTCACTACTAACATTTAGACTTCACCCATGTCCTCAAGAACTAATCGAACTACTCACGAGACATCATATGGAACATGATCAGAGGTGATATGATGATGAATAACAATCTGAACATAAACTTGGTTCAATGGTTTCACTCAATAGCATCAACAACAAGTAGAGATCGATACCGGGAGAGTTTCCCCTATCAAACAATCAAGATCAAACCCAAATTGCTACGGCGGTGACGGTGTCCAGCGGTGGAGACGGCGGTGATGACGGTGGAGATGATGATGATGGTGATGGAGATGATGTCCAGCTCGATGACGGTGACGATGGCGTCGATTTCCCCCTCCCGGAGGGAATTTCCCCGGCGGATTCCTGCCCGCCGGAGAGCTCTTTTCTCTCTGGTGTTCTCCGCCCCGCGAGGCGGGCTGTAACTCTTCGCGAGGTACCCTCTGTGGCTTAGGTTTTCGGGACGAAGTATTTCGCGAAGAAAAGGAGGCGAAAGGGGCTGTGGGGCCCCCACACCACATGGTGGCGCGGCCAGGCCATGGGCCGCGCCGCCCTATGGTGTGGGCCCACCCTGGGTCCAGCTGGCTCCTCCTTCCGGCTTCCTTCGTCATCTTGAAAAATAGGATTTTTGGTATAATTTCCTTCCACAGTTGATCTTCCGAAATATTGCGTTCTGACGGTGCTTTTTCCAGCAGAATCCTGGCTCCGGTGCTTGATCCTCCAATAATGATGAAACATGCAAAATAGATGAAATAACATAAGTATTGTGTCCCAATATGAAATATATCAATGAATAACAGCAAATTATGATATAAAATAGTGATGCAAATTGGACGTATCAACTCCCCCCAAGCTTAGACTTCGCTTGTCCCCAAGCGAAACTGAGCTCGGTAAACAGGACCACATGTTTATGGAGTGAAGAGTCGATAAATAAAATACGGACAAGAAGCATCATATTCATTCGCACAAGACATTATAGTAGACAACTTCCTCATATAACTCAACTTGAAACAAGTATAAGGTAATCACAAATAAAGGTGCATAAGAAATCATAATTGGTGATGGCAAACTTCGTTCTTGGTCAGAGAACAATTAACAGATTATACTTATCTCATTGAGCAGCGCTCTCATGTTAAAGTTTATAAGGCACAACTTGCATACTCAATCATAATGGTCTCTTCATGATCATTGATAACTTGCAAAGCTATATTCATTCAGATAAAACTTGTACTAAACAAGGAAGAATAAAAGACATCATGAAGCAAATCACAATATAATGGTTTGATCACAACTACTCAAATGCTTGCTTGAGATGGAAGGAAATAGGTTTACTGACTCAACATAAAGTAAAAGACAGGCCCTTCGCAGAGGGAAGCAGGGATTAAATCATGTGCTAGAGCTTTTTCAGTTTTGAAATCATATAGAGATAATAAAATTAACATTTTGAGAGGTGTTTGTTGTTGTCAACGACTGGTAGCGGGTACTCTAACCCCCTTGCCAGACAACCTTCAAAGAGCGGCTCCCATTTTATTTTTTTTATTTTGTGTGGCACTCCTTCCAACCTTTCTTTCACAAACCATGGCTAACCGAATCCTCGGGTGCCTGCCAACAATCTCATACCATGAAGGAGTGCCTTTTTATTTTAGTTTTATTATGATGATGACACTCCCCCCAACCTTTGCTTACACAAGCCATGGCTAACCGAATCCTTCGGGTGCCGTCCATCAATCACATACCATGGAGGAGTGTCTATTTAGTTTAATTAGTTTGGGACTGGGGAATCCCATTGCCAGCTCTTTTTGCAAAATTATTGGATAAGCGGATGAAGCCACTAGTCCATTGGTGAAAGTTGCCCAACAAGATTGAAAGATAAAACACCACATACTTCCTCATGAGCTATAAAACATTGACACAAATAAGAGATGCTAAGTTTTGAATTGTTTAAAGGTAGCACATGAAGTATTTACTTGGGATGGCAGAAAATACCATGTAGTAGGTAGGTATGGTGGACACAAATGGCATACGTTTGGGTTAAGGTTTGGATGCACGAGAAGTATTCCCTCTCAGTACAGGTCTTTGGCTAGCAAGGTTAATTAGCAAGCATAAGAGTCGAGGGAAACAAACAAATATACATGTGATAGAAACAATCATGCATCTTCCTTGTAAGCACAAACAATTTTAACTTCAGAATAATAAGCTATGAGCTAATCAAGAAAGAAAGACAATGAAACAACTACATGTATTTCTCTTTTCTACTTAAACCTCAAAGTGTTGTTGCTATTGACCAATGCTAAGTTTGCCAAAACCAAATAGATTTATTCAATGCTCCCAAAGTGATACCAATACTAATGACAAGATAAATCATATAATAGAGATTGCAAACTAAAATAAGATGTGCAATATGTAAATGATAAGACTTCTCATTAATATTCCATAACGATAACTCACACCAAGGGATACATAGATAACCAACTAAAGGAGAGATACTTCCAAACTGCGACCCATCTTATATGATAACTTCCCTACTCATGATATGACACTACTTGACAATAAAAGTAAAAGGTAATGATAATGTGATACCGCGG
Source organism: Lolium rigidum (assembly GCF_022539505.1). NCBI lineage: Eukaryota > Viridiplantae > Streptophyta > Magnoliopsida > Poales > Poaceae > Lolium > Lolium rigidum. Next base: position 278,382,567 of record NC_061508.1, read on the forward strand.
CACTCCCCCAAGCTTGGAACAAACCAAGGGGATGCCAATACCGATGATGAATTACTCCTTTGGCGATGGTGGTGATGAACTCCTCCCGCGCTTCTTACAGAACTCTTTCAACTTCAGTTTCTCAGCTTGGCAATTCTACACTAAGACTCGAAGAGATTCATTGTTATCTGAAGTTGGCGATGATGACCTTGTGATGTGGATCGAGTGGTATTCCAGCATTCTTCGGAGGCGGCAATTCTCCTCCTGGAGTATCTCCACTTCTCTTCTCAGAGCCCGATATTGATCACAAAACTCATCGGTAGTTCGTAGAACTTCTTCCAACACAGGGAAGGAGTCGAGGCTAAGAGCAGGTGGTAAAGGTCCCTGCAAGTTATGAGAAAAAGAACGTCGAGTGTCAACAGATCCCACCAAGATTTGCTTGCTCCCAACGGCTGGCTGCTCTTGTCTTGATGGCCCCCTCTTCACTTCTTCCTCCGAAAGCCCCTTGCCCTTGCTGTTGGAGGCCATGGTGCTTCTAGACCGAAAACAGATCCTGGCAGAAACAGCTCGAAACAAAACACGTCGAGAAAACAATATACGGACCTCCAGGGGTCCGGGGGATTATATAGCAAAAATTTTCACGACAAAAGGAAAGTACCAGATCGAACCAGAGTCGGAAAGGGGCGACGAGGCGACCAAACCATAGGTCGGCGTGGGCCCAGGTCAGGCCGCGCCGGCCTATGGTGGCACCCCCTCGTGCGTCCTTTCCACTCCGTTTCGAACTCGTAATTTTTCATATTTTCCAAAAACAGCAAAAATATTGTTTGGAAAGTAAATTGCGTACTTTTCATTACCAGTACTGTTACCTATTCAAAGTCGAGTTCTGGCGGTCTGCCAATTTGCCCTTTGATGAAAGCCTCCGGTGTTTCCACTTGAATAATATCAACATCAACATTATAGGAATCACCCGAGATATAATGCTTGAGTCTTTGTCCATTCACCACTTGCGTAGCATTGCCTTGGAGAGAGCTAATTTTGATTGCTCCCGAACGATACACCTCCTCGACAACATATGGTCCTTCCCATTTCGAGAGTAATTTCCCTGCAAAGAATCTGAGACGAGACCGATACAATAGGACTTTATCCCCAATATTAAATTCTCTTTTGATAATCCTTCTATCATGCCATTTTTTGACTTTCTCCTTAAAGAGTTTAGCATTTTCATAAGCTTCACTTCTCCATTCATCTAGAGAACTTAATTGCAACAACCTCTTATCACCGGCAAGTTTAGGATCTTTATTTAACTCTCTAACTGCCCAATAAGCTTTGTGCTCTAGTTCTAAAGGTAAATGACAAGCTTTCCCATAAACCATTTTATAAGGTGACATTCCCATGGGATTTTTATAAGCAGTTCTATAAGCCCATAGTGCATCCTTCAATTTACTAGCCCAATTCTTTCTAGTTTTATTAACGGTCTTTCCCAAAATAGATTTAATCTCTCTATTTGATAATTCTACTTGACCACTAGTTTGAGGATGATAAGCGGAAGCAATTCTATGATTAATACCATACTTAGCAAGAGTTTTTCTAAAACCTCCATGAATAAAATGAGAACCTCCATCAGTCATAATATATCTAGGCACTCCAAATCTAGGAAAAATAATGTCTAAAAGCATTCTTAAAGAGGTCTCACCATCAGCACTTTTTGTAGGTATTGCTTCCACCCATTTAGTAACATAATCAACAGCAATAAGTATATGAGTGTTACCTTCTGAAGACGGAAAAGGTCCCATGAAGTCAAATCCCCAACAATCAAATGGTTCAATAACAAGAGTATAATTCATAGGCATTTCATTACGTCTGGAAATATTACCAACCCTTTGGCATTCATCACAAGATAAAATAAACTTTCTCGCATCCTTGAAGAGAGTTGGCCAATAAAAACCTGATTGTAGAACCTTTTGCGCGGTTCTTTCTCCGGCGTGATGTCCTCCATAAGCACTACCATGACATTTACTCAATATCTCTTGTTGTTCATATTCGGGAACACATCTTCGCATAATACCATCCACTCCTTCTTTATATAAGTGTGGGTCATCCCAGAAATAATGCCTCAAGTCATAAAAGAATTTCCTCCTTTGCTGAGCTGAAAAGGTTGGAGGCAAGTACTTGGAAACAATAAAGTTAGCATAATCAGCATACCAAGGACTGTCTCGCGAGCTCACCTTTATTACAGCCAATTGTTCATTTGGAAAACTATCATTAACGGGAACATGATCATAAGCAATATTTTCCAATCTAGACAAATTATCAGCAACAGGATTATCAGCACCTTTCCTGTCTACAATATGTAAATCAAATTCTTGCAAAAGAAGTACCCATCTAATAAGCCTCGGCTTAGCATCTTTCTTTGTCATAAGGTATCTAATTGCAGCATGATCAGTATGAATTGTAACTTTTGAATCAACAATATAGGATCTAAATTTATCGCAAGCAAAGACTACAGCTAATAATTCTTTTTCAGTTGTAGCATAATTTCTTTGAGCAGCATCAAGAGTTTTACTAGCATAATGAATAACATTCAGTTTTTTATCTACTCGCTGTCCAAGAACAGCGCCTACAGCAAAATCACTAGCATCACACATAATTTCAAATGGTAAGTTCCAATCGGGAGGTTCAACTATAGGAGCAGTTGTTAAGGCTTTCTTTAGAGTTTCAAAAGCTTCCTTACAATCATCATCAAAAACAAAAGGTACGTCTTTTTGAAGAAGATTAGTAAGAGGTTTTGAAATCTTGGAGAAATCTTTAATAAACCTCCTATAAAACCCAGCATGACCAAGAACACTAAGAATACCTTTAACATCCCTAGGATAGGGCATCTTCTCAATTGCTTCAACTTTAGCTCTATCAACTTCAATACCTCTCTCGAAATTTTATGTCCCAATACAATTCCTTCATTAACCATAAAGTGGCATTTCTCCCAATTAAGAACAAGGTTAGTTTCTTCACATCTCTCGCAAAACTTTATCAAGGTTTCGCAAGCAACTATCAAAAGAATTCCCATAGACGGAAAAATCATCCATGAATACCTCTACAATACTCTCACAAAAACCATGAAAAATAGCAGACATGCATCTTTGAAAAGTAGCAGGAGCATTACATAAACCAAAAGGCATACGTCTATAAGCATAAGTTCCATAGGGACAAGTAAAAGTGGTTTTCTCTTGATCTTTAGCTTTAACAGCAATTTGTGAAAACCCAGAATAACCATCAAGAAAACAAAAATGAGTATTTTTAGACAATCTTTCTAACATTTGATCAATAAATGGTAAAGGGTAATGATCTTTCTTAGTAACTTTATTAACTTTTCAAAAATCAATGCACATTCTATACCCTACAACTACTCTTTGAGGGATGAGCTCATCATTATCATTAGGCACAACAGTCATTCCTCCTTTCTTGGGAACGCAATGCACAGGACTAACCCATCTACTATCAGCAATAGGATATATAATACCAGCTTCAAGAAGTCTTAATACCTCATTCCTTACCACTTCCTTCATCTTCGGAATTAGATGACGCTGATGTTCAACAACAGGCTTTGCATCATCTTCCATATTAATAGCATGTTGGCAAATAGAAGGAGAAATCCCTTTCAAATCATCAAGAGTGTAGCCAATAGCGCCTCGGTGTTTCTTCAATATTTCCAATAGCCTTTCTTCCTCAATCTCTGAAAGCTTAGAACTAATAATAACAGGATATATTTTCTTATCATCAATATGAGCATATTTAAGATTATCAGGCAAAGGCTTTAATTCAAAAACAGGATCTTCCTTTGGTGGCGGTGTTGTACCCAAATCTTCCACCGGTAAATCATGCTTGAGAATAGGTTGGCGAAGAAAAATTTCCTCAAGCTCATCTCTTTCTTTCCTAAAAACTTCACTCTCGCTATTCTCCAAATGTTGCTGCAAAGGATTATTAGGAACAAGAACAATAGATGCACACTTGCTCCATTTTAAAATCATCACTAGGCAAATCAGCTTTATAAGGAGTTTTGGTAAATTTAGAGAAGTTAAACTCATAAGATTCACCAGCAAATTTAGTCAAAATTTTCTCTTTCTTGCAATCTATAATAGCTCCACAAGTATTTAGAAAAGGTCTACCAAAAATGATAGGACAATAATCACTAGCAGCGGAACCAAGTACCAAAAAGTCAGCAGGGTATTTAATCTTACCACATAGAACTTCCACATCTCGAACAATACCAATTGGAGAAATAGTTTCTCTATTAGCCAGCTGAATAACCACATCAATATCTTCAAGTTCACAAGAATCAATTTCGTGCATAATCTCCGTGTAAAGCTCATAAGGAATAGCACTAACACTTGCACCAATATCACATAATCCATAATAGCAATGATCACCAATTCTAACAGATAGCATAGGAACACTAACTTATTTGGGTTTATTAGGATGTGAAACAATATTAGAAGCATCTTCACAGAAAATAATATGACCATCCTCCACATTTTCAGTCACAAGATCTTTAACTATTGCAACGACGAGGTTCAACTTTTATTTGTTCTTCGGGTTCTACAGGTTTCTTTTCACTTTTATGAACCGCACTATTTATAACGAGTACTCCTTCATTTTAGCGGGGAAAGGAGTTTTTTCAATATAAGCTTCAGGAATAACATGATCGATAGTTTCAACTACAACGCATTTGTTAATAGATGAATCAATTTTATCTTTATACGGTTCATGATACTTATCAAAATTCTTCTTTGGCAATTCATAATGAGAGGCAAAAGCTTTATAAAGATTTGCGGCAACTTGAGAATCAAGACCATATGTAGCACTCATATTACGAAATTTATCAGTATCCATAAAAGTTTCAATGCATTTATAATCATAAATTATACGTGATTCTCTATCCTTGTCGTTCTCCCAACCTTCAGTATTTTCTTGGATCCGATCAAGAAGGTCCCTTTTAAACTCTTCTTTGTTGCGTGTAAATGATCCAGAACAAGAAGTATCCAGCAAGGTCTTGTCTTGAAAAGAAAGTCTTGCATAGAAATTATCAATAATAACATTACCAGGAAGCTCATGAATGGGGCATTTGAGCATTAAAGACTTCAATCTCCCCCAAGCTTGGGCAATACTCTCTCCATCATGAGGCCAAAAATTATATATGCGATTCCGATCCTTGTGAATTTCACTTGGAGGATAGAACTTAGAATAAAACCGGGGCACAATATCATTCCATTCAAGAGAATCCCCATTATCCAGTAATTTATACCAATGCGCCGCTTTACCAGACAGCGATAAAGAGAATAGTTTCTTCCACACTTCATCCATAGCAATACCTGAACACTTGAATAAACCGCATAATTCATGTAAGAACAATAAATGATCTCCAGGGTGGACAGTTCCATCCCCTTCATAGCGGTTATCCATAACACGTTCAATAATTTTCATAGGTATTTTATATGGTATCACTTCCTCACCTGGCGCCTCATCCACTACCGTTGCAGTAGTAGTAGATTTCCCAAATAAAAATTGAAGAGAAGATCTCTCCATAATGACTTATAGCAGCGGGCAGAAATAAAATCAGCACAAACAGTAAAGGTTTTCCTTACCAATTCCACTTACCAATAGCGCTTCACTCCCCGGCAACGGCGCCAGAAAATAGTCTTGATGACCCGCAAGTATAGGGGGTGTATCGTAGTATTTTCGATAAGTAAGAATGTCGATCCCAACGAGGAGCAGAAGGTGTTGACAAGCAGTTTCGATGGAGGATTCACTGTAAATGCTCACAGACAAGTATTCAGGGGGTTTCGATGTAACAGTTGAATTAAGTACGAGTAAGTAAAGTGCGAGAGTAACAATTGCAGCGAGTGGCCCAATCCTTTTTAGCACAAAGGACAAGCCGGTTTGTTTACTTATAATGACCAAACGTTCTCGAGGACACACGAGATTTTAGTCTAGTGCTTTCGCTACATACGGCTAAATAATCTTCATTGTTATGATAAGTGTTGTGTGGGTGAACCTATGCTAATGTACCGCCCTTCCTAGGACTAATACATACTTGTGATTATACCCCTTGCAAGCATCCGCAACTACAAGAAAGTAATTAAGATAAATCTAACCACGACCTTAAACTACGAGATCCTGCTATCCCTCCTGCATCGATATACCAACGGGGGTTTAGGGTTCTATCACTCCGGCAACCCCGCAATTAGCAAACGAGTACAAGATGCATTCCCCTAGGCCCATAAATGGTGAAGTGTCATGTAGTCGACGTTCACATGACACCACTAGAAGAATAACACCACAACTTAAATATCATACCATTGAATATTACTCAACCATAGTTCACTACTAACATTTAGACTTCACCCATGTCCTCAAGAACTAATCGAACTACTCACGAGACATCATATGGAACATGATCAGAGGTGATATGATGATGAATAACAATCTGAACATAAACTTGGTTCAATGGTTTCACTCAATAGCATCAACAACAAGTAGAGATCGATACCGGGAGAGTTTCCCCTATCAAACAATCAAGATCAAACCCAAATTGCTATGGCGGTGATGGTGTCCAGCGGTGGAGACGGCGGTGATGACGGTGGAGATGATGATGATGGTGATGGAGATGATGTCCAGCTCGATGACGGTGACGATGGCGTCGATTTCCCCTCCCGGGAGGAATTTCCCGGCGGATTCCTGCCCGCCGGAGAGCTCTTTTCTCTCTGGTGTTCTCCGCCCCGCGAGGCGGTCTGTAACTCTTCGCGAGGTACCCTCTGTGGCTTAGGTTTTCGGGACGAAGGATTTCGCGAAGAAAAGGAGGCGAAAGGGGCTGTGGGGCCCCCACACCACATGGTGGCGCGGCCAGGCCATGGGCCGCGCCGCCCTATGGTGTGGGCCCACCACTGGGTCCAACTGGCTCCTCCTTCCGGCTTCCTTCGTCATCTTGAAAAATAGGATTTTTGGTATAATTTCCTTCCACAGTTGATCTTCAGAAATATTGCGTTCGACGGTGCTTTTTCCAGCGGAATCCGGCTCCGGTGCTTGATCCTCCAATAATGATGAAACATGCAAAATAGATGAAATAACATAAGTATTGTGTCCCAATATGAAATATATCAATGAATAACAGCAAATTATGATATAAAATAGTGATGCAAATTGGACGTATCAACCACCAAGGAAGGTGGAGTCCCGGTGGGACTCCACCTCCATGGCCGGCTAACCCTAGTGGGGGAGGAGTCCCAAGTGGACTCCCCCTTAGGGGGCCGGCCACCCACCCATATGGAAGGGGGGAATCCCACCCCAAGTGGGATTCCCACCCTAGGTAGGTTTCCTTTTCATATGGAAGGTTTTGGTTTCGGGTCTTATTCGAAGACTTGGAGTCCAACACTTGGGGTTCCACCAATATAATGAGGGGCCAAGGGAGGGGGCCGGCCACCCCAAGACCACAAGCTGGCCGCCCCATTGAAGTGGCCGGCCACCCCCTCCCAAACCCTAGCCACCCCCCTCTCCTCCATATCTCCCGCGTAGCTTTAGCGAAGATCCGCCGGAGTTCTCCACTGCCACCGACACCACGCCGTCGTGCTGTCGGATTCAAGAGGAGCTACTACTTCCGCTGCACGCTAGAACGGGAGGTGGACGTCGTCTTCATCAACAACCGAACGTGTGACCGAGTACGGAGGTGCTGCCCGTTCGTGGCGCCGGAAGCGATCGTGATCAAGATCTTCTACGCGCTTTTGCAAGCGGCAAGTGAACGTCTACCGCAGCAACAAGAGCCTCATCTTGTAGGCTTTGGAATCTCTTCAAGGGTGAGACTCGATACCCCCTCGTTGCTACCATCTTCTAGATTGCATGTTGGCTTGGATTGCGTGTTCGCGGTAGGAAATTTTTTGTTTTCTATGCAACGTTATCCTACAGTGGTATCAAGCCGTGTCTATGCATAGATGGTTGCACGAGTAGAACACAATGGTTTGTGGGCGTTGATGCTCTTGTTATCTTTAGTTTGAGTACTTTGCATCTTCGTGGCATAGTGGGATGAAGCGGCTCGGACTAACTTTACATGACCGCGTTCATGAGACTTGTTCCTCGTTCGACATGCAACTTGTATTGCATAAGAGGCTTTGCGGGTGTCTGTCTCTCCTACTATAGTGAAGATTCAATTTACTCTTCTATTGAAAACATTAGTATCAACGTTGTGGTTCATGTTCGTAGGTAGATTAGATCTCTCTCGAAAACCCTAAACCACGTAAAATATGCAAACCAAATTAGAGACGTCTAACTTGTTTTTGCAGGGTTTGGTGATGTGATATGGCCATAATGTGATGATGAATATGTATGAGATGATCATTATTGTATTGTGGCAACCGGCAGGAGCCTTATGGTTGTCTTTAAATTTCATGTTGAGTAGTATTTCAAAGTAGTTGTAATAGTTGCTACATGGAGGACAATCATGAAGACGGCGCCATTGACCTTGGCGCTACGCCGACGATGATGGAGATCATGCCCGAAGATGATGGAGATCATGTCCGTGCTTTGGAGATGAAGATCAAAGGCGCAAAGACAAAATGGCCATATCATATCACATATGAACTGCATGTGATGTTAATCCTTTTATGCATCTTATTTTGCTTAGATCGCGACGGTAGCATTATAAGATGATCCCTCACTAAAATCTCAAGATAATAAAGTGTTCATCCTTAGTAGCACCGTTGCCAAGACTTGTCGTTTCGAAGCATCTCGTGATGATCGGGTGTGATAGAATCAACAAGTGCATACAACGGGTGCAAGACAGTTTTGCACATGCGGATACTAAGGTGGCCTTGACGAGCCTAGCATGTACAGACATGGTCTCGGAACACGTGATACCGAAAGGTAGAGCATGAATCATATGGTTGATATGATGAACACTTTGAGTGTTCGCCATTGAAATCACACCTTGTCTCGTGATGATCGGACATAGGTGCGGTGGATTTGGTTCGTGTGATCACTAAGACAATGCGAGGGATATTGTTTTGAGTGGGAGTTCATCTAGATTTTTTTGAATTAAAATTTGAACTCAATTTTTCATAAACTTAGTCTAAACTTTTGCAAATATATGTTGTAGAGATGGCGTCCCCAATCAATTTTAACCAGTTCCTAGAGAAAGAAAAACTTAAGAGCAACGGTAGCAACTTCATCGACTGGTTCCGTCATGTGAGGATCTTCCTCTCTGGCGGAAATCTGCAATATGTGCTTGATACACCGCTAGGTGACCCTCCTGCAGAAACTGAAACCGATGAAGTAAAAGCTGTTTACGAGACTCGGAAAACTCGGTACTCTCAAGTTCAGTGTGCCATCCTGTGCGATCTGGAATTCGATCTTCAAAAACGTTTTGAGCACCACGATCCTCATGAGTTGATGAATGAGCTGAAAGCTATATTCGAGACTCATGCGGCCGTGGAATGCTATGAAGCATCGAAACATTTCTTCGAGTTGCATGATGGAAGAAGGCAGCTCCGTTAGTGAGCACATGCTCGCCATGACCGGGCATGCGAAGAAACTCAGTGACTTGGGAATAGTGATTCCTAACAGACTGGGGATTAATCGTGTCCTTCAATCATTGCCACCAAGTTACAAGAACTTTGTGATGAACTACAATATGCAGAACATGAACAAGGAGTTACCTGAACTCTTTGGCATGCTAAAAGCTGCTGAGATTGAGATCAAGAAAGAGCACCAAGTGTTGATGGTCAACAAGACCACCGGCTTCAAGAAACGAGGGCAAGTCTAAGGGAAAATTCAAGAAGGGTGGCAAGAAAGCTGCCACGCCTCCTATGAAACCTAAGAACGGCCCTAAGCACGATGCTTGAGTGCTATTCTTGCAAGGAGAAGGGACACCTGGAAGCGTAATTGCTCCAAGTATCCGGCTGATACGAAGAGCGGCCTTGTCAAGAAGAAGAAAGAAGGTATATCCGATATACATGTTATAGATGTTTATCTCATTGGTTCTCGTTCTAGTACCGGGTATTTGATATTCGGTTCGGTTGCTCATATTTGTAACTCGAAACAGGAACTAAAGAATAAACGAAGACTACTGAAAGATGAAGTGACGATGCGCGTTGGAAATGGATCCAAAGTCGATGTGATCGATGTCGGCACACTTCCTCTACATCTACCTTTGGGATTAGTTTGAAGCCTAAATAATTGTTATTTTGTACTCGCGTTAAGCATGAACATTATATCCGGATCTTATTTAATGCAAGACGGTTATTCATTCAAGTCTGAGAATAATGGTTGTTCTATTTTTATGAATAATATCTTTTATGGTCGAGCACCACAAAAGAATGGCTTATTTACGTTAGATCTCAATAGTAGTGATACGCATATACATAACATTGATGCTAAAGCGAATTAAATTGAATGATAATTCTACTTATATGTGGCATTGTCGTCTTGGTCATATTGGAGTGAAACGCATGAAGAAACTCCATACTTGATGGATTACTTGAATCACTTGACTTTGAGTCACTTGATAGATGCGAAGCATGTCTAATGGGAAAAATGACTAAGACTCCATTTTCCGGTATGATGGAGCGAGCTACTGACTTATTGGAAATCATACATACCGATGTGTGCGGACCAATGAGCGTAGCATCGCGCGGTGGTTATCGTTATGTTCTAACCTTCACAGATGATCCGAGTAGATATGGGTATATCTATTTCATGAAACATAAATCCGAAACTTTCGAGAAGTTTAAGGAATTTCAAAGTGAAGTAGAAAATCAACGTAACAAGAAGATTAAATTTCTACGATGCGATCGTGGAGGTGAATATCTGAGTTATGAGTTTGGCATGCATTTAAAGAAATGCGGAATACTTTCACAATTGACACCACCAGGAACACCTCAACGAAACGGTGTGTCCGAACGTCGTAATCGAACTCTCTTAGATATGGTTCGTTCTATGATGTCTCTTACTGATTTGCCGTTATCATTTTGGAGTTATGCATTAGAGACAGCCGCATTCACTTTAAATAGAGCACCATCAAAATCCGTAGAAACGACACCATATGAATTATGGTTTAATAAGAAACCTAAGGCTGTCGTTCCTGAAAGTTTGGGGTTGCGAAGCCTATGTAAAGAAGTTACAACCGGACAAGCTAGAACCCAAAGCGGAGAAATGCATCTTCATAGGATACCCTAAGGAAACTATAGGGTATACTTTCTATCACAAATCCGAAGGCAAAATCTTTGTTGCTAAGAACGGAACCTTTCTTGAGAAAGAATTTCTCACTAAAGAAGTGACTGGAAGAAAAGTAGAACTCGATGAGATTGATGAATCTATACTCGTTGATCGAGTAGCACGATACCGGAAGTTGTACCTGTACCGCCTACACGAGCAACGAGAGGAAGCTAATGATAATGATCATGAAACTTCGAACGAGGAAACTACGAACCTCGCGGATCGACAAGGGAACGTACCACTCCTGATTGGTATGATCCTTGTCTAAATGTCATGATTGTGGATAACAATGATGAGGACCCTGCGACGTATGAAGAAGCGATGATGAGCCCAGATTCCAACAAATGGCAAGAAGCCATGAAATCCGAAATGGGATCCATGTATGATAACAAAGTATGGACTTTGATAGACTTACCTGATAGCCGAAAGGCTGTCGAGAATAAATGGATCTTCAAGAGAAAAACAGATGATGATGGTAATATTACTGTCTATAAAGCTCGACTTGTCACAAAGGGTTTCCGACAAATTCAAGGAATTGACTACGATGAGACTTTCTCACCTGTAGCGAAGCTAAAATCTGTGAGGATTTTGTTAGCAATAGCTGCATTTTTCGATTATGAGATTTGGCAGATGGATGTCAAAACGGCGTTCCTTAATGGAGACATTGAGGAAAAGTTGTATATGGTACAACCCAAAGGTTTTGTCGATCCTAAAAATGCTGACAAAGTATGCAAACTTCAGCGTTCAATCTATGGACTGAAGCAAGCATCGAGAAGTTGGAATCGACGCTTTGATAAGGTGATCAAAGACTTTGGGTTTATACAGTGTCATGGAGAGGCCTGTATTTACAAGAAAGTGAGTGGGAGCTACGTAGCAATTCTCGATATTATATGTAGATGACATATTATTGATCGGGAATGATATAGAACTATTAAGCGAGTGTTAAAGGTTATTTGAATAATAGTTTTTCAATGAAAGACCTTGGTGAAGCATCGTATATATTAGACATCAAGATTTATAGAGATAGATCAAGACGCCTAATAGGGCTATCACGGAGTACATATCTGGACAAGATTCTAAAGAAGTTTAGAATGGACGAAAGTAAGAAAGGGTTCTTACCTATGTTACCGGGCAAGGTCTTGAGTAAGACTCAAGGACCGGCTACGGCGAAAGAAAGAGAAAGGATGAGTAATATCCCCTATGCCTCGGCGATAGGATCTATCATGTATGCCATGCTATGTACTAGACCGGATATAGCACATGCTGTTAGTTTGACTAGCGAGATATCAAAGTGATCCAGGAATGAAACACTGGACAGCGGTCAAGAATATCCTGAAGTACTTGAAAAGAACTAAGGATATGTTTCTTTGTTATGGAGGTGACCAAGAGCTTGTTGTAAGTGGTTACACCGATGCAAGTTGGAACACTGATCCTGATGACTCTAAGTCACAGTCTGGGTACGTGTTTATATTGAATGGTCTTTGCGATAGGCTGGGCAAGCTCGAAGCGGTGCACGGTGGCGAAGTCTTCAACGGAATCGAGTACATAGCGGCTTCGAGGCTTCATCGAAGCGGTATGGATGAAGAGGTTCATTGTAGAGCTCGGTGTGGTTCCTAGTGCATTGGACCCATTAATCAATCTACTGTGATAACATGGGTGCCATCGCCAATGCACAAGAGCCAAGGTCACACAAGAGGCTGAAGCATATCAAGCTGCGTTACCACTCGATTCGCGAGTACATCGAAGATGGAGAAGTAAAGATTTGCAAAGTACACACTGATCTGAATATAGCAGATCCGTTGACTAAAGCTCTCCCTAGGGCAAAGCATGACCAACACCAGAATGCCATGGGTGTTAGGTATATTACAATGTAATCTAGATTATTGACTCTAGTGCAAGTGGGAGACTGAAGGAGATATGCCCTAGATGCAATAATAAAGTGGTTATTATTTATATCTTTTTGTTTATGATAAATGTTTATATATCATGCTATAATTGTATTAACCGAAACATTAGTACATGTGTGATATGTAGACAAACAAAGAAGTCCCTAGTATGCCTCTTAACTAGCTTGTTGATTAATGGATGATTAGTTTCATAATCATGAACATTGGATGTTATTAATAACAAGGTTATATCATTGTATGAATGATGTAATCGACACACCCAATTAAGCGTAGCATAAGATCTCGTCATTAAGTCATTTGCTATAAGCTTTCGATACATAGTTACCTAGTCCTTATGACCATGAGATCATGTAAATCACTTATACCGGAAAGGTACTTTGATTACACCAAACGCCCTTTGCGTAAATGGGTGGTTATAAAGGTGGGATTAAGTATCCGGAAAGTATGAGTTGAGGCATATGGATCAACAGTGGGATTTGTCCATCCCAATGACGGATAGATATACTCTGGGCCCTCTCGGTGAAATGTCGTCTAATGTCTTGCAAGCATATGAATGAGTTCATAAGAGACCACATACCACGGTACGAGTAAAGAGTACTTGTCAGGAGACGAGGTTGAACAAGGTATAGAGTGATACCGAAGATCAAACCTCGGACAAGTAAAATATCACGTGACAAATGGAATTGGTATTGTATGTGAATGGTTCATTCGATCACTAAAGTCATCGTTGAATATGTGGGAGCCATTATGGATCTCCAGATCCCGCTATTGGTTATTGGTCGGAGTGAGTACTCAACCATGTCCGCATAGTTCACGAACCGTAGGGTGACACACTTAAAGTTGGATGTTGAAATGGTAGAACTTGAATATGGAATGGAGTTCGAATATTTGTTCGGAGTCTCGGATGAGATCCGGACATCACGAGGAGTTCGGAATGGTCGGAGAATAAGATTCATATATAGGATGTCATTTTATGTGAATTAAAATGATGCGGAAGGTTCTATGGAAGGTTCTAGAAGGTTCTAGAAAAGTCCGGAAGAAACCACCAAGGAAGGTGGAGTCCCGGTGGGACTCCACCTCCATGGCCGGCTAACCCTAGTGGGGGAGGAGTCCCAAGTGGACTCCCCCTTAGGGGGCCGGCCACCCCCATATGGAAGGGGGGAATCCCACCCCAAGTGGGATTCCCACCCTAGGTAGGTTTCCTTTTCATATGGAAGGTTTTGGTTTCGGGTCTTATTCGAAGACTTGGAGTCCAACACTTGGGGTTCCACCTATATAATGAGGGGCCAAGGGAGGGGGCCGGCCGCCCCAAGACCACAAGCTGGCTGCCCCATTGAAGTGGCCGGCCACCCCCTCCCAAACCCTAGCCACCCCCTCTCCTCCATATCTCCCGCGTAGCTTTAGCGAAGCTCCGCCGGAGTTCTCCACCGCCACCGACACCACGCCGTCGTGCTGTCGGATTCAAGAGGAGCTACTACTTCCGCTGCCCGCTGGAACGGGAGGTGGACGTCGTCTTCATCAACAATCGAACGTGTGACCGAGTACGGAGGTGCTGCCCGTTCGTGGCGCCGGAGCGATCGTGATCAAGATCTTCTACGCACTTTTGCAAGCGGCAAGTGAACGTCTACCGCAGCAACAAAAGCCTCATCTTGTAGGCTTTGGAATCTCTTCAAGGGTGAGACTCGATACCCCCTCGTTGCTACCATCTTCTAGATTGCATCTTGGCTTGGATTGCGTGTTCGCGGTAGGATTTTTTTTTCTATGCAACGTTATCCTACATAGTGATCAATAATTATTGATAGAAGCAACACTATACGACGCGCACGATTGGGACCCGGCAACGCGCGAGGTCGACATCCCACGCGTTGATTGTTGCCACGAGATTAGCACGTAATATAGGCATTAGTGAATACGAATCTTTCATGTCGTTTCGATTGGCAGATACGCATGTTTATACGCAGCAGTCTCATACGCAAGTGGGATGGGATTAATTGAAACTTCGGTCCACTGCTGCGTACAGAGTTATTGCACATGCAGAGTTATTGTGCATGCATGCTTTTAACCCGCTGAATGTGGAAGCTGAGATCTACTGAAAATGGAAGAATCTGATTTTTTTTTTTGCTAATTTATTACAAATTAATTAAGGATCTTTATTTTCATCAAGTAAGAAATGCATTATTTCTGTACCAGGTATAACTTCAAAATTTCATACATAATCTGAAATCAAATGCCGTAAGCATTAGTGTCTTGAAAGTGCATTCAGAAATAGATTCCATGGCCTCGGAAGATAGAAAAAATATATTTGTACTTCCAGATTAAGCTTCATTTATTGTAAAACCCAAAATCAAAGTGAAAGGAAGAGAATCAAAATTTTCAGAGAAATAAAGAAATGAAAGAACATGCACTGAGACATGGAGGTCACAAAACAATTGATTCTAAAACCATTACTAGTCCATCAGAAAAAAAACAAAAAAAACATTGTGGTAGAATCCACCAATTAAAGCATAGTATTCACTAATCCTGAATTTGCATCAGGTCCATATGATAAATAAACATAATTATGTACCAGATCAGAATGAGGATGGAATCTGTATACAAAACCAACCCGCCAGACTAAAGGAAATCAGATCAAGATAACTGGCCCAAACGCTCTAACCCATCGAGAAGCTCCTTCCTTGTTGTTGATGTGATCTTACATACAAAAATGGTGGCCTACATGAATCGTGGCCAGCTGAGATCTGCTCGTGCCATGGGGTAGATGGACTTGACCTGAACGTCAGGAATTTCTTCTTCTCAGGTGATGGTTACGAGGCTGTAATCTGCTGCGGTGTAGGAGCGATTTTGGTTCGGAGGCTGTGGTTTTCTTGGGATTTCTGAGGTGGTGGAGTGGGCAAAATGCCTGAGGCGAGAAAGAATGATTGGATTGGGGAATCATTGTCTTGCCTTATAGTGAAGTTCTTGGAGGCAGGGCACTAATTCAGGATTGATTTTTCCCCTGCTCGCCCTCCGCCGGAGATTGCCAGGACTGGATGGGGATTTGGTTGCTCCATGCGCGTGGTCCAAATCCGCAGCAAAACGGGACAAGAAAAAGAATAAATCCCACAGCAGCCCACCACCATCTCGACTCACCGTTGAAGGACGATGCCTCCCGCCGAAGCCTTCCGCCACCCGAGCTAGCTCGGCCAAGAAGCCCCCCTCCACCGCTCGAGCTAGCCCGCAGCGCTGCATTGCCGCCAGCCAGGAGGCGCGCTGGAGGTCGACGAGGCGCGTGCGGGTGAGCATCTGGACGACATGCTTGAGGACGGCAAGGAGGCGCGCTGGAGCGAGACGGCGGCAGCGCGTGGTGGTGGGAACGGGGTGGGGAATGGATAGCCTGGAGGAGTTGCTCGGGAGGAGAGGGGACTTAATGTCGTATGCTGTTGTCAGATACGGTGAAAATATACATCATATACTTGAATTAAATACATGTGAGGTCTGACACGTGGTGGTCTTTAATTGGATTGTTTTCATCCTCGGGAGTACCCAGGTTCCGATAGGTATTTTCGCAACACTATATGGGTAATTGAAAGCACGGAAGGTAAAGAAAGCATGTATCATATTTGTAGTACAGCTGGATGAGCTCTGCATGTAGCAAAAATTGTAGCATCATTACAAAAGTATTAACTGATACTATGGCAAGAAGTCTAATTCGCAGGCTTTGGTTTCAGGTCTATGTGATGAATACTACATGTGATATATAGTATTATAGTCGCAATTTTCCACACAAAAAGAAATGTAGTGGCATTAATTACTCAGCATGTTCTGATCAGATGTTATCTGTGACCTTGTTGCAGATGCAAGACAATGTAAAGTTAAAACATTTTGCAGGATCGTTGGTAAGATGGCCTGGGTAGTAATAGGCACTATTGCTTGTGCTTTTTGGAATGAGTAAAATGAAGTACTTTTTCAGTATGTTGTATTTAAATAGGGGAAATGAAGGTATGTCATATTAGAATATATATATTTAAGTATGCTTTTTATTATTGCATGGGGAATGCTAATAGTTACCTCTTGGGATGTTGACTTGATGAATCCTTATTTGTGATATTAAATTTACTGGATTCTTCATTTTCACCGATTGACCCACGGTGTTGAAGTGTTTTATACCTCTGAAATTTGAAATTATCCTCTTAACTTAAAATCTAGTCTTCTTTTTGTATCCCAGCTTCTATGAAAGAAAATTTTGAAATGAAACAAAAAATGGAACTTAATGACTATGCAGAGCTATAAGGGCATCTCCAACGGGGCGACCCATCCCGCGCCCGCGCGTCCGGATGGGTCCAGCGGGACAAAAATGCGACCCAACGCGGGGACGCACCGCAAAAGCGGATGGCCGCGGCGTCCGGAACGACGCAAACCCGGCCCAAATCTGGGCCTGGTTTGCGTGGCCGCGGATGGCACGCGGCGTCCTCGCGTGTCCGCCTGGTCCGCGTGGCTGGCCCACATGTCGGTGCCCCAGTCCTATTAAATGTGGACTGGGGAGGGGGACTGTCCCTATCCAGTCCCCACTCTCCACTCTGGCCGCACGCGCGAGCTTGAAGCTTCCGCGCCACCATGGCCCCGAAGCGTGAGTTCGAGCCGTCCGCCAACGACCACGAGGCCGGCAGCAGTCGGCCAGTCGCGCCGCCGGCGTTCGCCATGGGGCCGCCGGTGACACCCAGACGCGACCGGATCTACGTCACCGTAGCGGTGGCGCAGATGTTCTGGGACGCCGGCGTCCCAATGCCGTGGGGGGACGTGCACCTCCCCCACGGCTGGCACCTGAGCCCAGATCGGGTTCCGGTGCCGCCCATCCCGGTGTCCGGCCGCGCCCGCATCGCGGAGATCCAGAGGCGCCGCGCGCAGCTACCGGCGGACCTCCAGGAGGACCCCGCGTACGGCGACGCAAGTCCCAACTGGGACTTGTGGTTTGAGATGGAGCACGATGCGCGCCGGCACACGTGCTTCACGTCGGCGACGGCGCGGCCTCGCGCGCAACCGCGCACACCTGCAAGGCGGGCGGCGGCCTGTACATCGACGAGCCGCAGGCCCAGCAGCAGGAGGACGAGGACGACCCGGAGCTGCAGGCGGCGCTCGCGGCGTCACGCGAGCAGTGCGACCTCGACGAGCTGGCCAAATGGCCGCACCTCCGCCCTGGCGGAGAAGGCCAGGAAGGCCCAGGAGAACGCCCAGGCGGAGGCGTGGGCCTTCCTCGAGATGGCGCGCCGGCAGGAGGAGGACACGCGCCAGGCGGCGCTCCGGAAGGAGGAGGAGCGCTGTGCCGCGCTCCTGGCGGAGGAGAAGCGCCGGGCCGCGCTCCGGGCGGAGGAGGAGGAGCAGCTCCACAAGGAGTCCGCGCAGAGGGCACGACTGCGCAGGCCGGCGAGCCCGCCGAACCCGCACTCCGCCTGGGAAAGGGCGCAGTGGTCGCCCTGGCCGGAGTCCCCGCCGCCCTCCGGCGTTTTGAGCCGGAACAGCGCTTCGCCGCCGGGGGGCGTCGTCGTCATCGATGCCGACGACGACGAGTACTACTGGGGGTAGTACTGCCGTCGGCCACCGTGCTCGCAAACCCTGGCTAGGGTTTACTTTTTTTTATAGTTTAAAGCCCATATAGGGCTTTCTTTTGTGTAAAAATTGCCCAAAATAGGGCTAAGTTTAACTACCAACTAGTTTAAATTAATTTTTTGTTGTTTTCCTTTTTCATTTTCATTTTCATTTTCATTTTTGTATTTTATTACATATGCGCTGCGTCTGCGCGTTGGGCGCAGCGTGCGACCCAAACGGACACGCGGACGTGTGCCGCTGTCCCCGTGTCCGCTCGGCCACCCAAACGGTCCAAAATGGACGGCCCAGCGTGTCCTTTTGGGTCGCGCGGTTGGAGATGCCCTAAGTAGTAGTACCTGTTTGAGTCTTTTCTGTAACACTGTATGCAGTTACACCAGCAGGGTGTGTATTATTGCAGGGTGTGTGTTATTGTCTGAGGCATCTTGGCTAAAGACAATTCGACCATAAAGCGGTGTTTCATAATATTGGAGTTGTTTATTACAAACAAAGGATGAGAATTTCAATTGAAGATATCACTTGAGAAGCTGACTATTTCATGCACTGTTTCATATCAGTCTATGTTTTTGGCATGTGAAAAATAAAAAATAGAACTGTCCCTTTTTGTGGGACTTTCTGTTTATATGCTAAACAACCATAATATTGTTGTTTATTATTTTAGAAAATTGGAAAAGGAGTGGTTATTGCATTCAGTATGTTTAGTCATGCTAAGTTAGCATTCTGGGAAAAGGTAAAAGGCACGAATTCTGAAGCTGTTGGATTCAGCAAGTTTAGTCACGCTAAAGCCCAGGAACTCAAAATTAGCAACCATAATATAGCATGTGTATATTTCTGAATTCAACATCGCATATAGATATATATGCGCCATGGCAAATCCTCTATAACTCAATCAGCGTATACTCACCGGAGAGAGGGAAATTGCATGATAATTTGCAAAAAATAAACAAGACGGTAGACGATGATTTGGATTAGGGAAAAAATATGTACTAACCCTATATCGCAAGAGGATTGAACATGCGGTGGCGAGGCTCAAAATTCGTCCTGTGCTAGACGCATCGTACCAACAGGCGATGAGCATGGACAACCCAAGTCTGCAAATCTATCATGTCGAGTGTATTATCTTTCACAGAGCAAAACATGCTGGATAAAAAACATGGTACTCTATATTTTGCATGAATAATCATGAATCATGTCCTAATTTGACCTGGTCACAATAGTACGTAGGTTCATGTGCTCACCATGATCTTCTAATTTAACATAGGAAAGTCATAGTCCTATAATTAACCAATTGGCCTCTCTTTCATATATATTACTTTGCTTCTTTGGTGCGCATTTGACATTAGTGGAATCCATTAATTGGTTACATAGCCATACTTTCATGGATCCAGTTTTGGAAAATAGTTCAGTTTTTTCAGGTTAGTTTTTTATGTACCTGTTACGTGCTAAATATAAGGTTACTCACAAGCGGAGATTCAGTTGTCTTGGCAGATTGTTTTCTTGACTTTATCTATGGACATGGACGTGTTCTCGAAATAGAAAAGTTACAACATAAGGCTCAAAAGATGAATGACGGAAACTGAAGTTTTATTTTTTCTGTTTTCAATATAATACTAATGCTTCATATTCATACGCAGATTTAACTTTTTGTGTGAATTTTGCAGAGGGTCTCCTAGAGAAATGCTCAAATGTAAATATGTCAAATATTTCACCATGCCTCGGAAGGGGAGTTGATTTTTCTATTTTCCCACTTTGTTCTCTAGGTATACGCTCACCTAACCAAATGGTACCGTCCCTTTTACTGAATCAGATAGCTAACCAATTTCATATAAGTTGCAATATTTTATTATTTCTAGTTTACAGTTTATGGTTTTCTGGCATTAGATGCATCTATTCATCACCTAAACCCACGGTTATGGAGTTGACGTCTCCACAAGCAGAAGCAAAGCAGATTCGTCATTTTAGGGCATCTCCAGCGGCGCGACGTAAACGGACGCTGAGCGACCGTTTTTTCGTCCGCCGTGACCGGAAATGAGTCTGGCACCACCTCGAGCGGGGCGACGCAAAGTGACCGGGTCGTCTACGGAGACACAAACCTGGCCCAAATATGCGCCTCGGATGCGTCTCTCCGGACACTGCGCGGACGCGCAAAGTGTTCTCTCGCGTTTGGCATATTTTTCGTCGGGCCCGCCTGGCAGCGACACTGCGACGATGCGTCTTCTCAAACGCGCCAGCGACTGCGCCGCTGCGTCGCTTCGGCAGTCTGCGCCACGTTAATGGCGATGCCTCGGTTGCCGAGCGGCCGCAGCCCACCTCCGCCAACCACGTTAATGGCGACGCCACGCGTCCCGCGGCCACCGCATGCCTCCGGCCTATATAAAGGGAGCGCGCGTTCTTCTTCCTCATCCACTCCTCCAAAGAAATCCTAGCCGCCACAAAGCTTGACCGTAGCGCCGCCTAGGTGTTCCTGCGACGCAACCAGGCCCGCGAGGAAGTCCATGACCGGTCCTGGTGGCCGGCGAGGCGGTCGAGTCCGCGGCCCTGGGCGCCCCGTGGCCGGGGCAGGGTCCGCCGTGGTGGAGCAGCTACGGCCCCACGCTCGCCGTCGCCTGCGCCCTCGACGTCTTCGCAGGAGGACCGTTGCTTCGAGTTCCTCCTCCGCATCGACGACGACCCACTCGGCATCAAGCGGCTCCCAGACAAGTTCGCCGAGTTCGTCGATGGCGTCGAGCCGGCGCATTTGCAGCTACAAGAGGCCAGCTGCAACTTCTGCCGCTGGACCGTGGAGGTCTTGTTAGACGGGCAGGGCAAGATGTACCTGCACACGGGGTGGGACAAGTTCGCCCGCGACCTCGAGCTCGAGCGTGGCTGCCAGCTCACCTTCCTCTACGAGGGTGATGGCGAGATGATCGTCAAGGTGTTCGATGACACGGCGTGCCGAAGACACTACCACACCGGCGAATCCGGCTCGGATACCGATAGTTAGAACTTAGAGTGTTCTTTCTTTGCAGCTAATCTGGCTACGGGCCAGACGAAGCCAGCAGTGGAGGTTTCTGGATGTTCATCCTCGGTAGAACCAACAAGGGCACCATCTCCCGCTGAATTTTCCAGTTTAGGAGACTGAGTGTGCCCTCGAATGTTCTTTCTTGGCAACGAACATACGAAAATCAACACAACTGGTTTCCTCATTTTGCAATGTTTTATTTGTGTCAACCATGGTTAAAACTATGTATTAGTTTGTGTAAACCATGTTCCCAATTATGTATTAGTCTGTGTAAAACCATGTTCCAATATATAATATTTGGAACTATGTTGAAATGGAGTAGAGAAAAAAATGCATCGCCCCACTGGAGCACCCCCGAGACGCAAACGGACACGCGAACAAAAACAGTCATTTTAGCGTCCGCGGCGTGATGCAAACGGACGCTCGCGGACAATAAAATGTGTCGCGCCGCTGGAGATGCCCTTAGGATAATATATACACTAGTGGAGACAGGGCATTCAGTCCCGGCCCGTAAGGGCCTTTAATCTCGGTTGGCCAACCGGGACTACTCAGGCGGGACTAAAGGCGAACCCTTTAGTCTCGGCCCGGTTATCAGCCGGGACAAATGGCCCTCCACGTGGGCTGCAGGCGCACATCAGGCCGAAGGACCTTTAGTGCCGGTTTGTAACACCAAGCGGGACTAAAGGCTATTTCATTAAAAAAAAATTATCCATTTTTTTCTAATTATTTTTCACTCTCTCTTTTTTTTTAGAATTTCTAGTATTTCAGTTATTTGACAAGTTTAGTCTCTAACTACACTTAATCTCTAGTCAAAGTACTTACCCGTGGTCAAACTTCCCGCTCGGTCACCCATCCTCCCACTACTCCATCACTAGCACGCTTAACTTCCGAGTTCCTTTCTGTCCCGCTTCCAAGTGTTTCGCGCGAATGTTATTGATAGTAGTAATGTAGTATCATATCAACCATATTAGCATGTTTGACTTTTTTCCACGATCATTTTGATATATTATACGCTTTTTTCTAACGTCGTATGCGAAAGTTAATGTCATTTTACCTTTTTCTAAACTTTTTCTAAACTTTTCTTGCAAAAAAAGTTAAAATGTCGGCTGTGCACGACGTGTTTCACATCTCACTCCTCCGGAAGTGCCTTGAAGTCCCTGAGAAGACCGAAGTGTTCAAGAACATCGATCACCGCTCAGTGGATATCAACAAGGACCTGACGTACCGCGAAGTGCCGATTCGCATCTTGGAGGAAGCTTACAGAACCACCCGTACCCGAAGCATCAAGTTTCTGAAGATTCAGTGGGGCAACCATACTGAAGATGAAGCCACATGGGAACGTGAAGACTTCATGAAGAAGGAGTACCCAGATCTCTTTAGTACCTAACTTTCTTTTAGATCTCGGGACGAGATCTTTTGTAAGGGGGAAGGGTTTGTAACATCCCAAATTTCAATAAAAGAAAGTTAGAAGAATTCCAGAATTCAAAATTCAGAACCAACAAAAACTTTTATTTGCATATAGTGCCATTCATAGGACTTGTGCATTTGAGTGATATGCCATGATGATTGCTAGAATGTTTATGTGCTAAACCCTAAAACCCTAATGTGATCAAGTGAAGATCACAAACCAAATAAATCAAAAAGAGAAAGAAATCAAATAAGAATAAAACCCTAAAAACCCTCACATATGGTTTATGCCATTTTTGCAAATCTTTACCCTAGACCATTTTGGTCTTCACCATTAGTTGAACTATGTTACTAAACACTTATTACAACTTTTGGAATCAAAGAAACACAAAATAAATCAAATTAAAACTCAAAATGGGATCACATATGATAATGGTCAAATCTGCCATTTATAGTCTGATCCCTACTTTGAGCCCTTGCAATTCAAATTTTTCAAACTAAACTTTCTCAATTCTTTGCACCTCATCCAAGAGCACATCAAGGTGAACAACTTTGGTAAAGACCACCATGCCAAAATCATCTTGTATCAAATTCTATGCTCATGTAAAGTTGGGACTTTTTAATATGTGGAACAATCTCCAACTTTGCAAATTTGCAATTCTTTGATTTTCTAAATTCCACCACCACCCATGTTTCTCTCTGGTCAATTACAACTCAACCAAATACACCATTTTCAAATCTTGCAACCTTTTGAACTCACTCGAATTTGGGCAAATTTTGCAAATTCCAAATATGGAATCAATGCTACACTATTTGAAATAGTGATCTACCGAAACCCTACTGCCCCCTCTCACTCTAACCTGTCCCCTGGCTCCCTCTCTCACCAACACAAGCATAGTAACCATAGGAAGAACCCTAGGGAGACCAAGACATGGCCATGCCGGACCATGCCGGCCATGTTCTTCTTCTTCTTCTTCTTCTTCTTCTTCCCTCCTTCCTCTCCACCACTGGCCCTAGTGCCCAAGCTCGCCACATTGCTCTATTGCACCGCCTAGCAACGGCCATGGTCGAGGAAAACGCAACCACTCGCCGGAGAACGCGCGCCCAAAACTCGCCAGGATGCCGCTCACGTCGCGCATGCGCACGCCGTGGACGTCACTGGCCACGCGCCACGCCACCAGCACGAGCAAGCCCTGGCCCCCCTCCCAACGCCTTGAGCACCGCAGCGCCACCACGACACCGCCAGACACGCGCTCGACCAGACCCTGGACCGCCGCCGCCGGAGACGACGAACACGATCCCGTAGCCGCCGCGGAAGACACGGAAGAAATGCGAGCTATCCAGACGCCGCCCGATCGCGCTGTCGCCGCCAATAGCTTCGCCAGGAACCGTAAAGTAGTGTCGCGCCGTCGCCTAGCTCCATAGCTCGCCGGAACCGCCGCGCGCATGTCGACCTCAACCCTGCCCCGCGGCACACATGCTTCTCTATAAATAGCGACCTCCCCTGAGCAATCCAAGCACACCACCATCCTCTCCTCCCATCCCTGCTTCTCCACCACCACTCCACCCACTCAATCGACGCCGGAGCAGCCCCAATCGGACGATCGGAGCCGCGGAAGCCCTGGAGAAATCGCCGTTGATCCAGGCCACCTCAAGCTCCACCACTGCTACAGGCTGCTTCCTCGTCGTCGACAACCTCGCCCTGAACACCGCCGCCGCTCGTTGGACCCCTGGTTAGCTCTCCGACCCCCTAGGTCGTCGCGCCCGTGGCTTGATCTCGTCGGGGAAGACGATGAACCTCGCCCGTTAGATCTAGTTCTAATCCAATGCCTCACGTTAACTCGTACCAATACGGGTTTACAGAGTCGCTGACATGCGGGACCCACGCTATCAGGCAGCCCACTCGCACGAGATGCGCTGCTGGGCCGTTTTCTCTCTGTTTGAATTGTTTCGGCCCACTTCGTTTTCCCGTCGGCCCTTTAATTCAAATTCTGTTTAATCAATTCAAATCAAATTTCAATACTGGACCCATATTTGAAATTAAATAGAATCTGTTTGGCTTGGCCAAATTTAGCAAATTTTATGTTGTTGGAAAGCTAGTGAAAAGTTCTACAACTTGCCACTGGTCTTAGCTTGAGATCTTTTGTAGAAATAAAGTTAAAAAAAAGATGAAGGCAGGGACTTTGTCACATTCAAATAAATTTTAAAAATCAACCAAAATAGATATTTAGTTAATTCCAACTCCAATAGCTCACATTTAACTTACACTAACTGTTTCTACAATAAAATGGTGTGGTCACTTTGTATGATCATGCCCTAGTTTAAATAATGGACAATATGGCTAGTTTATTTAAGTGATATTGTCCAAAACTATTATGTAAATCATATGTAGTATTTTACTTCATTTAAATCTTGTCCCAAGTGATTTCATATGAAGTTTGAACCCCTGGTCAAATCCTCTCATATGAAATACTTGGAGATTTTAAATCATTTGTAGAATTATTAAATAGTATGAGGTGGTCTACCTCATTTAAATCATTTTCTCAAATGATGATAATGAATGGTTGACTTAGGTCAATATAATTCATGTATGATTGTTTGAGAAATTAAATCTTAAGAATATTTCAATGAGAGGAAATTATTTCTCAAGAATCATATGGAAACTATCATTTACATATGTAATGAGAGGAAATTATTTTTCCTCAAGCAACACAACCAATGCACCCTAATTGTATTAATTGTGTGCTTAGAATAATTTGTGTGAATATATGTGATGTTGGGAATAGCCATTGAATTAGTTGAGTGATTATACTCGTATTCAAATTTAGACGCTAGCACCGGAGAATACCCGGAGGAAGAAGGTTGCTACCAAGAGGAGGAGGAGGAGAACTTTGAGAACTACCAAGGCAAGCTAATATTCTTGCAAAGTGCAAAGCCCCTTGGGGCAAGGCACCATTAGTCTTACCTTTCTTACCATAAGCCTATCCCAAGTTTCTACCTTACAAGTTTTTACTTGTTTATTCAAAGAGTTACTTTTATAGTTAACTTTGGTCAAAGTGAAAGAAGATTACTAGAGTAGCAAAGTTAGTCTCAAGCTAGCCAAGCAAGATTAGCACCCCTCATGATTAGTGCTAGTGCTAAATATTAAAACTTGACTACTCTAGATGGGAACATGCGACTTGAAATGAATTTGAAACCTTGGAATGATGAGTCATTCCATTGAAATGAATTTTGAAGGTGAATATGACCAAGAGAAGATGGTAATTTTTGATAAAAATGATATTGGTTTGAATGTGATAACTTTCCAATATTGAGTACCCCCACAATACCTGATTATGGGTAGGGCTTAACTGGAAATTTATGCATCTTAGTATGGGTTCCCTCTGAACACACATCATAGGGGTTATGCCGAGGCTGCCTACGTTGTTGAGAAATGATGTGAATTGAGGTGAATTGTACGGCCAAGCCCTGTGCAGTTCCCAGGTTGACAGTTGGTCTTCACTGGGGGGGCAAGCTCATGGGGAGAGGTGCTCATACTAGGGTTTGTAAGTGAAAGGTTATGGTTGATGATCCGCGTACTGTGTTACGATGATTCGGGGTAATCCCGACGGATGAAATCAAATGTTGTGGCACAAGTGTGCAACCTCTGTAGAGTGTAAATCTATTCGAATAGCCGTGTCCACGGATACGGACGGTTGGAAAGGCCATACAGTTTCCGGTGTCAGATTCTTGAAAATGATGGTGAAATGAATGGTGAATTGGTGACTTGACTTTGAATCACAACAATGTTGTGGGAATGACACTAATGTTCCCACTTGAGTTAGTTAGCACATGAATAAGTCTTTTCTCAAATACTTGTGAACTAAAAATTGCTTTATGCAAATAAATTAGAGCTTAGCACCCCTTACTAGAATTGTCTAGCACTTACACTAGTATTAGTTTGAGAGTACTTGAAGTACTCACGGCTTTGTCCCTGGCTATTCAAATGGCTAGAGTATGAAGTAGAACAAGGAGATGACCAGCAGGACGCCTACGACAACTAGGAGTCTTCTAACGTCAAGCGTTGGCCTGTGGACCAGAGAGTCCATTTATCTTTACGCTTCCGCTATGAACTTGTGTTTTTTCGTTGATCAATAGATCAACTATTCGTGTAATATGGATCGTGTGATTCCAATTGTAAGACAATATGGTTTGTAATGAATGATGACTATGATACTTAACTATTATGCCTCGCAACAACAATATTCCTGGGATTGCGATGAATGACATAATAGGCATCCGGACTTAAAAATCCGGGTGTTGACAAGTTGGTATCAGAGCCATTGTTTGACCTTAGAAGACCCTAGTTAGAATGGACGTTCATAAAAACTTAACTTTGAAATCAAATGAAGAGAATATTTTTGAAAATTTACTTACACTCTTGTCTTGGAGACTTTTTCAAAAATTTGATGAATCATGTTCTTCCTTATTTGAGTCTACTTAAAATTTTGCCACACTTGTTCACTCTCTAACTTACTCATCCATTTCGCTTTCAGATGGAGCCGAATGAACCCATCAACACCAAGTTCTACCAGCTTGGGAATGGGGGAAGCTTGATCTTCGAGCACGACCTCAACGCTGTCTCAGACTAACTAGGTCGCCCACACACCGAGTTCCACGGGATTCAGTTGGACGACACGCCTGGAGGAGAGTTGCGGTGGGTGATCACTGCCGACTTGAGGGGCAAGATGGAGCCTCCCACCTCGGAGAGGATCCTCTTCTCCTTCCGTGAGAGCAATTGGCTCGACGGACTCGCACGTGGCCTTCAGGAGGCACTTGCACGTCTCTGTGGACAGAACGTGGTGCGCATCCTCGCTTCCCGCTTCGCGCATCTCGTGAGGCGTGATGCCATGGGAGTGCCCATGGAGCTGCAGCCGCACCCGGAGTTGAGGCACCATGCTGAGCACCTTGACTTCATGCTCTACCAGACTCAGAAGGACCTCGACGCCTCCCGCGTTTACGCGAACCAGACCCATGCTCACATCATCGAGCAGGGTGAGGCGATCAAGCTCCTCAACAACGACCGCAAGGCCCTTCGCCAGCAGCGTGCCAAGAAGGACTTGTGCGCCTTTGCGCCAAGATAGCATCTCTTGAGGCCACTGTCAAGGCCCAGGAGGATCAGCTGAGAGAGATGGAGGAGGACGATGGAGGTATCGACCTTCAGGGAGGAGGAGCCTTCCTGAGCGACGACGACGACTTTGAGGAGGACGAGTTCACCGAGGAGGAGGACTACGAGTTCCTGGAGGCAGGACCCGACGACTACGTCCCGATCGATGTCGAGGATGAGGAGTGGTTGCACTAGATCACTTATGTAGGTGTGAGTTGTATCCCGCCCGTTGTATCGTAGCATGAGAATGGTTCTTAAAACCATTGGAGTATGAGTGTGTTAGTTTGTAATGTGTGTTGAATGAATGAATGAATGTTGTGTTTGTCATGAAAAGACTTCAAGTTTCAAATTTTATGAACTTACTCAAAATAAACCATAGAAATTTCCCTCTTATCTCATGATCTTCTCTATATTCAGATGACCCCTCCCAATCGCACCAACAACGATGCGATGATGCAACTGCTGCAAACCCTGCTCGCCGACAAGGAGACTGAGAGGGCTGAACGCCAAGCCAACATCGTAGCACTGCAAAACCTTGCTAACCAAGGCCATGGAAATCATGACCACCCCGGATCCAAGCTCAAGAACTTCCAGAACACCAATCCTCCGGTGTTTAGCAAGACTGAAGAACCCCTCGACGCCGATGACTGGCTCCAGACTATGGAGAACAACTTGGAGGTAGCCGGAGTGGAAGCCAACGAGATGGTCTTGTTTGCAACCCACTATCTTGCTAGACCAGCCCGAGCCTGGTGGACTAGCACCCGTGCCATGAACGGAGGTCAATTCATGACTTGGGCAGATTTCAAGCTCAAGTTTAGCAAGTACCATGTGCCCCCGGGTCTTATCAAGAAGATGAGGGATGAGTTCCGTGAACTGAAGCAAGGTCGCATGACGGTGGTAGAATACCGCGACAGGTTCCTTACACTGTCAAGGTACGCCCCCGACGAGACTGACACCACCGAGAAGAGGCAGGAGAGATTCCTGAACGGACTGCATGATGAGATGCAGATTGTCCTCATCAACATCCCCTTCGCCGACCTTGAAGCCCTTGTAGACTCCGCCATCCAGATGGAGGGCAAGCTGAACCAAGCCAATGAGAACCGCAAGCGCCGCATGATGCACCAGAGTGGGCCTAGCAACGCCCCAAAGTATCGCCCCGGCTCAAGCGGAGGTTTCACTCCGAGAAACAACAACAAGTCCCAGATGCAGAACTCGCGCCCCGGTTATCAGAACCGGAGTGGAGGAAACTCCAGGCCAGGAGGCCACAACAACAACAGCAACGACAACAACAACAACAATAACAACAACAACAACAACAACAACTTCAACCGCGCTCCGCCACGAGCCCCCAACAACAACAACAACAACAACAACACCGCCCCAGAACTGGAAGCAACGCCATCCCCGTTGCGACCAAGGACAAGGCCACCATCACTTGCTATGAGTGTGGTGTAGTGGGACACTACTCCAACGAGTGTCCCAAGAGGCTCGCCAAGCTCGCAGGCAACACCGCTGCACCTGCTCAGCAGCAACGCCGTGTCTCCACCGGCAAGAAGTTCGCCCCCAACAACCCCAATAACCGCAACGGCCGTCTCTTCCACATGAACGCCGAAGAAGCCCAGGAAGCACCGGATGTTGTACCGGGTATGTTTTCCGTCAACCACATCCCTGCCGCAGTGTTGTTTGATTCCGGAGCATCTCATTCTTTTGTCACCGAAGACTTTGCATCAACAAGTAAAATTCAACCTATCAGTTTGAAGCATGTTATGATAGTTCAAATTCCCGGATCAACCACCAAAGCCAGAAAATTTTGCAAAAATGTACCCATCAAAATCCATGACGTAGATTTCTATGCCAATCTGATCATTCTGGGAACCAAAGGTTTGTAAGTCGTACTAGGAATGGACTGGATGTCAAAACACCATGGATTGATTGACTGTGCCAAGAAAGCCATCACCATGACTAGCAGCACCGGTATCCTAGTAGAACATGTCTCTGAAAGACTACCCAGAAAATTCACCTGCAACCAAAGTGTAGCCAAGCCAACTCTGGATCAAATCAGGGTTGTTTGTCGATACCCTGATGTGTTTCCGGATGATCTACCCGGTATGCCCCCGGATCGGGATATCGAATTTATCATCGAGTTAATCCCTGGAACTGGACCTATAGCGCAGAGAGCCTATAGCATGAACCCAACAGAGCTTGTGGAGCTGAAGAAGCAGATAGATGATATGTTAGCCAAAGGTTTGATTCGACATAGTGCATCCCCCTGGTGATCACCAGTTTTGTTTGTGGACAAGAAGGATGGTGCCACTCGGTTATGTACGGACTACCGTAAGCTTAACGATGTCACCATCAAGAACAAATACCCCCTACCCAAGATAGAAGACCTGTTTGATCAGTTGACCGGAGCCAAAGTTTTCTCAAAGATAGACCTTAGAACTGGTTATCATCAACTGAAGATTCGCGCCACCGACATTCCAAAGACTGCCTTTACCACCAGATATGGGTTTTATGAGTACAACGTCATGTCGTTTGGATTAACCAATGCCCCCGCTTATTTCATGAATCTCATGAATAAGATCTTCATGAACTTTTTGGACAAGTTTGTCGTTGTCTTCATCGACGACATTCTCATCTACTCCAAGTCCGAAGAGGAACATGAACAGCATTTGGAGACTGTCCTAGAAACCCTTAGACACCACAAGTTGTATGCCATGTTCAGAAAGTGTGAGTTTTGGTTGGAGGAAGTAGGATTCGTGGGACATATCTTGTCTGCAGGAGGAATTGCCGTAGATCCCGCCAAGATCAAAACTGTTATGGAATGGCAAGCCCCAACCACCCAAACCGAGGTCCGCGCTTTTCTTGGATTAGCCGGATATTACCGCAGATTTGTAGAAGGCTTTTCGAGCATCGAATGACCAATGACCCAACTGTTGAAGAAGGACAAGTAGTTCGAATGGACTGATAAATGTGAAGAGAGCTTCCAACAGCTCAAGAGTAGACTGACCTCAGCCCCAATCCTGGTCATGCCAGACATCACCAAGCCCTTTGACGTATATTGCGAAGCCTCCAAGACTGGTCTTGGATGTGTGCTTATGCAAGAAGGCAAAGTCATATCTTACCTTTCAAGACAGCTGAAACAACATGAGCAGAACTACCCAACCCACGACCTAGAGCTCGCAGCCGTTGTCCTAGCCTTGAAAATTTGGCGTCATTACCTCATGGGTAATCGATGCGAGATCTATTCCGACCACAAGAGCCTGAAATATATCTTCACCCAGAAGGAGCGGAACATGAGGCAACGCCGATGGATAGAATTGATCAAGGATTACGACATGGAGATTCACTACCACCCCGGCAAGGCCAATGTGGTAGCGGATGCTTTGAGTCGACTGTCGTGTCAGTTGAACTCCATGATCGCAATCGAGCAGCCCAGCCTGTTTTAAGAGTTTGAACAGTTTCGACTGGAACTTGTTAGTGAAGGATTCCTAGCCAGCATAGAGCTTCAACCCACCTTGATCAGCCAGATCAAGGAAGCCCAGAAAGGAAACGCTAGCATCGACGGAATCAAGAAACAGATAGCCACCGGAAAAGCACCAGGATTCACCGTAGATGAAGACGGAGTTCTTTGGTACAAAGGACGCCTTTGTGTACCATCGGACTCAGACTTGAAGCAAGTCATCCCGCAAGAAGCCCATGACACCCTTACTCAATCCACCCCGGAGGTACCAAGATGTATCAAGACGTGAAGGAGCAATTCTGGTGGCATGGAATGAAGAGAGAAATCGGCAGCTACATCGCCAAGTGTGACATCTGTCAGAGAGTCAAGGCGGAACATCAGCGACCCGCAGGACTGCTACAACCACTGCAGATTCCAGAATGGAAGTGGGACTCCGTAGGAATGGACTTTATCACCGGTTTGCCCAAATCCAGCAAAGGCAATGATTCAATATGGGTAGTTGTCGATAGACTGACCAAGGTAGCCCATTTCATCGCCGTCAAGACCACCTACCAGGGCCCAAAGTTAGCTGAACTGTACATCTCCAGAATAGTCGCCCTGCACGGAACCCCGAAGTCGATAGTGTCAGATAGAGGATCACAATTCACCTCAAGATTCTGGCAGAAAGAGCACGAAGGACTAGGAACCCGTCTGAATTTCAGCACCGCCTATCACCCTCAGACCGATGGACAGACCGAAAGAGTCAACCAGATATTGGAGGACATGCTGAGAGCATGTGTACTGGAATATGGATCCAAATGGGAAGACTGCCTGCCTTACGCAGAATTCTCTTACAACAACAGCTATCAAGCCAGCTTACAGATGGCCCCCTTTGAAGCCTTATACGGAAGGAAATGCTGTACCCCTCTCAATTGGTCAGAAGTCGGAGAAAGCCAAGTTTTTGGACCAGATGTTCTTCGTGAAGCCGAAGAGAAAGTACACAAGATCCGCGAGTACCTCAAGACAGCGCAATCCAGACAGAAGAGCTACGCCGACAAGAGACGCCGGGAGATGACCTTCGAGATCGGAGACTTCGTCTATCTCAAGGTATCCCCCTTGAAAGTAATGCAGAGATTTCAGTTGAAAGGAAAGCTCGCACCCCGATATGTCGGACCCTTCAAAGTTCTGAGTCGCCGAGGCGAAGTATTTTATCAACTGGAGCTACCAGAAGAAATGTCGGCTGTGCACGACGTGTTTCACATCTCACTCCTCCGGAAGTGCCTTGAAGTCCCTGAGAAGACCGAAGTGTTCAAGAACATCGATCACCGCTCGGTGGATATCAACAAGGACCTGACGTACCACGAAGTGCCGGTTCGCATCTTGGAGGAAGCTTACAGAACCACCCGTACCCAAAGCATCAAGTTTCTGAAGATTCAGTGGAGCAACCATACTGAAGATGAAGCCACTTGGGAACGTGAAGACTTCATGAAAAAGGAGTACCCAGATCTCTTTAGTACCTAACTTTATTTTAGATCTCGGGACGAGATCTTTTGTAAGGGGGAAGGGTTTGTAACATCCCAAATTTCAATAAAAGAAAGTTAGAAGAATTCCAGAATTCAAAATTCAGAACCAACAAAAACTTTTATTTGCATATAGTGCCATGCATAGGACTTGTGCATTTGAGTGATATGCCATGATGATTGCTAGTATGTTTATGTGCTAAACCCTAAAACCCTAATGTGATCAAGTGAAGATCACAAACCAAATAAATCAAAAAAGAAAGAAATCAAATAAGAATAAAACCCTAAAAACCCTCACATATGGTTTATGCCATTTTTGCAAATCTTTACCCTAGACCATTTTGGTCTTCACCATTAGTTGAATTATGTTACTAAACACTTATTACAACTTTTGGAATCAAAGAAACAAAAAACAAATCAATTTCAAACTCAAAATGGGATCACATATGATAATGGTCAAATCTGCCATTTATAGTCTGATCCCTACTTTGAGCCCTTGCAATTCAAATTTTTCAAACTAAACTTTCTCAATTCTTTGCACCTCATCCAAGAGCACATCAAGGTGAACAACTTTGGTAAAGACCACCATGCCAAAATCATCTTTTATCAAATTCTATGCTCATGTAAAGTTGGGACTTTTTAATATGTGGAACAATCTCCAACTTTGCAAATTTGCAATTCTTTGATTTTCTAAATTCCACCACCACCCATGTTTCTCTCTGGTCAATTACAACTCAACCAAATACACCATTTTCAAATCTTGCAACCTTTTGAACTCACTCGAATTTGGGCAAATTTTGCAAATTCCAAATATGTAATCAATGCAACACTATTTGAAATATTGATCTACCCAAACCCTACTGCCCCCTCTCACTCTAACCTGTCCCCTGGCTCCCTCTCTCACCAACACAAGCATAGTAACCATAGGAAGAACCCTAGGGAGACCAAGACATGGCCTTGTCGGACCATGCCGGCCATGTTCTTCTTCTTCCCTCCTTCCTCTCCACCACTGGCCCTAGTGCCCAAGCTCGCCACCTTGCTCCACTGCACCGCCTAGCAACGACCATGGTCGAGGAAAACACAGCCACTCATCGGAGAACGCGCGCCCAAAACTCGCCAGGATGCCGCTCACGTCGCGCATGCGCACGCCGTGGACGTCACTGGCCACGTGCCGCTCCACCAGCACGAGCAAGCCCTGGCCCCCCTCCCAATGCCTTGAGCACCGCAGCGCCACCACGACACTGCCAGACACGCGCTCGACCAGACCCTGGACCGCCGCCGCCGAAGACGACGAACACGATCCCGTAGCCGCCGCGGAAGACACGGAAGAAATGCGAGCTATCCAGACGCCGCCCGACCGTGCTGTCGCCGCCAATAGCTTCGCCAGGAACCGTAGAACAGTGCCGCGCCATCGCCTAGCTCCATAGCTCGCCGGAACCACCGCGCGCATGTCAACCTCAAGCCTGCCCCACATTACACATGCTTCTCTATAAATAGCGACTTCCCCTGAGCAATCCAAGCACACCACCATCCTCTCCTCCCATCCCTGCTTCTCCACCACCATTCCACCCACTCAATCGACGCCGGAGCAGCCCAATCGGACGATCGGAGCCGCGGAAGCCCTGGAGAAATCGCCGTTAATCCAGGCCACCTCGAGCTCCGCCACTGCTACAGGCTGCTTCCTCGTCATCGACAACCTCGCCCTGAACACCGCCGCCGCTCGCTGGACCCGTGGTTAGCTCTTCGACCCCCTAGGCTCGCCGCGCCCGTGGCTTGATCTCGTCGGAGAAGACTATGAACCTCGCCCGTTAGATCTAGTTCTAATCCAACGCCTCACGTTAACTCGTACCGATTCGGGTTTACAGAGTCGCTGACATGCGGGTCCCTCGCTGTCAGGCAGCCCACTCGCACGAGATGCGCTGCTGGGCCGTTTTCTCTCTGTTTTAATTGTTTCGGCCCACTTCGTTTTCCCGCCGGCCCTTTAATTCAAATTATGTTTAATCAATTCAAATAAAATTTCAATACTGGACCCAACTTTGAAATTAAATAGAATCTATTTGGCTTGGCCAAATTTAGCAAATTTTATGTTGTTGGAAAGCTACTGAAAATTTCTACAACTTGTCACTGGTCTCAGCTTGAGATCTGTTGTAGAAATAAAGTGACAAAAAGATGAAGGCAGGGACTTTTTCACATTCAAATAAATTTTAAAAATCAACCAAAATAGATATTTAGTTAATTCCAACTCCAATAGCTCACATTTAACTTACACTAATTGTTTATGCAATAAAATGGTGTGGTTACTTTGTATGATCACGCCCTAG
Source organism: Lolium rigidum (assembly GCF_022539505.1). NCBI lineage: Eukaryota > Viridiplantae > Streptophyta > Magnoliopsida > Poales > Poaceae > Lolium > Lolium rigidum. The sequence continues at coordinate 278,418,126 of NC_061508.1, forward strand.
TTTAAATAATTGACAATATGGCTAGTTTACTTAAGTGATATTGTCCAAAACTATTATGCAAATCATATGGAGTATTTTACTTCATTTAAATCTTGTCCCAAGTGATTTCATATGAAGTTTGAACCCCTGGTCAAATCCTCTCATATGAAATACTTGGAGATTTTAAATCATTTGTAGAATTATTAAATAGTATGAGGTGGTCTACCTCATTTAAATCATTTTCTCAAATGATGATAATGGATGGTTGACTTAGGTCAATATAAATTCATGTATGATTGTTTTAGAAATTAAATCTTAAGAAGATTTCAATGAGAGGAAATTATTTCTCAAGAATCGTATGGAAACTATCATTTACATATGTAATGAGAGGAAATTATTTTTCCTCAAGCAACACAACCAATGCACCCTAATTGTATTAATTGTGTGCTTAGAATAATTTGTGTGAATATATGTGATGTTGGGAATAGCCATTGAATTAGTTGAGTGATTATACTCGTATTCAAATTTAGACGCTAGCACCGGAGAATACCCGGAGGAAGAAGGTTGCTACCAAGAGGAGGAGGAGGAGAACTTTGAGAACTACCAAGGCAAGCTAATATTCTTGCAAAGTGCAAAGCCCCTTGGGGCAAGGCACCATTAGTCTTACCTTTCTTACCATAAGCCTATCCCAAGTTTCTACCTTACAAGTTTTTACTTGTTTATTCAAAGAGTTACTTTTATAGTTAACTTTGGTCAAAGTGAAAGAAGAGTACTAGAGTAGCAAAGTTAGTCTCAAGCTAGCCAAGCAGGATTAGCACCCCTCATGATTAGTGCTAGTGCTAAATATTAAAACTTGACTACTCTAGATGGGAACATGTGACTTGAAATGAATTTGAAACCTTGGAATGATGAGTCATTCCATTGAAATGAATTTTGAAGGTGAATATGACCAAGAGAAAATGGTAATTTTTGATAAAAAATGATATTGGTTTGAATGCGATACCTTTCCAATATTGAGTACTGATGTCTACGGGTGCTTCTATTCTTGTAGACAGTGTTGGGCCTCCAAGAGCAGAGGTTTGTGGAACAGCAGCAAGTTTCCCTTAAGTGGATCACCCAAGGTTTATCGATCTCAGGGAGGAAGAGGTCAAAGATATCCCTCTCATGCAACCCTGCAACCACAAAGCAAGAAGTCTCTTGTGTCCCCAACACACCTAATAGGTGCACTAGTTCGGCGAAGAGATAGTGAAATACAGGTGGTATGAATAAGTATGAGCAGTAGTAACGGCACCTGAAAAGTGCTTTGCTGCCCGGGATCGGCGTGTGGTTGATGGTGGTAATATTGCGGAAAGTACGGATGCGATGAGAACAAGAAACAAGCAGCGATAGCAGTATTTAGGAAGAATGCCTAGGGATCATACTTTCACTAGTGGACACTCTCAACATTGATCACATAACAGAATAAATAAATAGATGCTAGACTCTACACTCTCTTGTTGGATGATGAACACCACTAACTTTGTAGGATTACACGAACCCTCAATGCCGGAGTTAACAAGCTCCACAATATTCGATGTTCATGTTTAAATAACCTTAGAGTGCATGACAGATCAACATAACCAAACCAAGTACTAACATAGCATGCACACTCTGTCACCTTCACGCTACGAAAGGAGGCATAGATCACATCAATACCATCATAGCAATAGTTAACTTCATAATCTACAAGAGATCACAATCATAGCCTACGCCAAGTACTACACGATGCACACACTGTCACCATTACACCGTGCGGGAGGAATAAACTACTTTAATAACATCACTAGAGTAGCACACGGATAAATTGTGATACAAAACACATTGCAATCATAAAGAGATATAAATAAGCACTTCACTATGCCATTCATAACGGTGAATAAGTATTCTGTGAAATATAGCCTAACGGACCCACACGGTGCACACACTCGTCACCTTTACACACGTGGGACAAGGAGTCTCCGGAGATCACATAAGTAAAATCCACTTGACTAGCATAATGACATCTAGATTACAAGCATCATCATATGAATCTCAATCATGTAAGGCAGCTCATGAGATTATTGTATTGAAGTACATAGGGAGAGAGATTAACCACATAGCTACCGGTACAGCCCTTAGCCTCGATGGAGAACTACTCCCTCCTCATGGGAGACAGCAGCGTTGATGAAGATGGCGGTGGTGTCGATGGAGAAGCCTTCCGGGGGCACTTTTCCGTCCCGGCAGGGTGCCGGAACAGAGACTCCTGTCCCCCAGATCTTGGCTTCGCGATGGCAGTGGCTCTGGAAGGTTTCTCGTACCGTGGCTTTTCCGTCTCGAAGATTTAGGTCAGGGACCTTTATATAGGCGAAGAGGCGGCATCAGAAGGTCAACGAGGCGACGACACAACAGGGGGGCGCGAGCCCCCCCTTGGCCGCGCCAGCCTAGTGACTGGTGGGCCTGTGGCCCCCCTCTGGCCTCTCTCGGGTGTTCTGGAAGCTTCGCGTGATCCTAAGATGTTGGGCGTTGATTTCGTCCGATTCCGAGAATATTTCCTTACTAGGATTTCTGAAACCAAAAACAGCAGAAAACAGGAACTGGCCCTTCGGCATCTCGTCAATAGGTAATATGACATAAAGTATGCATAAAACATGTAGATATCATCAATAATGTGGCATGGAACATAAGAAATTACCGATACGTCGGAGACGTATCAGCATCCCCAAGCTTAGTTTCTGCTCGTCCCGAGCAGGTAAACGATAACAAAGATAATTTCTGGAGTGACATGCCATCATAACCTTGATCATACTATTGTAAGCATATGTAATGAATGCAGCGATCAAAACAATGGTGAATGACATGAGTAAACAAATGAATCATACAACAAAGACTTTTCATGAATAGTACTTTCAAGACAAGCATCAATAAGTCTTGCATAAGAGTTAACTCATAAAGCAATAATTCAAAGTAAAGGTATTGAATCAACACAAAGGAAGATTAAGTTTCAGTGGTTTCTTTCAACTTGTAACATGTATATCTCATGGATAGTTGTCAATGCAAAGTAATATAACAAGTGCAATATGCAAGTATGTAGGAATCAATGCACAGTTCACACAAGTGTTTGCTTCTTGAGACGGAGAGAAATAGGTGAACTGACTCAACATAAAAGGTAAAAGAATGGCCCTTCGCGAGAGGAAGCATTGATTGCTATATTTGTGCTAGAGCTTTGGTTTTGAAAACAAGAAACAATTTTGTCAACGGTAGTAATAAAGCATATGTGTTATGTAAATTATATCCTACAAGTTGCAAGCCTCATGCATAGTATACTAATAGTGCCCGCACCTTGTCCTAATTAGCTCGGATTACCTGGATTATCACCGCAATACATATGTTTTAGTCAAGTGTCACAAAGGGGTACCTCTAAGCCGCCTGTACAAAGGTCTAAGGAGAAAGCTCGCATTGGATTTCTCGCTTTTGATTATTCTCAACTTAGACATCCATACCGGGACAACCTAGACAACAGATAATGGACTCCTCTTTAATGCTTAAGCATTCAACAATTAATTTTCTCATATGAGATTGAGGATATTTGTCCAAAACTGAAACTTCCACCATGGATCATGGCTTTAGTTAGCGGCCCAATGTTCTTCTCTAACATTATGCATGCTCTAACCATTTTAGTGGTAAATCTCCCTTACTTCGGACAAGACGAACATGCATAGCAACTCACATGATATTCAACAAAGAGTAGTTGATGGCGTCCCCAGAAAACATGGTTATCGCACAACAAGCAACTTAATAAGAGATAAAGTGCATAAGTACATATTCAATACCACAATAGTTTTTAGGCTATTTGTCCCATGAGCTATATATTGCAAAGGTGAAGGATAGAAATTTAAAGGTAGCACTCAAGCAATTTACTTTGGAATGGCGGAGAAATACCATGTAGTAGGTAGGTATGGTGGACACAAGTGGCATAGTGGTTGGCTCAAGTATTTTGGATGCATGAGAAGTATTCCCTCTCGATACAAGGTTTAGGCTAGCAAGGTTATTTGAAACAAACACAAGGATGAACCGGTGCAGCAAAACTCACATAAAAGACATATTGTAAACATTATAAGACTCTACACCGTCTTCCTTGTTGTTCAAACTCTTTACTAGAAATTATCTAGACCTTAGAGAAACCAATTATGCAAACCAAATTTAGCAAGCTCTATGTATTTCTTCATTAATAGGTGCAAAGTATATGATGCAAGAGCTTAAACATGAGCACAACAATTGCCAAGTATCACATTATTCAAGACATTTTACCAATTACTACATGTAGCATTTTCTGTCTCCAACCATATAACAATTAACGAAGCAGTTTCAACCTTCGCCATGAAAATTAAAAACTAAGAACACATGTGTTCATATGAACCAGCGGAGCGTGTCTCTCTCCCACACAAGGATGCTAGGATCCAACTTTATTCAAACAAAACAAAAACGAAAACAAACAGACGCTCCAAGTAAAGTACATAAGATGTGGCCGAATAAAAATATAGTTTCAAGAGAAGGAACCTGATAATTTTGTAAATGAAGAAGGGGATACCTTTGGCATCCCCAAGCTTAGACGCTTGAGTCTTCTTGAAATATGCAGGGGTGAACCACCGGGGCATCCCTAAGCTTAGAGCTTTCACTCTCCTTGATCATATTGTATCATCCTCCTCTCTTGACCCTTGAAAACTTCCTCCACACCAAACTCGAAACAACTCATTAGAGGGTTAGTGCATAATCAAAAATTCACATGTTCAGAGGTGACACAATCATTCTTAACACTTCTGGACATTGCTCAAAGCTACTGGAAGTTAATGGAACAAAGAAATCCATGCCACATAGCAAAAGAGGCAATGCGAAATAAAAGGCAGAATCTGTCAAAACAGAACAGTCCGTAAAAACGAATTTTAAAGAGGCACCAGACTTGCTCAAATGAAAATTCTCAAATTAAATGAAAGTTGCGTACATATCTGAGGATCACTCACATAAATTGGCATAATTTTATGAGTTACCTACAGAGAATTAGGCCCAGATTCGTGACAGCAAGAAATCTGTTTCTGCGCAGTAATCCAAATCTAGTATGAACCTTACTATCAAAGACTTTACTTGGCACAACAATGCAACAAAACTAAGATAAGGAGAGGTTGCTACAGTAGTAACAACTTCCAAGACACAAATATAAAACAAAATTAATGTAGCAAAATAAACACATGGGTTATCTTCCAAGAAGTGCTTTCTTTATAGCCATTAAGATGGGCTCAGCAGTTTTAATGATGCACTCGCAAGAAATAGTATTTGAAGCAAAAGAGAGCATCAAGAGGCAAATTAAAAACAAATTTAAGTCTAACATGCTTCCTATGCATAGGAATCTTGTAAATAAACAAGTTCAAGAAGCATAATGCAACAAGCATAGAAAGATAAAACAAGTGCAGCTTCAAGATTTTCAGCAAAAGAGAGGTGTTTTAGTAACATGAAAATTTCTACAACCATATTTTCCTCTCTCATAATAATGTCCAGTAGCATCATGAGCAAACTCAACAATATAAATATCAAATGAAACATTCTTATCATGAGTCTCATGCATAAAATTATTACTACCACATAAGCATAATCAATTTTATTAGTTGTAGTGGGAGCAAATTCAACAAAGTAGCTATCATTATTATTCTCATCATAAAATATAGGAGGCATATTGTAATCATAATCAAATTTATCCTCCATAACAGGCGGCACCAAAAGACTACTATCATTATAATCATCATAAGTAGGAGGCAAAGTATCATCAAAGTAAATTTTCTTCTCAATGCTTGGGGGACTAAAAAGATCATGCTCATCAAAACCAGCTTCCCCAAGCTTAGAATTTTCCATATCATTAGCAACAATGGTGTTCAAAGTGTTCATATTAATATGTTCCATGGGTTTTTTAATTTTCGGATCAAACCATCCATGTCTTAAATCAGGAAATAGAATAAGAAGCTCATTGTTTTCCATTATGCCTTACTAGTGTAAACAAGAAACAAAAAGATGCAATTGCAGGATCTAAAGGAAATAGCTTCGAGCACACACACAATGGCGCCAGAAAAGTACTTAGTTACCTGGAACCGGAGTATGAGTGCCTTTTACCTTTCCTCCCCGGCAACGGCGCCAGAAAAGTGCTTGATGTCTACGGGTGCTTCTATTCTTGTAGACAGTGTTGGGCCTCCAAGAGCAGAGTGTAATATCTCAGGTATTGGGGTTACAAAAAATAGAGGAAACAGATGTGTGCATTGCATTCATGCATAGAAAATCCGGGGAATTTTCGCGCTTTAAAGTAAAACAGTCACAGTAACTGAAGTTTCACTTGACCTTGGTGGAATTGAAGTAGCTCATCAAGTCAAGCGCTATAAACCTCAATATGACTTTGTGAAAACCTTGTTTTGGGAAGAGATGATTTGATCTAAGGGGTTAGATCAAATGGAACTAACAATCAACACAACAACACTTTACTCAATGATCAACTACTTGATCTTATAATAGATCATAATATGGTAATCATTGACATAAAATAAGAACATCTGCTTAAGTACAAACCAAGTAACAATAAAATGGAGAAACCATTCTTGACTATCTTCTCCATGTCTTAAACTAATCCATGCCCTTAACATAAACCCTATGATATCCATCCTACTTTAATCTTGGAAACAAGACAAAGAGATCCAACTAAGAAATATATATCCTTCCCTATTCCATATTAATATACATCAAACCTAGAGAGGTGAGAGATCTACAATAATTATTAGAGAAGCAACAAACCTTGAGCTAAACCTTGGATATGCATCCAAGTATTCAAATCATCATCTTCAAGAGAACCCTAGGATATTATTCAAGACAATCCCTAGAGAGAGAATCCATTTATGTTAAACATAGATATTGGTGATTACATCAACCTCTATATAGCCTAACCCTAGGTTAGTACTGAAGACCTTCCCAAATGAGAGAGACCAATCATACTAATCCTACCTTTACCTATTTAAGAATCAAAGACACCTTTGAACTGAAGTATTAGGTTGTAAAACATTTCCCTTGGAGTGGTGAGATACCCTATTATCACATGGAATAATACCATATCCATGAATTGATAAGGTGAGGAAGAGACTAAACCAATGGAGCTAGACAAGTGGAGTCTTAGCCTAAATACCTAATGAAATATTAGGAGTACAACCTAAACCCTAGAATAACCATTCCTTTATCAGAAAGCCCAAGCTATGGTGTTACACTCAAGTTAGTTGAGGCAACACTTAAATTTGAGGGAAAGAACTATCCATAAACCCAGATGAAAATATCAACATTGTTTAAGTAGAACCCTAACAGAATATCTCAGGCATTCTCCTGGGATATAACCTATTGAGATAGCCATAGCCATGTCCACCCAAGAAACTACAAGAAAGATATTGTACCTTACTTGATCAAGACAATGCTTGATCATGGAAGTGAGAAACCTATTTAATGAAAGATACCTTATTAGGAAGCCAAACCTTGATCATTATAAATTGAGTGATGATCATAAAACCTAAGAACTTGAGGAAATGATATAAAGAACAAGTTGATCATGCCTAATCCAGGATCATGCTCTTGAGGTATGTGAGGATAATCTAAACCCCAATAGGATAAGTAGGTATCATTCACCACATGAAATCATAGGGAGGTAACTAGTAAGCAACCCTAGACTTATATTCCAACCTTTACTTGTGAACCACTTGGTGATCATAAGTACAGTCCTACCATATCCATACTTCAGAAATTAAACAACCTAAGAAAACCTTAGAGTTAAACTCTATGCTTTATATGGTGAGAAACCATATATCAATATGACCAAAGTTAACTATAAAAAGAACTATAACCAATGTAGTTACTTTAATGATAAATTGAAGATAATAATAGAAGTTAAATTGGTAGAAGATAAAACCCATTCTCAAAACCTTAGTAATTTGGGAAGCACATAAGATATGAAGCAAGCCACCACCTTATCATGGTTGGGGAAAATTAAACCCTAGCACATGCAATATGGAGACACCCCATCTCTATAACCTAGAATTAAATCTCAACCCTAGTTGAGTATCACTTGGGTGATCACAAATAAAACCTAAACCACAATTAAGATTCAAACCATGTATCATTAGGTAAATATCATTAGAACCCTAATGGTTCATTAATTAAATCCAATGTTTCAATTATAAAACATAAGAACCACCTAATGCTAAGTTCTATAATTAAACCATATGTGTAGTGATCAACCATTTATCTTTGTAAACAAGATAAACCATGATGGAAACAATCCCTACTGAGATACTTTTAAATGTAGTGATAGTATTAATCTTAACAAGGGGGTTATACTAGAAATGATAAAACCCTAATAAATATGTGCTCACATAAAATCATATGCAAGTGACAAAATCCTCAAAAATAGAAACCAAGCCCTAATAACAATCTCTGAAATACTTTGAGTTCAAAGTATCAAATCTAATCATTCCAAAGTATTTGATTACAAGAAAAAGGGGATTAAAGTGAGTGCCTAAAATCATAGGTAATTAAAAATTACAATAAAGTTCACATATGTTAAATGATTAATTGAAAACAATACAATAATACAATGACTCTTGTATTAGTCCTCATGAAAGCCAAATTTATAAACACCTGCGAAACAAACAAGAATTCAAATGTGAATTAAAACAGATTACAAAATAGAAAATGAAAACAGAAAATAAAACAGAAAAAAGAAACCGAGAGAAAAAATGGAGAGAGGCTTACCTGTAGCAGAGCCCAGCAACGGAGCCCCACCAGCAGCCCAGCAAGCACGGGCCCAGCACGGCCCAAGGCCAGCCCAATACCCCTTCGTTAAAAAAAATCTCGAGGACGAGCTCGTCCTCATCCCCTCCGAACACTGGAGGTCACCTCGACGCCGTGTTCTCCTTCTCCCCCTCGCTGGCGTCCTCTCCTCGCTCGACGTCGTGACGAGGCTCGTTCCTGCGCTCTATAAAAACTCCACGACGAACACTGGCCCGAGTTCTTCCTCTTTCTGCTCCAAAGATTCTCCCCAGACGAAACCCTAGCTCGCCCCGGTCATCTCCCTCGCCGCCGTTCAGCGCCATCCCTAACCTCGCCGTGACCACCACTATGACCACCGTCCTCGACCCAGTCACCGTGCACAAGGAATCAAGCTGAAACGCCCTCAATCGACCGCGCCAGGTCGTCTTCTCCGACACCGGCATCAGCAAATTCCGGCGAACCGGACCTTCCCTTGCCACGCCGTCAAGCCCTGCGTGCTCCTGGTGAGCTACTGATCCTCATAGCATGCACGCTTTGCTCGATTGCATCCCGAATCGTCGCCGCGTCGTTGAACCGTGAGCACCGCCGCAGCAATTCGCCGACGAGCTTGCTCCGGCGACCAAATAAGGGCGGCGTTGGTACTAGCTTGTTCACCTCGACGCGCTGAGCCTCGTAGTGTAGGTAGTTAGCCCGCGCGAGCGCCGTATCGCCGGCGACGACCACCTCTGGCCGCCGGTGAGGCACTTGGATGCCACGTCGGCACCACGTGGCCGCCAGCGTGGACACGGCCCACCAGTCATGGACTGTGTGGGTGTCCTGTCCGTGTAGCTTTAGCTATTTTTAGTGTAAATTCAAATTTCACAAATTGCTGCAACTTTACCGAAATAAATCAAATTCATTTCAATTCTGAAAAATACCAAATGAGATATCAAAATGATCCTAAAAATAAACTCTATCCAATAAAAATATAATATGAAATTTTTATTTTTAATAAAAATTCAATTAATCAATACTTGTTATTTAAGCCTTATTTATTAATTCTAAATTCAATTAAAATTCAATAATTAGGAAAACTCTTCAAATTAAATAAAAACCAGTAAATAAATAAAGAAGAACATTAAAACAAATTTCCCTTTATTTAACATTTGTTAAATCTTTAATAGTGAGAATTAAACTTTAATTAATAATTACCTAATTATTATTTATTTAAAATAATAAAATACCAAATTCAATATTATTTTTATCCCCAACTTATTAATAACTTCAACTTTAAATTGAAGTTATTAATCATAGAACTATATGGTGATTAAGAAACCCTAGTTCCATATGGTAGAAAACTAGGAGCTCATCATTTCATGTGTAACCCTAAAACCCTAATTCAATTAGGAACCTTAGCTCCACTACTTCATATGAACCCTAAATTATTCCCAAACATAAACCCTAAGTAACATGTGATCATGTTACTTTATTAGTAATCCTAGATTCATATCTAGCAACTAAATACTAGTTCAAATCCACATAAAATATGGGACCCTATCACTACTAATTAGCATCCCATGTGTTCATCTTCATCAGACCTAGATAATTAAGTTGGGTTAACCAAGTGTAAACCCTAGATCCTATTACCAAAGCCATCATCCTTATTCATTCCTATTTAGCATCACACCATTGTGATGAACCCTAACAGCAACCATACCTACTATTTTACTTTACATAACCCTGTTCCACTAAACCCTACTAGTGTTGGATACTAATTATCAACCATCCTATTTAGGAGCCAATTATTCCTTACTTAACAAAGCCAACAGTAAAACCTAGACCACCTCAAACCTAATTGATATACATCTTCTTACTTAAGAAGTATGTTCTTCGAGAGTTATTCTTTTGAAGAAAATAAGGAATCATCATCAACCCTGCTTATAAGGACCTATAAAACCTAGCTAGCTATCATTAGCAAGATAAACCAACCTTGACAACAACCATGTATAATGAATTGCTTAGGATGCCTAGACTTATCTTAACCTTACAAGCCCTAGGTGTTAATGAATCCAACTTTGTTGGGATCCGTCTAATACCTATTCCAGCAACTACATGAAGCCATAGTCAACCATAGAAAACCACCCACTTAATTATCATACTTGTTCTTTATTAAAGAACATGTTCTCCAAAAGTTATTATTTTAAAGTATATCATAATTAATCATTAACCATGCCATATAGTACTAAACTGACCACTGTCCTTTACTTGTTAATATTATGCCAATTATCATTCTTTGTGTGCTCAATTAATTATTATGCTTTATTATCTACCTGTTTATAATGCCAAGTAATCACACCTGAATAAGAACCTTGTATGTGAATCACTCTAAAAGTGCAACACACCCTAAACCAATCATTACCACTCACTAATCCTAAATCATCGGGGTTAGGACACGCTTAGGGCGATTGCATCTCATTCTTATGCATTATTGCATCCTTGCCAATCTTTTAAACATCGTCCCTATCGGACGATGATGCTATTTCAGAATTTGGAGTTATTGCGTATCGAAGACCTTGTCTGCATAATCTTGCAGTCAAGAAAGGCAAGTTCATCACTTGCTCATGTCATTTGAGTATCTTTATCAAATTACTTGCAAAGTACTATGATTATCACTACTGCATAAAAAACCAAAACCACTATTTTCATAACTATGAATATGACTATGTGGTGGGCAATGGAACCATGGATTGTGTTGATATGGTAGAGGTTCCATTGCAAGGGTTTATATCCATCTAGGATTAAACAACAAATGTCGCCAGTGATTCTTGTGCCGTAATAACCGTGTTAACCATAAGATCTGAAATGGGACGGACTAGTCAATCGTATTTCCACCTATTGTACATCAACGGATGCGCTTACCGTAGCAGTTGTATCTTGCGGAGCAACTTCTGGGTGGGGAACCCATTCTAAGTCCCCACGGTTATGTTGTGCATACCGTAGCGGTTGCGGCTTGCGGAACAACTTGAGGGTGGGGATCCCACTCTAATTCCCCACGGTAATGTGGTCTATGATGGGTTGCAGCTACCGGCGAAGGAGTTTGGTTCGATCCCGCATCGTTGTCGTGGTCGGGGTCCGTCCTTAAATGGTGTAAGTGGACCGACGAGGACCCAGGGTCGGGGTTTGCAACAAAGGGTGGGTGTGCGAGGTAGCGGAGGAATATGATTGGCTATGACCTTACTCCTGACCTCACACCAAAGGAAGTGTGGACGAGCCTGCAACTCGGTTGGCAACAAGGATAAGATCTCTTATGGGTAAAGCAACACACCTCTGCAGAGTGTAATGAATCGTGACCTGTCACTCCCTGTTCCGGGATTTGGAACTGCGAACGCTGCCGGAAAGGAGCTCCATGAAGTTCTAGTAAACCGGTGAAGGCTGACGGATATAGCTCTTCTGAATAAAAGCAACCTTTTGAAGAAATGGTTATGAAAACTTGCATTGGTATTAGACTTTCTGGTCTAATGCCGTAGCTAGAGCATTAAACACCTCTTTCCTATAATGAACTTGTTGAGTACGCTCGTACTCATCCCACTCTTAAATCCCCTGCTTAGATATGGAGGCATCGAAGGAGGATCTATATTACAACTCGAAGGCCGAGGCATCAACAACTACTTCAAGGGACAGGACCCTGTCAGAAGAGTCAAATACACATCCGACAAGGAGAAAACCTAGATTAGCCATAGAAGGGAACTAGCTTCCTAAACCTAGCTCCTATTTAGCTAGAATCTATTCATAGCCTCAATAGTTAGTTAAATACTCTACAAATAGAGTTCGTGATAAGACTAGACTACGAGTCGTTCTTCTGGAGTTTATTTGCAGTTTTACCTCATTGTAAAGTAGGAGGCTGTGATGATCTTATGTAACGAGTCAATGTTGTAATTCTATAGACATGCCTTGGACCCGCATATGTTTCGTTGTACCACTCGAGCGATATAATACCCGTGGAACCGTGTTTCATTGGTGTTATATCAGACATGCATACTACACCATGCAGGTGGTATGCCGGGTCACCACAGTTGGTATCAGAGCAAATGCTTTGACCTTAGGATTAAAACCCTTTAAAGGAGACCTATAGGATTGGCAGTGTCTATAGGAAATTGTCCTAGGTAAACCAAATACTTCTTATGACTTGAGATGGATATTCACTTGAGAATAATCCGGACACACTTGAGTCAACATTTCCTACCTATCTTTCCTAAGTAAAGTTAGTTAGCTAATCCCAAACATGTAGTACACTATTAAGTCCTTAAAACAATAAAGATGAGTAGATCACTGTTGGTATACAATACATGGTAGTCCAAAGAGAGGATACAACCATAAGGAAGATATCCTATTGGAAGATGTGTACCAACATATGTTATGATTAAATAAGAGTTATCCAGATCTGTAATAGGAGTAATATCAAAGGATACAGATAAGTAAGATATTCTAATAGAAGATGTAGATCAAGTTAAGTAATGAGTAAGTAAAATTTATCCAAACTTGTGAAACATTTGATAGTAAGTGATAACTATGAGTCATCTGAGGTAGTATAGACCATGATGAGTCAATCATGGGAGGTAAGGAAGAGTGATTGGAATAAAATATGTCTACTTATAAGGTAGAGACATAAATCATATATGATTCACTTGAGAATCGTTATGTGATGGACTAGAATATCATAAATACTTAGGAGGAGTTTGATAAGAAGTTAGACGCGAAACAAGAGAGTAAGATTTGTGTTCCAAAACCATGGGAATTGTGTCAAGTACATCAGAACCCTAGTTATATGGTAAGAACATATGGAAGTATAGGAGTTATCTTTCCATAGTTATGTGATAAGAGTAGCAATGTTAGAATCTAGACATATCATGTGAGATAGTCCTCAACAAAATGAAAGTTAAGTAGTACTTCCAAAGAAAATTAGGTTAACTTCAACGATTTCAGACCACTTTGTTTCAAGTTTATCTCATTGCAAATGTGCAATTAAGGTAAATGTTGAGACAAATAGTAGAAATCCACCTATTTGTACTAAGTATCACGATATAAACCTATCTTATGTGGTGTTATATACTACGCATCAGAGCCTGATGTTTAGAGATGTCTTATACAACTATTATAATTTAGGCTTATGATGATGTGTATTATAAGCACAAAGCTGAATCTTCTTGGATTTTATTGGATTTTCATTGTTTGACTGGATCCATACATGAAGTTTGACTTTGATATGCAAATGCATGTTGCAATATCAAGTCTTTACTTGATGCTATAGATCTAGAGGGTAATGGAATTCGTGTGAGGAAGTGACGAATTCTGAAGATTCTGAAGACAAGATGAAGGTTCATCAGGTAAAGGAAATAAAGTTGTGGGAAGCAACCACAATATTCAGAAGGAAGTACCAATCAAAACTCATGCTTACCTCAACAAAGGAGTACTTTAGTACAGAAGAAGCATGAAGGTGAGAAATATGATGATTATGGTGAAGCTCAAGCAGATCTCTAGTCATCATGGAAGAGGGAATGCATGGGAAATCACTTTGGATACTATATTCATAGTGTCAGCTAGTGGTTTTCTTGCAACAATAAACCCTGAAAGAAGGAAGATGACCTATGAAACCATAGCAGATATAAGAAGGCCATAGTTGATATCAGAAGACCACAATTGGTATAGTACTAATACTGCGAGATAAAGTAGAGGATGTCTCGTCCAGTTGATCAGAACCTATAATAGAATCCATTTTTAGATAACAAATAGCTACAATTGGTATCAAGTAGTCCACCATTGGATTAATGGTACCCAGAAGTTGAGAACAAATAAAACTTTGTTAGCCAAATAATTATGACCTATAAAACATTCAGTCGAAGAATTAACAGTGGATATCCACAATTGAGTGGATGCACCACAGATATTCTTCGCAAGACCTAGAAGAGTACAACCCATAAGCTATACTTATACCAATGGTTGGAAGAAAAGGAGTTGAAGACTATAAGAAAACTTTAAGGGGTAGAGTAAAGATTGAGTTAGATATACAATAACTCAATACCTTAAGCTTGATGGAAGCAGAAGGTCTGAACTGAGAGGAAGTTCGATCTTATTTTCATAAGATTGTTGAACACTACTTTCAGAAGGATGTCAGACCAGAAGCCGAGGTTCATACCTCGAGGAAGTAAGAAGTGGACTATAACTTGAGAAAGTGAGTAATATTTACTCAGAAGTACGGAAAGTCAAGTAAGTCAAGCATAAATAAGTTGGACGAAGGAAATACCGTAGACCAATAAAGCCCAAGATGGTCAAAGAATGAAGAAGATTGAACATACCAATATCAAAGACTAATAGAATGATTCCTTTCATGGAACCTAAAGAACACAAAATAGTTATAGGTATCAACTATAAACCATGATTGGATGGTCTAAATGAGTCTACTCCATTCTTAGAGGAATAAACCACCATGATCAATTCCATAGTAAGTACCTTACCAAGTACCATTATTGCAGTTTTGGTAGTAAGGGAAAACAAAGACCTATTTTATCAAATAGGAGAATGTTATCCAATTAGTCCTCAATTAAGACTGTCAGGACAAGAAGAAGTCCCATCATTGATTCTTCAATGAGAAAGGAAACAAGACTATAGGGTTGAAAGAAATCAAATAATTAAAGTTAGAAGCCATGGCTCAGAGACATGTATTATTAGATTCCAGAGAAAGATCATATAACTGGAGTAAGAAACTAATGATCAGAGAAAAACCCTAATGGATTCCAGGAAGAATCTTGACAAGGGATATATTCAATTATATCCAGTAAGATCACCATGGAGTTCGAGAAAAGATTTAGTCTGCACAAGTCAGATCCACACTCCGAAACGTGAGAGAGATCAAACTTCGAGGACGAAGTTTAGTTTAAGGGGTAGAGACTGTAATATCTCAGGTATTGGGGTTACAAAAAATAGAGGAAACAGATGTGTGCATTGCATTCATGCATAGAAAATCTGGGGAATTTTCACGCTTTAAAGTAAAACAGTCACAGTAACTGAAGTTTCACTTAACCTTGGTGGAATTGAAGTAGCTCATCAAGTCAAGCGCTATAAACCTCCATATGACTTTGTGAAAACCTTGTTTTGGGAAGAGATGATTTGATCTAAGGGGTTAGATCAAATGGAACTAACAATCAACACAACAACACTTTACTCAATGATCAACTACTTGATCTTATAATAGATCATAATATGGTAATCATTACCATAAAATAAGAACATCTGCTTAAGTACAAACCAAGTAACAATAAAATGGAGAAACCATTCTTGACTATCTTCTCCATGTCTTAAACTAATCCATGCCCTTAACATAAACCCTATGATATCCATCCTACTTTAATCTTGGAAACAAGACAAAGAGATCCAACTAAGAAATATATATCCTTCTCTATTCCATATTAATATACATCAAACCTAGAGAGGTGAGAGATCTACAATAATTATTAGAGAAGCAACAAACCTTGAGCTAAACCTTGGATATGCATCCAAGTATTCAAATCATCATCTTCAAGAGAACCCTAGGATATTATTCAAGACAATCCCTAGAGAGAGAATCCATTTATGTTAAACATAGATATTGGTGATTACATCAACCTCTATGGAGCCTAACCCTAGGTTAGTACTGAAGACCTTCCCAAATGAGAGAGACCAATCATACTAATCCCAGCTTTACCTATTTAAGAATCAAGGACACCTTTGAACTGAAGTATTAGGTTGTAAAACATTTCCCTTGGAGTGGTGAGATACCCTATTATCTTGTCAACACCCAGATTTTTAAGTCCGGATGCCTATTATGTCATACATCGCAATCCCAGGAATATTGTTGTTGCGAGGCATAATTGTTAAGTATCACAGTCATCATTCATTACAAACCATAAGTCTTACAAATTTGGAATCACATGATCCATATTACACGAATAGTTGATCTATTGATCAACGAACAAACACAAGTTCATAGTTCAACATAGCGGAAGCGTAAGATACACGGACTCTCTAGTCCACAGGCCAACGCTTGACGTCGGAAGGCGCTTAGTTGTCGTAGGCGTCCCGCTGGTCATCTCCTTGGTCATCTTCCTACTCTGGCCATTTGAATAGCCAGGGACAAAGCCGTGAGTACGTTGAGTACTCGCAAACTAATACTAATGTAAGTGCTAGACATTCTAGTATGGTTTGCTAAGCTCTAGTTTATTTGCATAAAGCTAGTTTTAGTTCACAAAGTTTGAGAAAAGCTTATTCAAGTGCTAACTAACTCAAGTGGGAACATTAGTGTCATTCCCACCATTCAAGTGGTGATTTCAATTCAATTCACCACAAGTCATTTCACCATCACCTTTCAACATCATTTTCAAAGATATGACATCGGAAACTGTATGGCCTTTCCAACCGTCCGTAACCGTGGACGCGGCTATTCGAATAGGTTTACACTCTGCAGAGGTTGCACACTTGTGCCACAACATTTGATTTCATCCGTCGGGATTACCCCGAATCATCGTAACACGGTACGCGGATCATCAACCATAACCTTTCACTTACAAATCCTAGTATGAGCACCTCTCCCCATGAGCTTGGCCTCCCAGTGAAGACCAACTGTCAACCTGGGAACTGCACAGGGCTTGGCCGTACAATTCACCTCAATTTCACATCATTTCTCAACAACGGAGGCAGCCTCAAGCGTAACCCCTATGACGTGTGTTCAGAGGGAACCCATACTAAGACGCATAAACTTCCAGTTAAGCCCTACCCATAATCAGGTATTGTGGGGGTACTTAATAATTGGAAAGGTATCGCATTCAAACCAACATCATTGTTTTATCAAAAATCACCATCTTCTCTTGTTCACATTCACCTTCAAAAATCATTCAATGGAATGCATCATCATTCCAAGGTTTCAAATTCATTTCAAATTCACATTGTTCCCATCTAGAGTAGTCAAGTTTTATTTCATTAGCACTAGCTCTAAATCATGAGGGGTGCTATCTTGCTTTGCTTGGAAGAGACTAACTCACTACTCTAGTAACCAACTTGTACTTTGACCAAAGTTAACTATAAAAGTAACTCATTTAGAAAACAAGTAAAGCTTGTAAAGTAAAAACTTGGGATAGGTTCATGTAAGAAAAGATAAGAATCATGGTGCCTTGCCCCAAGGGGCTTTGCACTTTGCAAGAATATTAGCTTGCCTTGGTAGTTCTCAAATTGTTCCTCCTCCTCCTCTTGGTAGCAACCTTCTTCTTCGGCGTACTCTCCGGTGCTACCGTCTAAATTTGAATACGAGTATAATTACTCACTAATTCAATGGCTATTCCATACATCACATATAACACACAAACTATTCTATGCACACAAATAAATTAACTAGGGTGCATGGGTTGTGTTGTTTAAATAGAATTCACTTCTTTGTATTTAATATGTAAATGATAGTTTCCATAGGGTTCTTGAGAAATAATTTCCTCTCATTGAAATCTTCTTAAGATTTAATTTCTCAAACAATCATGTATGAACTCATATTGACCTAAGTCAAATGTTCATCATCATCATTTGGGAAAATGATTTAAATGAGGTAGATCACCTCATACCATTTTAATATCACTACATATGATTTAAATCTCAAGTAATTCATATAAGAGAGTTTGGAACCAGGGGTCCAAACATCCCATGAATTCATGTGAGACAAGTTTAAATGAAGTATAAGACTCCACATAATTTACTTTAATAGTTTTGGACAATATCAACTAGTTAAACTAGTCAAATGATCCATTAATTAAACTAGGGCATGATCATGCAAAGTGACCACACCATTTTATTGCATAAACAATTAGTGTAAGTCAAATGTGAGCTATTAGAGTTGGAATTAACTTAATATCTATTTTGGTTGATTTTTAAGAATTATTTGAATAGGGAAAAGTCCCTGTCTTGTTATTTTTATCACATTAATTCTACAAAGAATCTGGCCATGGGACCAGTGGCATTGGCTAGATAATTTCTCTAGCTTTCCAACCATATAAAGTTCATCCAATTTGGTTTAGCCAATTTAATTCTATTGAATTTCAAAGTGGCAGCAGTATTCAAAATTATTTGAATTAATTAAATCCAGTTTGAATTAAAAGGCCGGCGGGAAAAGCTAGTTGGGCTCAAAGGTTTAAAAACGGCCCAAGGCCAGCCCAGCCACGGTCCAGTGCCGCGCGGGCTGCCTGACAGAGGGTCCCGCCTGTCAGCGAGTGTTAAACGCCGAAGCGGTATGGGCGAGTCTGAGGCGTTGGATTAGAACGCGATCAAACGGCTGTGGTTCATCGTCCCGCCGGCGAGAGGGGAGTTCACCGGCGGCTCAGGTAGGGGGTCGGAGAGCTCACCGTGGCTCCAGCTAGGGTTGGCAAGGTGCGCGGTGAAGTTGTGGACGACGGCGAGTCGACTGGTAGCGGTGGCTCGTCCTGGGGTGGCTCCAATCGACGGCGGCGTCCACCAGGTACTGGCGGCTCCGATCTCCAAATTGGAGCAGCTCCGGCGACGATCGAGTGAGTGGAGTGGTGGTGGAGAAGCAGTGAGAGGTGGGGAGTGAGATGGTGTGGTTGGTTTGGTCCAGGGAACTCCCTATTTATAGAATCGCATGAGGGTTGCGGGGCAGTGAGGTGGTCGACATGGGCGCGGCGTCTCCGGCGGCTGGTCGAGCTAGGCGAGGCTATGGCGATGCTCTACGGGTCCAGGCGATGCTACTGGCCGCGACAGCGTGGTCGGGGAGCGTCAGAATCGCTCGCATTGCTTCCGTGTCTGTCGCGCCCGCGGCGGAGCAGGGTCTCCTTCTCCGGCGGCGGTGGGCGCGGGTCGTGGTCTTGGCCGTGTCTGGCGGCGTCCAGGTGGCGAGTGCGTGCTCAAGGCGTTGCAAGCGGGGCCAGGGAGTGAGCGAGGTGGTGGCGCGGCGCGTGTACTGGGCGTGTCCGCGGCGTGCATGCGTGCGACGCGAGCGGCGTCCAGGGCGTGTGCTGGCGCGCGTCGTCCGGCGTGTGGTCGCCGTTCCTTCGACCATGGCGGTGCTAGGGATTGCTAGGAGATGCGTTGGCGCACGGTGGCGAGGTGGTCCTGGCAGAGAAGCAAGGGGAGAGAGGGGAGGTCGACGAGCTCGGGGACATGGCCGGCATGGCCATGCCCTAGCTTGCTCTCTCTCTCTCTTAGCCTCACTATGCTTCACTTAGGGTTTAAGAGGACCAGGGAACATAATGTGGTAGGTTAGGGTAGATTAGGTGAGGTAGATTCACTATTTGCAATAGTTGCAAATAGTGCCCGAATTTGTAAAATGCAAAAATAACCAAATTTGAAATAATTCAAAAGGTGAAAGTTTTTGAAATGTGAGTGTTGATATAAGTTGTAAATGACCAGAGAGGTTTTGAGGTGGTGGTGGAAAAATTAGAAATCAAGAATTGGCCAAAATGGCTAAGTGTAGAATGTTGCATATGTGAAAAAGTTGGAACTTTGGATGAGCCTTGCTCATGATCAAAGATGAATTTGGCATGATGATCTTCACCAAAGTTGTTCACCTTGATGTTGACTTTGAAATGGTGCAAAGAGTTAGCAAGAGTTGGTTTGGGAAAATTGAATGGCAAGGGCTCAAAGTGGTGATCAGACTAGAATTGTCAAAATTGACCATTATCATATGTGAGTTGGATTTGTGTTTGAATTCCATTTGAATTGTGAATCTTTGATTCCAAAAGTTGTAGTAAGTGTTTAATAACATTACTCAACTAATGGTGAAGACCAAATAGGTCTAGGGTCAAAATTTATAAAAATGCCATAGGGCATATGTGAGGGTTTTTAGGGTTTTGCATTTTATGGATTTTCTTCCTCTTTGATTTATTTGGTTGGTGATCTTCATATGATCACACTAGGGTTTTAGAGCATATCAAATACAAGTAATAACAATCATCATGGCATATCACTCAAATGCACAAGTCCTATGCATGGTACTATATGCAAATAGAAAAGTTTTTGTTGGTTTGAAATTTTGCTTTCTGGAATTCTCTAACTTTCTTTTTATTGAAATTTGGGGTGTTACAAACCCTTCCCCCTTACAAAAGATCTCGTCCCGAGATCGAAAAGAAAGTTAGGTACTAAAGAGATCTGGGTACTCCTTCTTCATGAAGTCTTCGCGTTCCCATGTGGCTTCATCCTCGGTATGATTGCTCCATTGGATCTTCAGAAACTTGATGCTTCGGGTGCGGGTGGTTCGGTAAGCTTCTTCCAGGATGCGAATCGGCACTTCGCGGTAAGTCAGATCCTTGTTGATATCCACCGATCGGTGATCGATGTTCTTGAACACTTCGGTCTTCTCCGGGACTTCAAGGCACTTCCGGAGAAGTGAGATGTGAAACACGTCGTGCACCGCCGACATTTCTTCGAGCAACTCCGAGTTGATAAGATACTTCACCTCGGCGGTCGAGGACTTTGAAAGGTCCGACATAGCGGGGTGCAAGCTTTCCTTTCAGTTGGAACCTTTGCATTCCTTTCAAGGGGGATACCTTGAGATAGACGAAGTCTCCGATCTCAAAGGTCATCTCCCGACGTCTCTTGTCGGCGTAGCTCTTCTGTCTGGATTGCGCCGTCTTGAGGTACTCGCGGATCTTGTGGACTTTCTCTTCGGCTTCACGAAGAACATCTGGGCCAAAAACTTGGCTCTCTCCGACTTCCGACCAGTTCAGGGGGGTACGGCACTTCCTTCCGTACAAGGCTTCAAAGGGGGCCATCTGTAGGCTGGCTTGATAGCTATTGTTGTAAGAGAATTCTGCGTAAGGTAGGCAGTCTTCCCACTTGGATCCGTATTCCGGTACGCATGCTCTAAGCATGTCTTCCGATGATCTCGGTTTACTCTCTCAGTCTGTCCGTCGGTCTGAGGGTGATAGGCGGTGCTGAAATTTAGGCGAGTGCCTAGTCCTTCATGCACTTTCTGCCAGAACCTTGAGGTGAACTGTGATCCTCTATCTGACACGATCGATTTGGGGGTTCCGTGCAGGGCGACTATTCTAGAGATGTAAAGTTCAGCTAACTTTGGGCCTTGATAGGTGGTTTTGACGGCGATGAAATGGGCGACTTTGGTCAATCTATCGACAACTACCCATATGGAATCATTGCCTTTGCTGGATTTGGGCAGTCCGGTGATAAAGTCCATTCCTACGGAGTCCCATTTCCATTCCGGAATTTGGAGGGGTTGTAACAGTCCGGCGGGTCGTTGATGTTCTGCCTTGACTCTCTGACAGATGTCACACTTAGCGATATAGCTACCGATCTCTCTCTTCATTCCGTGCCACCAAAATTGTTCTTTTAGGTCTTGGTACATCTTGGTACCTCCGGGGTGGATTGAATAAAGGGTGTCATGGGCTTCTTGCAGGATGACTTGTTTCAAGTCAGAGTCCGATGGTACGCAGAGACGTTCTTTGTACCAAAGAACTCCGGCTTCGTCTACGGTGAATCCGGGGGCTTTTCCTGCGGCTATCTGTTTCTTGATTCCGTCAATGCTAGCGTTGTCCTTCTGGGCTTCCTTGATCTGACCAACCAAGGTGGGTTGCAGTTCTATGCTGGCTAGGAATCCTTCACTAACAAGTTCAAGTCTGAACTGTTCAAACTCTTGATGCAAGCTGGGCTGTTCGGTTGCGAGCATGGAGTTCAAGCGGCACGGCGAGTCGACTCAAAGCATCCGCTACCACATTGGCCTTGCCGGGGTGGTAGTGAATCTCCATGTCGTAATCCTTGATCAATTCGATCCATCGGCGTTGTCTCATGTTCAACTCTTTACGGGTGAATATGTATTTGAGGCTTTTGTGGTCGGAGTAGATCTCGCATCGATTACCCATGAGGTAATGACGCCAAACTTTCAAGGCTAAGACCACGGCCGCAAGCTCGAGGTCATGGGTTGGGTAGTTCTGTTCATGTTGCTTGAGTTGTCTTGAAAGGTAGGATACAACCTTGCCTTCTTGCATAAGCACGCATCCAAGTCCAGTCTTGGAGGCGTCGCAATATACGTCAAAGGGCTTTGCGATATCTGGCATGATCAGGATTGGGGCTGTTGTCAGTCTACTCTTGAGCTGTTGAAAGCTCTCTTCGCATTTGTCGGTCCACTCAAACTTTCTGTCCTTTTTCAGCAGTTGGGTCATTGGTCGAGCGATGCTCGAAAAACCTTCTACAAATCTGCGGTAGTATCCGGCTAATCCAAGAAAAGCGCGGACCTCGGTTTGTGTGGTTGGGGCTTGCCATTCCATAACGAGTTTTGATTTTGGCGGGATCTACGGCAATTCCTCCTGCAGACAAGATGTGTCCCAGGAATCCAACTTCTTCCAGCCAAAACTCACACTTGCTAAACTTGGCATACAACTTGTGTTGTCTAAGGGTTTCTAGGACAATCTCCAAATGTTGTTCATGTTCCTCTTCGGACTTGGAGTAGACGAGGATGTCGTCGATGAAAACAACGACAAACTTGTCCAAAAAGTTCATGAAGATCTTATTCATGAGATGCATGAAATAAGCGGGGGCATTGGTCAGTCCAAACGACATGACGTTGTACTCATACAACCCATATCTGGTGGTAAAGGCAGTTTTTGGAATGTCGGTGGCTCGGATCTTCAGTTGGTGGTATCCAGTTCTAAGATCTATCTTGGAGAAAACTCTGGATCCGGTGAGTTGGTCAAACAAGTCTTCGATCTTGGGTAGGGGGTATTTGTTTTTGATGGTGACATCGTTAAGCTTACGATAGTCCGTGCATAAATGATTTGCACCATCTTTCTTGTCGACAAACAAGACGGGGGATCTCCAGGGGGATGCACTTGGTCTAATCAAACCTTTGGCGAGCATGTCATCTATTTGCTTCTTCAGCTCCACAAGTTCGGTTGCGTTCATGCTGTAGGCTCTCTGGGCTATGGGTCCAGTTCCGGGGATTAACTCGATGATAAACTCGATATCCCGATCCGGGGGCATACCGGGTAGATCATCCGGAAACACATCGGGGTAGCGACAAACGACCACTGATTTGATCCGGAGTTGGCTTGGATACACTTTGGTTGCGGGTAAATTTTCCGGGTAGTTTTTCGGAGACGTGCTCAACTACGATACCGGTGCTTGCTAGTCATGGTTATGGCTTTCTTGGCACAGTCTATCAATCCATTGTGCTTGGACATCCAGTCCATTCCTAGGACAACTTCCAAACCTTTGGTTCCAAGTATGATTAGATTTGCAAAGAAATCTACATCATGGATTTTGATTGGCACATTTTTGCAAAATTTTCTGGCTTTGGTGGTTGATCCGGGGATTTGAACTATCATAACATGTTTCAAACTGAGAGGTTGAATTTTACTTGTTGATGCAAAGTCTTCGGTGACAAAAGAATGAGATGCTCCGGAATCAAACAACACTCTGGCGGGGATGTGGTTGACGGAAAACATACCCGAGTACAACATCCGGTGCTTCCTGGGCTTCTTCGGCGTTCATGTGGTAGAGGCGGCCGTTGCGGTTGTTGGGGTTGTTGGGGGCGAACTTCTTGCCGGTGGAGACACGGCGTTGCTGCTGAGCAGGTGCGGCGGTGTTGCCGGCGAGCTTGGCAAGACGCTTGGGACACTCGTTGGAGTAGTGCCCCACTACACCACACTCATAACAAGTGATAGTGGTCTTGTCCTGCTTGTTCGCAATGGGAACGGCATTGCTTCCGGTTCTGGGAGCGGTGTTGGTGTTGTTGTTGTTGTTGTTGTTAGGGGCTCGGGGTGGAGCGCGGTTGTAGTTGTTGTTGTTGTTGTAGTTGTTGTTGTAGCCTCCTGGCTTGGAGTTTCCTCCACTCCGGTTCTGATAACCGGGGCGAGAGTTCTGCATCTGTGGCTTGTTGTTTCTCGGAGTGAAACCTCCGCTTGAGCTAGGGCGAAACTTTTGGGGGTGGCTTGATCCACTCTGATTCGCCATGCGGCGCTTGCGGTTCTCATTGGCTTGGTTTAACTTGCCCTCCATCTGGATGGCGGAGTCAACAAGGGCTTCGAGGTCGGCGAAGGGGATGTTGACGAGGACAGTCTGCATCTCATCATGCAGTCCGTTCAGGAATCTCTCCTTCCTCTTCTCAACGGTGTCGGTCTCATCAGGGGCATACCTCGACAAAGTGAGAAACTTGTCGCGGTATTCAACCACCGTCATGCGACCTTGTTTCAGTTCACGGAACTCATCCCTCATCTTCTTGATAAGACCCGGGGGTACATGGTACTTGCTGAACTTGAGTTTGAAATCCTCCCAAGTCATGAATTGACCTCCGTTCATGGCACGGGTGCTTGTCCACCAAGCGCGGGCTGGTCCAGCGAGATAGTGAGTGGCGAACAAGACTTTCTCATTGGCTTCCACTCCGGCTACCTCCAGATTGTTCTCCATAGTCTGGAGCCAATCGTCGGCGTCGAGGGGCTCCTCGGTCTTGCTAAACACCGGAGGGTTGGTGTTTTGGAAGTTCTTGAGCTTGGATCCGGGGTGGTCATGATTTCCATGGCCTTGGTTGGCGATGTTCTGCAAGGCGATGAGGTTGGCTTGGCGTTCGGCTCTTTCGGTTTCCCGGTCTGCAAGCATGGTTTGCAGTAGTTGCAGCATCGCGTCGTTGGTGCGATTTGGAGGGGCCATCTGAAGATGTAGAAGATTATGAGATAAGAGGGAACATTCTAGGGTTCATTTTGGTTAAGTTTGAAAAACATTTGAAAACTTGTAATCTTTTCATGACAAACATAACATTCATTCATTCATGCAACACATAGTACAAACTAACACACACATACTCCAATGGTTTTAAGAACCATTCTCATGCTACGATACAAGGGACGGGATACAACTCACACCTACTATAAGTGAGACTAGTGCAACTACTCCTCATCATCGACATCGATCGGGACGTAGTCGTCGGGTCCTGCCTCCAGGAACTCGTAGTCCTCCTCCTCGGTGTTCTCGTCCTCCTCAAAGTCGTTGTCGTCGCTCAGGAAGGCGTCTCCTCCCCGAATGTCGATGCCTCCATCGTCATCCTCCAGCTGATGAATCTGATCCTCCTGGGCCTTGACAGTGACCTCAAGTGACGCGATCCTGGCGCGAAGGCGACAAATCGTAGCGTCCTTCTTGGCACGCTGCTGGCGAAGGCTCTTGCGGTCGTTGTTGAGTAGCTTGATCGCCTCACCCTGCTCGGTGATGTGAGCATGGGTCTAGTTCGCGTAAGCGCGAGTGGCGTCGAGGTCCCTCTGAGTCTGGTAGAGCATGAAGTCCAGGTGCTCAGCATGGTGCCTCAACTCCGGGTGCGGCTGCAGCTCCATGGGCACTCCCGCGGCATCACGCCTCACAAGGTGGGCGTAGCGAGAGGCGAGGAGGCGCACCACGTTCTGTCCACAGAGGCGCGCAAGTGCCTCCTGTAGGCCACGTGCGAGTCCGTCGAGCCAGTTGCTCTCGCGGAAGGAGAAGAGGATCCTCTCCGAGGTGGGAGGCTCCATCTTGCCCCTCAAGTCGGCAGTGATCACCCACTGCAACTCTCCTCCGGGCGTGTCGTCCAGCTGAACCCCGTGGAACTCGGGGTGTGGGCGCCCAAGGAAGTCAGAGACGGCGTTGAGGTCGTGCTCGAAGATCAAGCTTCCTCCGTTCCCAAGCTGATAAAACTTGGTGTTGATGGGTTCATTCGGCTCCATCTGAAAGAGAATTGGATGAGTAAGTTAGAGAGTGCAAAGTGTGGCAAAATTTTAAGTTGATTCAAATAAGATAGAACATGATTCATCAAATTTTGGCAAAGTCTCAAAGACAAGAGTGTAGTAAATTTTCACAAATATTTTCTTTCATTTGATTTCAAAGTTAAGTTTTTCAGAACGCCCATTCTAACTAAGGTCTTCTAAGGTCAAACAATGGCTCTGATACCAACTTGTCAACACTCGGATTTTTAAGTCCGGATGCCTATTATGTCATACATCGCAATCCCAGGAATATTGTTGTTGCGAGGCATAATAGTTAAGTATCACGATCATCATTCATTACAAACCATAAGTCTTACAAATTTGGAATCACATGATCCATATTACACAAATAGTTGATCTATTGATCAACGAACAAACACAAGTTCATAGTTCAACATAGCGGAAGCGTAAGATACACGGACTCTCTAGTCCACAGGCCAACGCTTGACGTCGGAAGGCGCTTAGTTGTCGTAGGCGTCCCGCTGGTCATCTCCTTGTTCATCTTCATACTCTGGCCATTTGAATAGCCAGGGACAAAGCCGTGAGTACGTTGAGTACTCGCAAACTAATACTAATGTAAGTGCTAGACATTCTAGTATGGTTTGCTAAGCTCTAGTTTATTTGCATAAAGCTAGTTTTAGTTCACAAAGTTTGAGAAAAGCTTATTCAAGTGCTAACTAACTCAACGGGGAACATTAGTGTCATTCCCACCATTCAAGTGGTGATTTCAATTCAATTCACCACAAGTCATTTCACCATCACCTTTCAACATCATTTTCAAAGATATGACATCGGAAACTGTATGGCCTTTCCAACCGTCCGTAACCGTGGACGCGGCTATTCGAATAGGTTTACACTCTGCAGAGGTTGCACACTTGTGCCACAACATTTGATTTCATCCGTCGGGATTACCCCGAATCATCGTAACACAGTACGCGGATCATCAACCATAACCTTTCACTTACAAATCCTAGTATGAGCACCTCTCCCCATGAGCTTGGCCTCCCAGTGAAGACCAACTGTCAACCTGGGAACTGCACAAGGCTTGGCCGTACAATTCACCTCAATTTCACATCATTTCTCAACAACGGAGGCAGCTTCAAGCGTAACCCCTATGACGTGTGTTCAGAGGGAACCCATACTAAGACACATAAACTTCCAGTTAAGCCCTACCCATAATCAGGTATTGTGGGGGTACTTGGTAATTGGAAAGGTATCGCATTCAACCAAACATCATTGTTTTATCAAAAATCACCATCTTCTCTTGTTCACATTCACCTTCAAAAATCATTCAATGGAATGCATCTTCATTCCAAGGTTTCAAATTCATTTCAAATTCACATTGTTCCCATCTAGAGTAGTCAAGTTTTATTTCATTAGCACTAGCTCTAAATCATGAGGGGTGCTACCTTGCTTTGCTTGGAAGAGACTAACTCATTACTCTAGTAACCAACTTGTACTTTGACCAAAGTTAACTATAAAAGTAACTCCTTTAGAAAACAAGTAAAGCTTTGTAAAGTAAAAACTTGGGATGGGTTCATATAAGAAAAGATAAGAATCATGGTGCCTTGCCCCAAGGGGCTTTGCACTTTGCAAGAATATTAGCTTGCCTTGGTAGTTCTCAAACTGTTCCTCCTCCTCCTCTTGGTAGCAACCTTCTTCTTCGGCGTACTCTCCGGTGCTACCGTCTAAATTTGAATACGAGTATAATTACTCACTAATTCAATGGCTATTCCATACATCACATATAACACACAAACTATTCTATGCACACAAATAAATTAACTAGGGTGCATGGGTTGTGTGGTTTAAATAGAATTCACTTCTTTGTATTTCATATGTAAATGATAGTTTCCATAGGGTTCTTGAGGAATAATTTCCTCTCATTGAAATCTTCTTAAGATTTAATTTCTCCAACAATCATGACTGAACTCATATTGACCTAAGTCAAATGTTCATCATCATTATTTGGAAAAATGATTTAAATGAGGTAGATCACCTCATACACTTTAATATCACTACATATGATTTAAATCTCAAGTAATCCATATAAGAGAGTTTGGAACCAGGGGTCCAAACATCCCATTAATTCATGTGAGACAAGTTTAAATGAAGTGTAAGACTCCACATAATTTACTTTAATAGTTTTGGACAATATCAACTAGTTAAACTAGTCAAATGATCCATTAATTAAACTAGGGCATGATCATGCAAAGTGACCACACCATTTTATTACATAAACAATTAGTGTAAGTCAAATGTGAGCTATTAGAGTTGGAATTAACTTAATATCTATTTTGGTTGATTTTTAAGAATTATTTGAATAGGGAAAAGTCCCTGTCTTGTTATTTTTATCACATTAATTCTACAAAGAATCTGGCCATGGGACTAGTGGCATTGGCTAGATAATTTCTCTAGCTTTCCAACCATATAAAGTTCATCCAATTTGGTTTATCCAATTTAATTCTATTGAATTTCAAAGTGGCAGCAGTATTCAAAATTATTTGAATTAACTAAATCCAGTTTGAATTAAAAGGCCGACGGGAAAAGCTAGTTGGGCTCAAAGGTTTAAAAACGGCCCAAGGCCAGCCCAGCCACGGTCCAGTGCCGCGCGGGCTGCCTGACAGAGGGTCCCGCCTGTCAGCCAGTGTTAAACGCCGAAGCGGTATGGGCGAGTCTGAGGCGTTGGATTAGAACGTGATCAAACGGCTGTGGTTCATCATCCCGCCGGCGAGAGGGGAGTTCACCGGCGGCTCAGGTAGGGGGTCGGAGAGCTCACCGTGGCTCCAGCTAGGGTTGGCAAGGTGCGCGGTGAAGTTGTGGACGACGGCGAGTCTACTGGTAGCGGTGGCTCGTCCTGGGGTGGCTCCAATCGACGGCGGCATCCACCAGGTACTGGCGGCTCCGATCTCCAAATTGGAGCAGCTCCGGCGACGATCGAGTGAGTGGAGTGGTGGTGGAGAAGCAGTGAGAGGTGGGGAGTGAGATGGTGTGGTTGGTTTGGTCCAGGGAACTCCCTATTTATAGAATCGCATGAGGGTTGCGGGGCAGTGAGGTGGTCGACATGGGCGCGGCGTCTCCGGCGGCTGGTCGAGCTAGGCGAGGCTATGGCAATGCTCTACGGGTCCAGGCGACGCTACTGGCTGCGACAGCGTGGTCGGGGAGCGTCGGAATTGCTCGCATTGCTTCCGTGTCTGTCGCGCCCGCGGCGGAGCAGGGTCTCCTTCTCCGGCGGCGGTGGGCGCGGGTCGTGGTCTTGGCCGTGTCTGGCGGCGTCCAGGTGGCGAGTGCATGCTCAAGGCGTTGCAAGCGGGGCCAGGGAGTGAGCGAGGTGGTGGCGCGGCGCGTGTACTGGGCGTGTCCGTGGTGTGCATGCGTGCGACGCGAGCGGCATCCAGGGCGTGTGCTGGCGCGCGTCGTCCGGCGTGTGGTCGCCGTTCCTTCGACCATGGCGGTGCTAGGGCTTGCTAGGAGATGCGTTGGCGCACGGTGGCGAGGTGGTCCTGGCAGAGAAGCAAGGGGAGAGAGGGGAGGTCGACGAGCTCGGGGGCATGGCCGGCATGGCCATGCCCTAGCTTGCTCTCTCTCTCTTAGCCTCACTATGCTTCACTTAGGGTTTAAGGGGACCAGGGAACATAATGTGGTAGGTTAGGGTAGATTAGGTGAGGTAGATTCACTATTTGCAATAGTTGCAAATAGTGCCCGAATTTGGAAAATGCAAAAATAACCAAATTTGAAATAATTCAAAAGGTGAAAGTTTTTGAAATGTGAGTGTTGATATAAGTTGTAAATGACCAGAGAGGTTTTGAGGTGGTGGTGGAAAAATTAGAAATCAAGAATTGGCCAAAATGGCTAAGTGTAGAATGTTGCATATGTGAAAAAGTTGGAACTTTGGATGAGCCTTGCTCATGATCAAAGATGAATTTGGCATGATGATCTTCACCAAAGTTGTTCACCTTGATGTTGACTTTGAAATGGTGCAAAGAGTTAGCAAGAGTTGGTTTGGGAAAATTGAATGGCAAGGGCTCAAAGTGGTGATCAGACTAGAATTGTCAAAATTGACCATTATCATATGTGAGTTGGATTTGTGTTTGAATTCCATTTGAATTGTGAATCTTTGATTCCAAAAGTTGTAGTAAGTGTTTAATAACATTACTCAACTAATGGTGAAGACCACATAGGTCTAGGGTCAAAATTTATAAAAATGCCATAGGGCATATGTGAGGGTTTTTAGGGTTTCGCATTTTATGGAATTTCTTCCTCTTTGATTTATTTGGTTGGTGATCTTCATATGATCACACTAGGGTTTTAGAGCATATCAAATACAAGTAATAACAATCATCATGGCATATCACTCAAATGCACAAGTCCTATGCATGGTACTATATGCAAAAAGAAAAAATTTTGTTGGTTTGAAATTTTGCTTTCTGGAATTCTCTAACTTTCTTTTTATTGAAATTTGGGGTGTTACATATCACATGGAATAATACCATATCCATGAATTGATAAGGTGAGGAAGAGACTAAACCAATGGAGCTAGACAAGTGGAGTCTTAGCCTAAATACCTAATGAAATATTAGGAGTACAACCTAAACCCTAGAATAATCATTCCTTTATCAGAAAGCCCAAGCTATGGTGTTACACTCAAGTTAGTTGAGGCAACACTTAAATTTGAGGGAAAGAACTATCCATAAACCCAGATGAAAATATCAACATTGTTTAAGTAGAACCCTAATAGAATATCTCAGGCATTCTCCTGGGATATAACCTATTGAGATAGCCATAGCCATGTCCACCCAAGAAACTACAAGAAAGATATTGTACCTTACTTGATCAAGACAATGCTTGATCATGGAAGTGAGAAACCTATTTAATGAAAGATACCTTATTAGGAAGCCAAACCTTGATCATTATAAATTGAGTGATGATCATAAAACCTAAGAACTTGAGGAAATGATATAAAGAACAAGTTGATCATGCCTAATCCAGGATCATGCTCCTGAGGTATGTGAGGATAATCTAAACCCCAATAGGATAAGTAGGTATCATTCACCACATGAAATCACAGGGAGGTAACTAGTAAGCAACCCTAGACTTATATCCCAACCTTTACTTGTGAACCACTTGGTGATCATAAGTACAATCCCTACTGAGATACTTTTAAATGTAGTGATAGTATTAACCTTAACAAGGGGGTTATACTAGAAATGATAAAACCCTAATAAATATGTGCTCACATAAAATCATATGCAAGTGACAAAATCCTCAAAAATAGAAACCAAGCCCTAATAACAATCTCTGAAATACTTTGAGTTCAAAGTATCAAATGTAATCATTCCAAAGTATTTGATTACAAGAAAAAGGGGATTAAAGTGAGTGCCTAAAATCATAGGTAATTAAAAATTACAATAAAGTTCACATATGTTAAATGATTATTTGAAAACAATACAATAATACAATGACTCTTGTATTAGTCCTCATGAAAGCCAAATTTATAAACACCTGCAAAACAAACAAGAATTCAAATGTGAATTAAAACAGATTACAAAATAGAAAATGAAAACAGAAAATAAAACAGAAAAAAGAAACCAGAGAAAAAAATGGAGAGAGGCTTACCTGTAGCAGAGCCCAGCAACGGAGCCCCACCAGCAGCCCAGCAAGCACGGGCCCAGCACGGCCCAAGGCCAGCCCAATACCCCTTCGTTAAAAAAAATCTCGAGGACGAGCTCGTCCTCATCCCCTCCGAGCACTGGAGGCCACCTCGACGCCGTGTTCTCCTTCTCCCCCTCGCTGGCGTCCTCTCCTCGCTCGACGTCGTGACGAGGCTCGTTCCTGCGCTCTATAAAAACTCCACGACGAACACTGGCCCGAGTTCTTCCTCTTTCTGCTCCAAAAATTCTCCCCAGACGAAACCCTAGCTCGCCCCGGTCATCTCCCTCGCCGCATTTCAGCGCCATCCCTAACCTCGCTGTGACCACCACTGTGACCACCGTCCTCGACTCAGTCACCGTGCACAAGGAATCAAGCTGAAACGCCCTCAATCAACCGCGCCAGGTCGTCTTCTCCGACGCCGGCATCAGCAAATTCCGGCGAACCGGACCTTCCCTTGCCACGCCGTCAAGCCCTGCGTGCTCCTGGTGAGCTACTGATCCTCATAGCATGCACGCTTTGCTCGATTGCGTCCCGAATCGTCGCAGCGTCGTTGAACCGTGAGCACCGCCGCAGCACTTCGCCGACGAGCTTGCTCCGGCGACCAAATAAGGGCGGCGTTGGTACTAGCTTGTTCACCTCGACGCGCTGAGCCTCGTAGTGTAGGTAGTTAGCCCGCGCGAGCGCCGTATCGCCGGCGACGACCACCTCTGGCCGCCGGTGAGGCACTTGGATGCCACGTCGGCACCACATGGCCGCCAGCGTGGACACGGCCCACCAGTCATGGACTGTGTGGGTGTCCTGTCCGTGTAGCTTTAGCTATTTTTAGTGTAAATTCAAATTTCACAAATTGCTGCAACTTTACCGAAATAAATCAAATTCATTTCAATTCTGAAAAATACCAAATGAGATATCAAAATGATCCTAAAAATAAACTCTATCCAATAAAAATATAATATGAAATTTTTATTTTTAATAAAAATTCAATTAATCAATACTTGTTATTTAAGCCTTATTTATTAATTCTAAATTCAATTAAAATTCAATAATTAGGAAAACTCTTCAAATTAAATAAAAACCAGTAAATAAATAAAGAAGAACATTAAAACAAATTTCCCTTTATTTAACATTTGTTAAATCTTTAATAGTGAGAATTAAACTTTAATTAATAATTACCTAATTATTATTTATTTAAAATAATAAAATACCAAATTCAATATTATTTTTATCCCCAAATTATTAATAACTTCAACTTTAAATTGAAGTTATTAATCATAGAACTATATGGTGATTAAGAAACCCTAGTTCCATATGGTAGAAAACTAGGAGCTCATCATTTCATGTGTAACCCTAAAACCCTAATTCAATTAGGAACCTTAGCTCCACTACTTCATATGAACCCTAAATTATTCCCAAACATAAACCCTAAGTAACATGTGATCATGTTACTTTATTAGTAATCCTAGATTCATATCTAGCAACTAAATACTAGTTCAAATCCACATAAAATATGGGAACCCTATCACTACTAATTAGCATCCCATGTGTTCATCTTCATCAGAACTAGATAATTAAGTTGGGTTAACCAAGTGTAAACCCTAGATCCTATTACCAAAGCCATCATCCTTATTCATTCCTATTTAGCATCACACCATTGTGATGAACCCTAACAGCAACCATACCTACTATTTTACTTTACATAACCCTGTTCCACTAAACCCTACTAGTGTTGGATACTAATTATCAACCATCCTATTTAGGAGCCAATTATTCCTTACTTAACAAAGCCAACAGTAAAACCTAGACCACCTCAAACCTAATTGATATACATCTTCTTACTTAAGAAGTATGTTCTTCGAAAGTTATTCTTTTGAAGAAAATAAGGAATCATCATCAACCCTGCTTATAAGGACCTATAAAACCTAGCTAGCTATCATTAGCGAGATAAACCAACCTTGACAACAACCATGTATAATGAATTGCTTAGGATGCCTAGACTTATCTTAACCTTACAAGCCCTAGGTGTTAATGAATCCAACTTTGTTGGGATCCATCTAATACCTATTCCAGCAACTACATGAAGCCATAGTCAACCATAGAAAACCACCCACTTAATTATCATACTTGTTCTTTATTAAAGAACATGTTCTCCAAAAGTTATTCTTTTAAAGTATATGATAATTAATCATTAACCATGCCATATAGTACTAAACTGACCACTGTCCTTTACTTGTTAATATTATGCCAATTATCATTCTTTGTGTGCTCAATTAATTATTATGCTTTATTATATACCTGTTTATAATGCCAAGTAATCACACCTGAATAAGAACCTTGTATGTGAATCACTCTAAAAGTGCAACACACCCTAAACCAATCATTACCACTCACTAATCCTAAATCATCGGGGTTAGGACACGCTTAGGGCGATTGCATCTCATTCTTATGCATTATTGCATCCTTGCCAATCTTTTAAACATCGTCCTTATCGGACGATGATGCTATTTCAGAATTTGGAGTTATTGCGTATCGAAGACCTTGTCTGCATAATCTTGCAGTCAAGAAAGGCAAGTTCATCACTTGATCATGTCATTTGAGTATCTTTATCAAATTACTTGCAAAGTACTATGATTATCACTACTGCATAAAAAACCAAAACCACTATTTTCATAACTATGAATATGACTATGTGGTGGGGAATGGAACCATGGATTGTGTTGATATGGTGGAGGTTCCATTGCAAGGGTTTATATCCATCTAGGATTAAACAACAAATGTCGCCAGTGATTCTTGTGTCGTAATAACCGTGTTAACCATAAGATCTGAAATGGGACGGACTAGTCAATCGTATTTCCACCTCTTGTACATCAACGGATGTGCTTACCGGCGAAGGAGTTTGGTTCGATCCCAGACTGTTGTCGTGGCCGGGGTCCGTCCTTAAATGGTGTAAGTGGACTGACGAGGACCCAGGGTCGGGGTTTGCAACAAAGGGTGGGTGTGCGAGGTAGCGGAGGAATATGATTGGCTATGACCTTACTCCTGACCTCACACCAAAGGAAGTGTGGACGAGCCTGCAACTCGGTTGGCAACAAGGATAAGATCTCTTATGGGTAAAGCAACACACCTCTGCAGAGTATAATGAATCGTGACCTGTCACTCCCTGTTCCGGGATTTGGAACTACGAACGCTGCCGGAAAGGAGCTCCATGAAGTTCTAGTAAACCGGTGAAGGCTGACGGACATAGCTCTTCTGAATAAAAGCAACCTTTTGAAGAAATGGTTATGAAAACTTGCATTGGTATTAGACTTTCTGGTCTAATGCCGTAGCTAGAGCATTAAACACCTCTTTCCTATAATGAACTTGTTGAGTACGCTCGTACTCATCCCACTCTTAAATCCCCTGCTTAGATATGGAGGCATCGAAGGAGGATCTATATTACAACTCGAAGGCTGAGGCGTCAACAACTACTTCAAGGGACAGGACCCTGTCAGAAGAGTCAAATACACATCCAACAAGGAGAAAACCTAGATTAGCCATAGAAGGGAACTAGCTTCCTAAACCTAGCTCCTATTTAGCTAGAATCTATTCATAGCCTCAATAGTTAGTTAAATACTCTACAAATAGAGTTCGTGATAAGACTAGACTACGAGTCGTTCTTCTGGAGTTTATTTGCAGTTTTACCTCATTGTAAAGTAGGAGGCTGTGATGATCTTATGTAACAGAGTCAATGTTGTAATTCTATAGACATGCCTTGGACCCGCATATGTTTCTATTGTACCACTCTGAGCGATATAATACCCGTGGAACTGTGTTTCATTGGTGTTATATCAGACTTGCATACTACACCATGCAGTGGTATGCCGGGTCACCACACAGAGGTTTGTAGAACAGCAGCAAGTTTCCCTTAAGTGGATCACCCAAGGTTTATCGATCTCAGGGAGGAAGAGGTCAAAGATATCCCTCTCATGCAACCCTGCAACCACAAAGCAAGAAGTCTCTTGTGTCCCCAACACACCTAATAGGTGCACTAGTTCGGCGAAGAGATAGTGAAATACAGGTGGTATGAATAAGTATGAGCAGTAGTAACGGCACCAGAAAAGTGCTTTGCTGCCCAGGACTGGCGTGTGGTTGATGGTGGTAATATTGCGGAAAGTACAGATGCAGTAGAACAGTAAACAAGCAGCGATAGCAGTATTTAGGAACAAGGCCTAGGGATCATACTTTCACTAGTGAACACTCTCAACATTGATCACATAACAGAATAAATAAATAGATGCTAGACTCTACACTCTCTTGTTGGATGATGAACACCACTAATCGTGTAGGATTACACGAACCCTCAATGCCGGAGTTAACAAGCTCCACAATATTCGATGTTCATGTTTAAATAACCTTAGAGTGCATGACAGATCAACATAACCAAACCAAGTACTAACATAGCATGCACACTCGTCACATTCACGCTACGAAAGGAGGCATAGATCACATCAATACCATCATAGCAATAGTTAACTTCATAATCTACAAGAGATCACAATCATAGCCTACGCCAAGTACTACACGATGCACACACTCGTCACCATTACACCGTGCATGAGGAATAAACTACTTTAATAACATCACTAGAGTAGCACACGGATAAATTGTGATACAAAACACATTGCAATCATAAAGAGATATAAATAAGCACTTCACTATGCCATTCATAACGAGTGAATAAGTATTCCGTGAAATATAGCCTAAGAGACCCACACGGTGCACACACTGTCACCTTTACACACGTGGGACAAGGAGTCTCCGGAGATCACATAAGTAAAATCCACTTGACTAGCATAATGACATCTAGATTACAAGCATCATCATATGAATCTCAATCATGTAAGGCAACTCATGAGATTATTGTATTGAAGTACATAGGGAGAGAGATTAACCACGTAGCTACCGGTACAGCCCTTAGCCTCGACGGAGAACTACTCCCTCCTCATGGGAGACAGCAGCGTTGATGAAGATGGCGGTGGTGTCGATGGAGAAGCCTTCCGGGGGCACTTCCCCGTCCCGGCAGGGTGCCGGAACAGAGACTCATGTCCCCCAGATCTTGGCTTCGCGATGGCGGCGGCTCTGGAAGGTTTCTCGTACCGTGGCTTTTCCGTCTCGAAGATTTAGGTCAGGGACCTTTATATAGGCGAAGAGGCGGTGTCAGAAGGTCAACGAGGCGACGACACAACAGGGGGGCGCGGCCCCCCCCCTTGGCCGTGCCAGCCTAGTGTCTGGTGGGCCTGTGGCCCCCCTCTGGCCTCTCTCGGGTGTTCTGGAAGCTTTGCGTGATCCTAAGATGCTGGGCGTGGATTTCGTCCGATTCCGAGAATATTTCCTTACTAGGATTTCTGAAACCAAAAACAGCAGAAAACAGGAACTGGCCCTTCGGCATCTCGTCAATAGGTTAGTTCCGGAAAACGCATAAATATGACATAAAGTATGCATAAAACATGTAGATATCATCAATAATGTGGCATGGAACATAAGAAATTATCGATATGTCGGAGACATATCAAGTACCCCCACAATACCTGATTATGGGTAGGGCTTAACTGGAAATTTATGCATCTTAGTATGGGTTCCCTCTGAACACACATCATAGGGGTTATGCCGAGGCTGCCTCCGTTGTTGATAAATGATGTGAATTGAGGTGAATTGTACGGCCAAGCCCTGTGCAGTTCCCAGGTTGACAGTTGGTCTTCACTGGGGGCCAAGCTCATGGGGAGAGGTGCTCATACTAGGGTTTGTAAGTGAAAGGTTATGGTTGATGATCCGCGTACTGTGTTACGATGATTCGGGGTAATCCCGCCGGATGAAATGAAATGTTGTGGCACAAGTGTGCAACCTCTGCAGAGTGTAAATCTATTCGAATAGCCGTGTTCACGGATACGGACGGTTGGAAAGGCCATACAGTTTCTGGTGTCAGATTCTTGAAAATGATGGTGAAATGAATGGAGAATTGGTGACTTGACTTTGAATCACAACAATGTTGTGGGAATGACACTAATGTTCCCACTTGAGTTAGTTAGCACATGAATAAGTCTTTTCTCAAATACTTGTGAACTAAAATTGGCTTTATGCAAATAAATTAGAGCTTAGCACCCCTTACTAGAATTGTCTAGCACTTACACTAGTATTAGTTTGAGAGTACTTGAAGTACTCACGGCTTTGTCCCTGGCTATTCAAATGGCCAGAGTATGAAGATGAACAAGGAGATGACCAGCAGGATGCCTACGACAACTAGGAGTCTTCTAACGTCAAGCGTTGGCCTGTGGACTAGAGAGTCCATTTATCTTTACGCTTCCGCTATGAACTTGTGTTTGTTCGTTGATCAATAGATCAACTATTCGTGTAATATGGATCATGTGATTCCAATTGTAAGACAATATGGTTTGTAATGAATGATGACTATGATACTTAACTATTATGCCTCGCAACAACAATATTCCTGGGATTGCGATGAATGACATAATAGGCATCCGGACTTAAAAATCCGGGTGTTGACAGTAAGGCAGATTGGCAACAAGCCATAATGTGTTTATGTTGGCTATTTTAGCAAAGATGATGTTCTACAGAGAATTCTTGAAACAAAACACCTATATGAGTCTGATTGTTAAACGTCACAATTTATGAGATTTGGGTGATCTCTAGTAAACTCATGAAGAAACCACGAAGTATGACGCATATGCTTCACCCGCGGGGTAGGCTACTGGCAGCCATGTACTGGTTATGACTTTGAGTGAACCCCTGTTCACGCAAAACTTGCAATTCAAGGCTTAGTCCATTGTTCAAATGTGAATGGATGTAGCTTAAGGTTCTAGGCGGAAGTTCCACTTAATAGTCTCCGCTGAAACACTAGTATATAAACAAGCAGCGAGTATTGGTAAATCTCTAATTGTGCATTTGAGATCCGGTGGGGGATTGTTGAAATGTTGGGTCCACTTTTAGTGGCCCACATTAGATTTCAGATTTCCCTATAAATCTCAAAGCCCACAATGTGGCAGCCCATGTGAGTTTGAGCCTAAGTGGGTTGCAGCTCACTAGGGAGTGGCAAGAGGTGGGAAGTTTAGTCCCACATGGAAAGTTGGGAGGAAGTTAGACCACCTTATAAGGTGGGTTGTTCCACCACTAGTAATTGAGTAAGAATAGGAGTTTTTACGCGCGCTACTCCTCTTCCTCGCTCGTCTCGTCTCATCTCGATTCGACTCGACTCGACATGACACGTCACGACGCTCGCCGCAATCATGGTGAGTGGATTGAGCCTCGAGCCGAGACGTTCCTTACTTTTTGCAGCTCAGGAAAATGAACAGAGTCCTAGACGAACGCGTCGCAGTTAGTCGGTTCGGGTCGCTCCCGGACCGTGGGCTATTTGTAACCGACTCGAAACGTGCTTGCGACGTGGGCGTGGCCCATGTTTCCTAGGGTTTCCCGAGCCTATATAATCTCTTGCCCGGCTACCGCAGAAACACATCTAACACGAGTTAGGGTTTTGCCTCCTCTCTCTGCTTGCGCCGCCATCATAGCCTACTCCATCCCGCGTGCCGACGTGCATCGGCGAACGGGAGAGCAGGTCTCCGGAACCGCTCGTCCTTGTGATCCTATACGGGAGAGGGCGAATTAGGTTTTTGGGAAGCGCTCTGTGCGACTGCTCAAGCTCTTCATCACGCATCGCCTTCTGTCCAAGTCGGGCGGTGCTTCCTAATGTCGTCTTCAACGCCGTCTACTTCGACCCGTCGTCCTTGTCGTCAACAATGTTTTCATCAACAACGTTACTGCTGTAACATCATCTGCTACACCTCCACCGCCACCTCCACTAGATCGATACGTGCAACATATCTCGATCTGTTTAGCGATGGATGCTTTACCGTTTGCGCTGCTGCTACTCATGTTGATTAATGCATCCATTATGTTCGAGTTTCACATGTTAGTAGTTGTTGTCATCATGTTCTATATTCTGTAATTAATCATGGAAATTGTGCCTAATTATCCAACATAAACCTGTAAGGAGAAAAAGCACTCGTGATTATAGCAAAAA
Source organism: Lolium rigidum (assembly GCF_022539505.1). Classification (NCBI taxonomy): domain Eukaryota; kingdom Viridiplantae; phylum Streptophyta; class Magnoliopsida; order Poales; family Poaceae; genus Lolium; species Lolium rigidum. The sequence continues at coordinate 278,458,419 of NC_061508.1, forward strand.
ATGGAGCTTGAACTTAATCTATACACCCATTGCGACCAACACTACAAGAAATGGGATATTTGTTGACGAAAACCCTGGTGACAAAAATGCATACCGTCATGGATGTGTCCTTATAGGTGACGAATTCATCTTCCGTCATGCATTTAAGGTAATGCTTGACGGTATGATTTTTCGTCAACAAAAAATCGTCACCCATTACCCAACCGGGAAGGGCTTCGATCGTGTCTGTTAATAGGTGACGAAATCAAAGATCGTGGTGTATGTAAACCGTGATTTGCATATACAACGGACCCACATAGCAGGTAAATAATACCAAGTTACTTTATTAAATTTTATTAGTTTTATATATCATGCGTGACGCACTTGTCAGGAACATATTTAATTAAGTAAAAATTGTGTTTTGGAAGAATCGAACCAGGGCTTTGACGTGACCAACGCGGAGTGTTACCGCTAAGGTAGATATGGAGTTTTGATCTGGATCCATAACTAGTCTATTCTACATATTTATTTCAATGGTGTGATGTAGATGTTACGACATAATAATTTCCTTTTAATATTTATGTCGGCCGCGGGTGCCTCGTTTAAGTCGCGCCGCTAGCAGACACGGCCTATCTAGGTGATCTTGCTAACAGTCGAATCGACTAGGGTTCTCGTCGAGGTGAGAAGAAATCCGTGAAGGCTCCATTGTGGAGGCGGCGAGACACATCATCGGTGAGTTCACCTGATTGTTCGCTAGGTTTAGATTTTTTAATCAGTTGTCAAGATCTGTTCTGAAGAACGTTGGCATATTCTTAACTGAATTGTAGGCAATGGATCGAAGTTGGATAACCGATGGCACCCGAAGTTCACAACAAAGTACATGGCAGGTGTTAGGGATTTCATCAAGTTTGCGCGAGAACACTTGGACAATATAGATGAACCAATCTTGTGCCCTTGCAAGGACCGCCTAAATCTGATACGTCAGGATATAAAAACAATCGAGGATCACCGCAATTGTTCGTGTATGTCCATGACGTATACAAGATGGACTAGACATGGGGAAGGTTTTAGTGATGACGAAGGGCGGGATAGAAACGATGATGGTGCGTATTATAGTGACAATGATGAAGAGGAAGACAATGGTGATTGTTATGTTGATGATTCATCTAGTATGATCGATGAACCGCGAAGTCCGGAAATAAAGGTCCTAACCTCGCCAAATATTTATGCTAATCTAATTGAGTCAGCCAAAAAGAACTTCATGAGGGATGCACCACTTTCACTAGGTTGTCGTTCATTATTAAGCTCCTTCATGTCAAATCATACAGCCGGATAACAAACAGAGGATTTGATCTCTTACTTCAGCTTTTACGTACGACTTTGCCACGTGTGGACTTTCCCAAATCATATGCCGATGCTAAGAGTGTTCTTTCCGATGTTGGGCTTGGTTATGAGACAATTCATGTATGCAAGTTTGATTGTTCTTTATTTTGGGGAGATCACAAGGACGATACGCACCGCCATGTTTGTGGATTATCAAGATATAGAGACCCTATCGCAAAAAAGAAAATCCCTCACAAGGTGTTAAGGTACTTTCCTATAATTAAAAGGTTGCGGTACACTATTTGTTAAAAAGGAAATGTCGACACATACTAGATGGCACAAAGAGAAGAGGGTTGTTGAGCCCAATGTACCGAGGCACCCCGCCGATGGTGAGGCATGGAAGCACTTTGATGCCAAGTTTCATTGGTTTGCTAAAGATCCTCGTAACATAAGACTAGGTTTTGCCACGTACGGCTTCAGTCCCTTTGGAAGTATGAGTAATCCTTACGGTATGTGGCCTGTTTTTGTCATTCCTTACAACTTCCCACCATGGATGTGCATGGATCAATCGAATTACATGATGGCATTGCTAATCCCCGGAAAGTATTCCCCAGGGAAAGATTTTCATGTATTTATGCAGCCACTGATAAAACATATGATGCAGCTATGGAGTGGTGTGCAGACATTTGATGCATGCACTGAGGAATATTTCCCATTGCATGCTGCGTTTCTTTGGTCTATTCATGATTATCCTGGATATACCACTATGTCAGGCCAAAGCACAAGAGGATTTCATGCGTGTGTGCATTGCGATGAGAATCCTTGCTATGAATCTTTGAAAAACAAAATTGGATATATTGGGCATCGGCGATTTCTTGATAAAGGTCACCCATACAGGAGAAGCAGACTTTTCAATGGTAAAACTGAGACTAGAGATCCACCAAGGAAGTACACACCCAAAGAGCTTGCTGAGAAGGTAGAAAGGGTTAAGGATTTTGAACATGGGGAAAATCCAATAAGTAGAAAGCGGAAGCGTGCAACTGTACCCGGTGAACCAACATCGCACCTGAAAGTCAGCTTACATCATCTACCGTACTGGCCAGAACTTAAGTTAGCTCACAACTTAGATGTGATGCATATTGAGAAGAACATATGTGACAATATTGTTGGTACACTACTTGAACTTGAGGGCAGGAATAAGGACACCGTTAGTGCTAGAATTGATTTGAAGAAATTCAAAATCTGGGAGAAGTATTGGTTGAAGAAAATTGTGAAGGATGATGATGATGCAACAAGAACTTATGCGAAGCCCCTGCACCGTGGACGCTTTCGAAGGAACAGAAGAGACATTTGTGTAGGTATTTGGCAAACACTAGGTTCCCAGATGGTTATTGCGCAAACTAGGGAAGATGTGTGAATATTGATGGTTGTAAGGTTACCGGTATGAAGACGCATGATTGCCACATACTTCTGCAGCGAGTGTTGCCGGCTGGGCTCAAGGGAATTGCATCTAAGGAAATGTATGGGGCTATTGCAGAGCTAGGAAGATTTTTTAGGGAGCTGTGTGCCAAAACCCTGAAAGTTGATGTGCTGAATCGATTGAAGGTTGAAATTGTTGTGATCCTATGCAAACTTGAGAAGCTGTTCCCCCCAGCTTTTTTGATGTAATGGTGCACGTAGCTATTCATCTTCCTGACGAGGCTCTTTTGAGGGGTCCTGTTCATTATGGTTGGATGTATCCAGTTGAGAGAAGATTAGGTTATCTAAAGTCTACGGTCCGTAACAAAGCAAGGCCGAAGGTTCTATCGCAGAGGGCTACATTGTTGATGAGTGTTTGATTTTTTTCTATAGATTTTTCAAGGATGGCACGTAAACAAGATTTAACAAAGATGATAGGAACCAAGACATACGGAGAAAACCTGATCGTGACGAGATGGAAGTATTTTCAGTTGGAGCTAAAGGTCTTGGGAAATCCATTTTGTAACATTTTGACAAGGAATTTGACAAAATGGTTTGGTATGTGCTGAACAACTGTGACGATGTAGAACGTTATATCAAGTAAGTAGTTAGCCTCACTTTAATAACTACTTCTCAATGTTACAGACATAATTGTCCTGTATTTCATATGTGTTTTTTCTATGTTTCAGTGAATTCCGACAAGAATTGGGAGGTAGGGGTGTGCGTGACATCGAGGAGACGGTTCGTAGAGAGTTTGCAGGTTGGTTTGCAAACCATGTGTGACAGCTTGGACAATGCATCGAAGATTTGAAGTCTCCGGCTGCTGGGCCAGACCGGCGTGTAGTAGTATACGCTGGTTGCAACATAAAGGGTGCGAGGTTTCGCACGCTTACTCGAGATAAAGACCTGAAGACTCAAAATTCGGGCGTAGCGACTAAGGGATCTTTTGGTGACGCAGATGAGACCGAGTTCTATGGTGTTCTGCAAGAAGTACTTGAACAGCAGTACGGGACTAACAAGCACGGTGACACGTCCGTGTACTTGTTTCGTTGCAACTGGTTCGACCTTGTGGGCAGGGGTTCCAAGATAAAAGATGATGGTTATTTTAAAAGCGTTAACACTTCTGTCCTATGGTTCAAGAATTCACCATTCATATTGGCCAGTCAAGCCGAAACATGCTTCTATTTGGAGGATACAAAGTTTGGTGATCCGTGGAAAGTGGTGCAGAAGTTCAGCCATAGACACGTGTACGACGTTCCAGAATTAGAAGATGGTTACGATGATGCATTTGTACGGAATGAAGACGCATACCAGGAGGATGAAGGTTCGGCCGACCATACATTTCATGATGTTGTCGACCTAGACGAGGAAGCAGAGGTGGAGGCAGAGGAGGATGATCATCGTGCTGATGAAGTTGTACATATTCATGATGCTCGTACAATTCGTGAACTAGAGAATGAGGAAGATAGTCCCAATGTTGACATGGATATGAGCGAAGATGAACTAGAGAATGAGGAAGATAGTCTCATATTGGAAGAGAACATACATGATGACGAGGGAAAAACTTCAGAAGAAGATAGTGATGTAGATTGATAGAAACATGTAATGCATACAACTATATGTTTTGTTCCAAACATTTGAAATGTTCTTATTTAGATGTTTACGATCTCAAACTTGTCATTCAATTATCCAGAAGGGTTTAAGAGCAAATTAATATAAGCTAAAATATGGACAGATATAAGAAAAGCCAACATGTCGGTAACATAACTTTGACAATGGTTTTAATTAATCGACACTTGACAAGATTACAACCAGCAGCACGATATGACTAAATATTGTTTTAACAGAAGAAAAATCGACAATCGCATAAAGAGTCTTACAACTTAATTTAAACCTAAAGGGGCTGCATAGTTGGACACACGGGCACCATGAATCACTGACTAGCTACTCCAGATCGATTTCAGGCACATGGGTAGCAAACAAGTAAACCCCTGCATTTCCCATGTAAAGAAAGAACAGCATCTTGTCACCCATCTGAAGGTGCTTTTCCTTGTCCATGAACTCCTAACACCCACTGACGCAGAGACGACCATCGTCTGAAGAAATTGCGTAGGACGCACGCACCAAAGTACTGGGATGGCACACAATACTGATTGCACCATATTGTTCCATATCTTTAGGAACCAAACGGCTAGGGATTTTCTGTTCCAACAGTAGAGACATAGTTTAGTTAACACTTGTACGTAATGTAGCTCGCAAAGTTAATGAAGTGATATGATCTACTACTTACCACGTGTTTGTTGTAATTTTCGCTGTTTGTCCAATTCAGAGTATGCATCATTGGGACAACTAGTGCTCCTTGATCATAATCTCCAGCATTGTGGTACTCAACAAGGTAGTCCAAGTTGTCCACCTGAAGAATGACGGTATGCATCATCCTCCAATTTATCATTGTTCCATCAGTAGTACTAAGCGAGTCAACAATGTCACGCTTCGTACGGGACAACTGGTAGTAAGCTGCGTAATTAAAATAACTGACAGAAGATGAAATAATTAATATGATCAATCATTCTGTCCAAAGGTGGAAAATTACCTGGATGGATTAGTGGTTCAGTTCCAGTTATTACAAGAGTATCCTGACCAGATGAGTTAACTCTGAAAATTAACTCCATGCCAACCTTAAAATTGTACACTCTAGCAAATTCGTTCCAAAATCTTCCGTTGATATAGGTTCTGCCAGCTCTGTTGGTAACATTAACAACAAATGCATGGCCATCTTTGGTTCTAAGTGCAGCTTCAAAAGTTGTCCTGTGGGAGGTCTGGACACCATACTTCTGAAGGAAATACGGTCTATAGTAGCAAGGGATGACCTAAATTCAGTAGAGTTAATACAAAAGTAAGTTAACTATTCTGAAAATTCAATAAGATAGAAACATGTGAATGTTACACATCGTGTCATATTAGGACCTTGAAGAATCATGAATTGCATGTAGCTACTGTAAAATCTAATGATCAGGTAGAATTATGCGTCTACTCGGATAATCACAGAGTCTCAGATCTCATTAATATATAGGGGAGGTACATTGTTGCGCAAGTAATACAGCGTATGTATCTAGGACTTCTATCAGCACATATCTGAACTTCTATCGGTATAGGACTGAACTACCGATACCTCTATCCGTAATAGACTACAACTATCGTAAAACTCATATGAACGTAAAAGTTATCACAACTATCCTAAAACTCAACCATAAATAAGCGGTTAATACATATGGTGAACAACAATTATTACACACATCTGAATAATAGTACTAAACTAGCAATAACTACTAGGATCACGTGTTAAACTTTGATGTGGCGGTGAATTAATAAAACAGCTGAAGGAATTTTAAACTTATAAGTGCATGTACCGTCTTCTCCTCAAAACCCTCTTGTAGTGTTTGCACGAAAAAACCTAACACGATTCCCCCTCTGCCGCACATCCCCTTCTTGTCAAAGCAAACTGGACACTGCAAAAAATATGAAGAAAGATTACAAATCGGAAACAACGATCGATCGCGAGATGTACATGTTATTTACGTACTCCACTAGTAGGCGCCATCCTTGGTCTCGACGCTGAGCGAGAGTCTTACAAGTCTCGCCGGTGAGAGACGTGGCGAGATCTGGCGGCGGCTGAAGGAGGTCGTGATATGATGGCCAGTTATATCGTGGAGTAATTTTCGGTAGGTAAAGAGGAGGGCAAATGGGCGGTGCTGGGTTTTGACGTGACAACACGATCGAATGCGCGTCAGTTGGACTGCACGTCACAAGTCAAGACCCGCGTCAATATTCTCTTCGTCTACCGTCTCAATATTCGCACGGAGTAATTAATGGGGATGATATTTATCCCCTTCCCCTCCCCTACCGTCTCAATATTCGCACCGCATCCTGGTTTCCCCACTTCTCGTCATCTCCGCTCCCTCAGTCTCTTCGTCTCCCGCCGTCGCGTCGCCATGGACATGGATGAGCATGAAATGTACTACTGGTCCAGCACGCGCGCAGTCCACATCCACGACGGCCAGGACCTGGAGGTGGTCTACACCAACGACCCCTGGGAAGTGCGCCGCGTCCTCGACATGTACACGGAGTGGCTCAAGGAGGACGAGCACAAGTTCGTGGGCCTCGACTTCGAGTACACCAACCATCGAGCCGAGGACGAGAAGAAGATCGTCGTGGTTCAACTCTCCATGCGTCGACATGTGCTGGTGTTCCACTACGCAACGTAAGAACTAATCCCCTTTTTGAATCTTTCGATTGGGGTTTTTTAGTTGCCGCCGTTGTGTCTCTCTTTGACTCTCGTTAGACATTGTTCCCGAAAATCAGTACATTCCCTATCTAAATCTGCTACACATTGTTCCCGAAAATCAGTACATTCCCGATCTAAATATGCTACACATTGTTCCCGATTTATTAATTTGTTTCATCTTCGTCTCCTCTGTAGGTTCTTGCATATTTGTAACTGATCTGTGACTAGTACATTACTTTGTTTACTGCAGTGCTGCCTGGTGGGAGTCTCCGGCTATCTACGATTTCTTTCGAGAAGGAATTACGTTTGCGAGTGTTGACATCCGTGGTGACAAGAGAGTTCTGTGGAGGTCATGGCACATGGAGATTCCTTGTGAGTACCACGTCGATCTCCAGGACGAGTACTTCAAGTACACTGCTCATGCGAGGGCTGGCATGGCTACCATGGCACAAAGACTCATTGATTCATGGTACGATGATATGAAGAAGAAGTTCCACCAGCTTCGGCACAGACTGTGGGGGGACTTCCCACTTCCAAATATGAACATCGAGTATGCAGCCATTGATGCTTGGGTCTCCTACGAGCGCTACCGCAAGATTGTGGTCGACAGAGTCCTGCTGATGGTGGAATGATCATCTCTTCTGCTGCATGACCCCCTGATCTTTTGGTTTGGTCTCCCTCCTGCGTGAGGTGCTTTTGGCTAGTAGTCAGTTCTTTTGAAACTGTAGCTGCTATTCGCTAGTTGTTTATATGTATGCCTGGTCTGCAACCCAGCACTGGTTTCTACTATATATAAGTAAATATTTTGCCATGATATGTCAACAATTGTCCTGGGAGGTTTCAATTTTATGTTGTGTACATCCTAGTACTTCAAAGTGCTAGTAAACTAAATGTTCAGAGCAGGAGAGTTCTTCAAAATCAAAACATACCAGACGTAAAAATCACCAAAAATTGTGATTCAAATTTTCTTTATGACTTTTACTCATTTTCTGAAATTTTTCATCGAAAAAATCTCAAAGTGGTGAACAATAACATAAAATGGTGGCCCCATGGTGGAGATGTGTCGAAAGAAAGGTTTTCGGACGAAAAGAGGGGGGAATGGGCCAAAAATGACCAAACCACCATGGATTGGGGCAAGATTTGGCACCCTTGTGCACATTGTGATATGACACCTTGGTTGCTATGGATTTTGATTTTTCGGAGTTGGTGGCATGGTGTCCCCATGGTGGAGATGTGTCGAAAGAGGGGTTTTCGGACGAAAAGAGGGGGAAATGGCCAAAAAATGACCAAACCACCATGGATTGGGGCAAGATTTGGAACCCTTGTGCACATTGTGATATGACACCTTGGTTGCTATGGGTTTTGATTTTTCGGAGTTGGTGGCATGGTGTCCCCATGGTGGACATGTGTCGAAAGAGTGGTTTTCGGACGAAAAGAGGGGGAAATGGCCAAAAAATGACCAAACCACCATGGATTGGGGAAAGATTTGGCACCCTTGTGCACATTGTGATATGAAACCTTGGTTGCTATGGGTTTTGATTTTTTGGAGTTGGTGGCATGGTGTCCCCATGGCGGAGATGTGTCGAAAGAGGGGTTTTCGGACGAAAAGAGGGGGGAATGGCCAAAACCGACCAAACCACCATGGATTGGGGCAAGATTTGGCACCCTTGTGCACATTGTGATATGAAACCTTGGTTGCTATGAGTTTTGATTTTTCGGAGATGGTGGCATGGTGTCCCCATGGCGGAGATGTGTCGAAAGAGGGGTTCTCGGACGAAAAGAGGGGGAATGGCCAAAAACAGACCAAACAACCATGGATTGGGGCAAGATTTGGCACCCTGATACGTCTCTAACGTATCGATAATTTCTTATGTTCCATGCCACATTATTGATGATATCTACATGTTTTATGCATACTTTATGTCATATTTATGCATTTTCTGGAACTAACCTATTAACGAGATGCCGAAGAGCCAGTTGCTATTTTCTGCTGTTTTTGGTTTCAGAAATCCTAGTAAGGAAATATTCTCGGAATTGGACGAAAAGAACGCCCAGGGGCCTATTTTCACACGAAGCTTCCAGAAGACCGGAGAGCTAACGAAGTGGGGCCACGAGGCGGCGCCACAGTAGGGCGGCGCGGCCCAAGCCCTGGCCGCGCCACCCTATGGTGTGGGCCCCTCGTGATGCCCCTTGACATGCCCTTCCGCCTACAAATAGCCTTCGTCGCGAAACCCCCAGTACTGAGAGCCACGATACGGAAAACCTTCCAGAGACGCCGCCGCCGCCAATCCCATCTCGGGGGATTCAGGAGATCGCCTCCGGCACCCTGCCGGAGAGGGGATTCATCTCCCGGAGGACTCTATGCCGCCATGGTCGCCTCCGGAGTGATGAGTGAGTAGTCTACCCCTGGACTATGGGTCCATAGCAGTAGCTAGATGGTAGTCTTCTCCTTATGTGCTTCATTGTCGGATCTTGTGAGCTGCCGAACATGATCAAGATCATCTATCTGTAATGCTATATGTTGTGTTTGTTGGGATCCGATGGATAGAGAATACTATGTTATGTTGATTATCAATTTATATCTATGTGTTGTTTATGATCTTGCATGCTCTCCGTTATTAGTAGGGGCTCTGGCCAAGTTTTTGCTAGTAACTCCAAGAGGGGGTATTTATGCTCGATAGTGGGTTCATGTCTCCGTGAATCTGGGGGAGTGAGAGAAACCTCTAAGATTATGGATGTGCTCGTTGCCACTAGGGATAAAACATTGATGCTATGTCCGAGGATGTAGTTATTGATTACATTACGCACCATACTTAATGCAATTGTCTGTTGTTTGCAACTTAATACTGGAAGGGGTTCGGATGATAACCTGAAGGTGGACTTTTTAGGCATGGATGCATGCTGCATAGCGGTCTATGTACTTTGTCGTAATGCCCAATTAAATCTCACAATACTCATCATATCATGTATGTGCATGGTCATGCCCTCTCTATTTGTCAATTGCACAACTGTAATTTGTTCGCCCAACATGCTATTTATCTTATGGGAGAGACACCTCTAGTGAACTGTGGACCCCGGTCCATTCTTTTAATCGAATACAATCCACTGCAATACTTGTTCTACTGTTCTTTGTAAACAATCATCATCCACACTATACATCTAATCCTTTGTTACAGCAAGCCGGTGAGATTGACAACCTCACTGTTTCGTTGGGGCAAAGTACTTTGGTTGTGTTGTGCAGGTTCCACGTTGGCGCCGGAATCCCTGGTGTTGCGCCGCACTACATCTCGCCGCCATCAACCTTCAACGTGCTTCTTGGCTCCTACTAGTTCGATAAACCTTGGTTTCGTACTGAGGGAAAACTTGCCGCTGTACGCATAACACCTTCCTCTTGGGGTTCCCAACGGACGCGTGTTGTACGCGTATCACACCCTTGTGCACATTGTGATATGACACCTTGGTTGCTATGGGTTTTGATTTTTAGGAGTTGGTGGCATGGTGTCCCCATGGCGGAGATGTGTCGAAAGAGGGGTTTTCGGACGAAAAGAGGGGGGAATGGCCAAAAACTGACCAAACCACCATGGATTGGGGCAAGATTTGGCACCCTTGTCCACATTGTGATATGACACCTTGGTTTCTATGGGTTTTGATTTTTTGGAGTTGGTGTCATGGTGTCCCCATGGTGGAGATGTGTCGAAAGAGGGGTTTTCGGACGAAAAGAGGGGGAAATGGCCAAAAAATGACCAAACCACCGTGGATTGGGGCAAGATTTGGCACCCTTGTGAACATTGTGATATGACACCTTGGTTGCTATGGGTTTTGATTTTTTGGATTTGGTGGCATGGTGTCCCCATGGTGGAGATGTGTCGAAAGAGGGGTTTTCGGACGAAAAGAGGGGGGAATGGCCAAAAACTGACCAAACCACCATGGATTGGGGCAAGATTTGGCACCCGTGTGCACATTGTGATATGAAACCTTGGTTGCTATGGGTTTTGATTTTTCGGAGTTGGTGGCATGGTGTCCCCATGGTGGAGATGTGTCGAAAGAGGGGTTTTCGGACGAAAAGAGGGGGGAATGGCCAAAAACTAACCAAACAACCATGGATTGGGGCAAGATTTGGCACTCTTGTGCACATTGTGATATGAAACCTTGGTTTCTATGGGTTTTGATTTTTCGGAGTTGGTGGCATGGTGTCCCCATGGTGGAGATGTGTCGAAAGAGGGGTTTTCGGACGAAAAGAGGGGGGAATGGCCAAAAACTGACCAAACCACCATGGATTGGGGCAAGATTTGGCACCCTTGTGCACATTGTTATATGACACCTTGGTTGCTATGGGTTTTGATTTTTCGGAGTTGGTGGCATGGTGTCCCCATGGCGGAGATGTGTCGAAAGAGGTTTCGGACGAAAAGAGGGGGGAATGGCCAAAAACTGACCAAACCACCATGGATTGTGGCAAGATTTGGCACCCTTATGCACATTGTGATATTGCCCCTTGGTTGCTATGGGTTTTGATTTTTTGGAGTTGGTGGCATGGTGTCCCCATGGCGGAGATGTGTCGAAAGAGGGGTTTTCGGACGAAAAGAGGGGGCAATGGCCAAAAACTGACCAAACAACCATGGATTGGGGCAAGATTTGGCACCCTTGTGAACATTGTGATATGACACCTTGGTTGCTATGGGTTTTGATTTTTCGGAGTTGGTGGCATGGTGTCCCCATGGCGGAGATGTGTCGAAAGAGGGGTTTTCGGACGAAAAGAGGGGGAATGGCCAAAAACTGACCAAACCACCATGGATTGGGGCAAGATTTGGCACCCTTGTGCACACTGTGATATGACAACTTGGTTTCTATGGGTTTTGATTTTTTGGAGTTGGTTTCATGGTGTCCCCATGGTGGAGATGTGTCGAAAGAGGGGTTTTCGGACGAAAAGAGTGGGGAATGGCCAAAAACTGACCAAACCACCATGGATTGGGGCAATATTTGGAACCCTTGTGCACATTGTGATATGACACCTTGGTTGCTATGGGTTTTGATGTTTTGGAGTTGGTGGCATGGTGTCCCCATGGTGGAGATGTGTCGAAAGAGGGGTTTTCGGACGAAAAGAGGGGGAAATGGCCAAAAAATGACCAAACCACCATGGATTGGGGCAAGATTTGGCACCCTTGTGCACATTTTGATATGCCACCTTGATTTCTATGGGTTTTGATTTGTTGGAGTTGGTGGCATGGTGTCCCCATGGTGGACATGTGTCGAAAGAGGGGTTTTCGGACGAAAAGAGCGGGGGCCAAAAAATGACCAAACCACCATGGATTGGGGAAAGATTTGGCACCCTTGTGCACATTGTGATATGACACCTTTGTTGCTATGGTTTTTGATTTTTTGGAGTTGGTGGCATGGTTTCCCCATGGTGGAGATGTGTCGAAAGAGGGGTTTTCGGACGAAAAGAGGGGGGAATGGCCAAAAAATGACCAAACCACCATGGATTGGGGCAAGATTTGGCACCCTTGTGCACATTGTGATATCACACCTTGGTTGCTATGGGTTTTGATTTTTTGGAGTTGGTGGCATGGTGTCCCCATGGTGGAGATCTGTCGAAAGAGGGGTTTTCGGACGAAAAGAGGGGGGAATGGCCAAAAACTGACCAAACCACCATGGATTGGGGAAAGATTTGGCACCCTTGTGCACATTGTGATATTACACCTTGGTTGCTATGGGTTTTGATTTTTTAGAGTTGGTGGCATGGTGTCCCCATGGTGGAGATGTGTCGAAAGAGCGGTTTTCGGACGAAAAGAGTGGGGAATGGCCAAAAACTGACCAAACCACCATGGATTGGGGCAATATTTGGAACCCTTGTGCACATTGTGATATGACACCTTGGTTGCTATGGTTTTTGATTTTTTGGAGTTGGTGCCATGGTGTCCCCATGGTGGAGATGTGTCGAAAAAGGGGTTTTCAGACGAAAAGAGGGGGAAATGGCCAAAAAATGACCAAACCACCATGGATTGGGGCAAGATTTGGCACCCTTGTGCACATTTTGATATGCCACCTTGGTTTCTATGGGTTTTGATTTTTTGGAGTTGGTGGCATGGTGTCCCCATGGTGGAGATGTGTCGAAAGAGGGGTTTTCAGACGAAAAGAGCGGGAAATGGCCAAAAAATGACCAAACCACCATGGATTGGGGAAAGATTTGGAATCCTTGTGCACATTGTGATATGAAACCTTTGTTGCTATGGTTTTTGATTTTTTGGAGTTGGTGGCATGGTTTCCCCATGGTGGAGATGTGTCGAAAGAGGGGTTTTCGGACGAAAAGAGGGGGGAATGGCCAAAAAATGACCAAACCACCATGGATTGGGGCATGATTTTGCACCCTTGTGCACATTGTGATATGATATGGGTTTTGATTTTTGGAGTTGGTGGCATGGTGTCCCCATGGTGGAGATGTGTCGAAAGAGGGGTTTTCGGACGAAAAGAGGGGGAATGGCCAAAAACTGACCAAACCACCATGGATTGGGGCATGATTTGGCACCCTTGTGCACATTGAGATATGACACCTTGGTTTCTATGGGTTTTGATTTTTTGGAGTTGGTGGCATGGTGTCCCCATGGTGGAGATGTGTCGAAAGAGGGGTTTTCGGACGAAAAGAGGGGGAAATGGCCAAAAAATGACCAAACCACCGTGGATTGGGGCAAGATTTTGCACCCTTGTGAACATTGTGATATGACACCTTGGTTGCTATGGGTTTTGATTTTTTGGAGTTGGTGGCATGGTGTCCCCATGGTGGAGATGTGTCGAAAGAGGGGTTTTCGGACGAAAAGAGGGGGGAATGGCCAAAAAATGACCAAACCACCATGGATTGGGGCAAGATTTGGCACCCTTGTGCACATTGTGATATGAAACCTTGGTTGCTATGGGTTTTGATTTTTCGGAGTTGGTGGCATGGTGTCCCCATGGTGGAGATGTGTCGAAAGAGGGGTTTTCGGACGAAAAGAGGGGGGAATGGCCAAAAACTAACCAAACAACCATGGATTGGGGCAAGATTTGGCACTCTTGTGCACATTGTGATATGAAACCTTGGTTTCTATGGGTTTTGATTTTTCGGAGTTGGTGGCATGGTGTCCCCATGGCGGAGATGTGTCGAAAGAGGGGTTTTCGGACGAAAAGAGGGGGGAATGGCCAAAAACTGACCAAACCACCATGGATTGGGGCAAGATTTGGCACCCTTGTGCACATTGTTATATGACACCTTGGTTGCTATGGGTTTTGATTTTTCGGAGTTGGTGGCATGGTGTCCCCATGGCGGAGATGTGTCGAAAGAGGGGTTTTCGGACGAAAAGAGGGGGGAATGGCCAAAAACTGACCAAACCACCATGGATTGGGGCAAGATTTGGCACCCTTATGCACATTGTGATATTGCACCTTGGTTGCTATGGGTTTTGATTTTTCGGAGTTGGTGGCATGGTGTCCCCATGGCGGAGATGTGTCGAAAGAGGGGTTTTCGGACGAAAAGAGGGGGGAATGGCCAAAAACTGACCAAACAACCATGGATTGGGGCAAGATTTGGCACCCTTGTGAACATTGTGATATGACACCTTGGTTGCTATGGGTTTTGATTTTTCGGAGTTGGTGGCATGGTGTCCCCATGGCGGAGATGTGTCGAAAGAGGGGTTTTCGGACGGAAAGAGGGGGGAATGGCCAAAAACTGACCAAACCACCATGGATTGGGGCAAGATTTTGCACCCTTGTGCACATTGTGATATGACAACTTGGTTTCTATGGGTTTTGATTTTTTGGAGTTGGTTTCATAGTGTCCCCATGGTGGAGATGTGTCGAAAGAGGGGTTTTCGGACGAAAAGAGGGGGAAATGGCCAAAAAATGACCAAACCACCATGGATTGGGGCAAGATTTGGCACCCTTGTGCACATTGTGATATCACACCTTGGTTGCTATGGTTTTTGATTTTTTGGAGTTGGTGGCATGGTGTCCCCATGGGGGAGATCTGTCGAAAGAGGGGTTTTCGGACGAAAAGAGGGGGGAATGGCCAAAAACTGACCAAACCACCATGGATTGGGGAAAGATTTGGCACCCTTGTGCACATTGTGATATTACACCTTGGTTGCTATGGGTTTTGATTTTTTGGAGTTGGTGGCATGGTGTCCCCATGGTGGAGATGTGTCGAAAGAGGGGTTTTCGGACGAAAAGAGTGGGGAATGGCCAAAAACTGACCAAACCACCATGGATTGGGGCAATATTTGGAACCCTTGTGCACATTGTGATATGACACCTTGGTTGCTATGGGTTTTGATTTTTTGGAGTTGGTGGCATGGTGTCCCCATGGTGGAGATGTGTCGAAAGAGGGGTTTTCGGACGAAAAGAGGGGGAAATGGCCAAAAAATGACCAAACCACCATGGATTGGGGCAAGATTTGGCACCCTTGTGCACATTTTGATATGCCACCTTGATTTCTATGGGTTTTGATTTGTTGGAGTTGGTGGCATGGTGTCCCCATGGTGGAGATGTGTCGAAAGAGGGGTTTTCGGACGAAAAGAGCGGGAAATGGCCAAAAAATGACCAAACCACCATGGATTGGGGAAAGATTTGGCACCCTTGTGCACATTGTGATATGACACCTTTGTTGCTATGGTTTTTGATTTTTTGGAGTTGGTGGCATGGTTTCCCCATGGTGGAGATGTGTCGAAAGAGGGGTTTTCGGACGAAAAGAGGGGGGAATGGCCAAAAAATGACCAAACCACCATGGATTGGGGCATGATTTTGCACCCTTGTGCACATTGTGATATGATATGGGTTTTGATTTTTTGGAGTTGGTGGCATGGTGTCCCCATGGTGGAGATGTGTCGAAAGAGGGGTTTTCGGGCGAAAAGAGGGGGAAATGGCCAAAAACTGACCAAACCACCATGGATTGGGGCATGATTTGGCACCCTTGTGCACATTGAGATATGACACCTTGGTTTCTATGGGTTTTGATTTTTTGGTGTTGGTGGCATGGTGTCCACATGGTGGAGATGTGTCGAAAGAGGGGTTTTCGGACGAAAAGAGGGGGAAATGGCCAAAAAATGACCAAACCACCATGGATTGGGGCAAGATTTGGCACCCTTGTGCACATTGTGATATGACACCTTGGTTGCTATGGGTTTTGATTTTTTGGAGTTGGTGGCATGGTGTCCCCATGGTGGAGATGTGTTGAAAGAGGAGTTTTCGGACGAAAAGAGGGGGGAATGGCCAAAAAATGACCAAACCACCATGGATTGGGGCATGATTTGGCACCCTTGTGCAGATTGTGATATGACACCTTGGTTGCTATGGGTTTCGATTTTTTGGAGTTGGTGGCATTGTGTCCCCATGGTGGAGATGTGTCGAAAGAGGGGTTTTCGGACGAAAAGAGGGGGAATGGCCAAAAACTGACCAAACCACCATGGATTGGGGCAAGATTTGGCACCCTTGTGCACATTGTGATATGACACCTTAGTTTCTATGGTTTTTGATTTTTCGGGGGGAATGGCCAAAAACTGACCAAACCACCATGGATTGGGGCAAGATTTGGCACCCTTGTGCACATTGTGATATTACACCTTGGTTGCTATGGGTTTTGATTTTTCGGAGTTGGTGGCATGGTGTCCCCATGGCGGAGATGTGTCGAAAGAGGGGTTTTCGGACGAAAAGAGGGGGGAATGGCCAAAAATTGATCAAACCACCATGGATTGGGGCACGATTTGGCACCCTTGAGCACATTGTGATATGACACCTTGGTTTCTATGGGTTTTGATTTTTTGGAGTTGGTGGCATGGTGTCCCCATGGTGGAGTTGTGTCGAAAGAGGGGTTTTCGGACGAAAAGAGGGGGAAATGGCCAAAAAATGACCAAACCACCATGGATTGGGGCAAGATTTGGCACCCTTGTGCACATTGTGATATGACACATTGGTTGCTATGGTTTTTTATTTTTTGGAGTTGGTGGCATGGTGTCCCCATGGTGGAGATGTGTCGAAAGAGGGGTTTTCGGACGAAAAGAGGGGGGAATGGCCAAAAACTGACCAAACCACCATGTATTGGGGCAAGATTTGGCACCCTTGTGCACATTGTGATATGACACCTTGGTTGCTATGGGTTTTGATTTTTTGGAGTTGGTGGCATGGTGTCCCCATGGTGGAGATGTGTCGAAAGAGGGGTTTTCGGACGAAAAGAGGGGGGAATGGCCAAAAACTGACCAAACCACCATGGATTGGGGCAAGATTTGGCACCCTTGTGCACATTGTGATATGACACCTTGGTTTCTATGGGTTTTTCTTTTTTTGAGTTGGTGGCATGGTGTCCCCATGGTGGAGATGTGTCGAAAGGGGAGTTTTCGGACGAAAAGAGGGGGGAATGGCCAAAAAATGACCAAACCACCATGGATTGGGGCATGATTTGGCACCCTTGTGCAGATTGTGATATGACACCTTGCTTGCTATGGGTTTTGATTTTTTGGAGTTGGTGGCATTGTGTCCCCATGGTGGAGATGTGTCGAAAGAGGGGTTTTCGGACGAAAAGAGGGGGGAATGGCCAAAAACTGACCAAACCACCATGGATTGGGGCAAGATTTGGCACCCTTGTGCACATTGTGATATGACACCTTGGTTTCTATGGTTTTTGATTTTTCGGAGTTGGTGGCATGGTGTCCCCATGGCGGAGATGTGTCGAAAGAGGGGTTTTCGGACGAAAAGAGGGGGGAATGGCCAAAAACTGACCAAACCACCATGGATTGGGGCAAGATTTGGCACCCTTGTGCACATTGTGATATGACACCTTGGTTGCTATGGGTTTTGATTTTTCGGAGTTGGTGGCATGGTGTCCCCATGGCGGAGATGTGTCGAAAGAGGGGTTTTCGGACGAAAAGAGGGGGGAATGGCCAAAAATTGATCAAACCACCATGGATTGGGGCAAGATTTGGCACCCTTGTGCACATTGTGATATGACACCTTGGTTTCTATGGGTTTTGATTTTTTGGAGTTGGTGGCATGGTGTCCCCATGGTGGAGATGTGTCGAAAGAGGGGTTTTCGGACGAAAAGAGGGGGAAATGGCCAAAAAATGACCAAACCACCATGGATTGGGGCAAGATTTGGCACCCTTGTGCACATTATGATATGACACATTGGTTTCTATGGTTTTTTATTTTTTGGAGTTGGTGGCATGGTGTCCCCATGGTGGAGATGTGTCGAAAGAGGGGTTTTCGGACGAAAAGAGGGGGGAATGGCCAAAAACTGACCAAACCACCATGTATTGGGGCAAGATTTGGCACCCTTGTGCACATTATGATATGACACCTTGGTTGCTATGGGTTTCGATTTTTTGGAGTTGGTGGCATGGTGTCCCCATGGTGGAGATGTGTCGAAAGAGGGGTTCACTACTGCAGAAATCCTTACTAGTGACAGCCACATTTTACTCATCAGTGACAGGCAATATGCCTGTCACTAATATGCAGTCACTGGTAGTGCCTATCACTAGTGATGGGAAGATTGCCCATCACTGGTAGGTGTAACAGGTGACAGGTAGAAAAGATGCCTGTCACTGATATGAATTTTGGTATTAAAAAAAATATGTTTTCGACGAATATGCAGTAACAGGTACAAGCTACAGTATAGCATTTAGAATCTCATATTAAATTCAACGAAATCACAGTACAAAGCATGTTTATTGTATGGGACATGTTACTCCAAAACTAAGAGGGAAGAACTCCACAACAACCACATGCAAACCCAAAGAAACAAAACACCCGGCACTTCCATATCTTCTACTCTGCGAACCAAAAGACACCAACATCCCAGCATTTCCACAACTTCTACTCCATGTATCACGTGTATCACCTCCAGTCCCAACCTTGCCTTACACAGAACATAGCCCTGCATGTTTCACCACTTTAGTTTCTGTAAAACAGAGATAAAATGTGCAGTCTTAAACACTAATGTAACAGGATCTTGCGAGTACACTCCACTGAAACAGGCATCGGTCCTTTACTTTCCAGATTGCCCATATCAGTGCAGATATACCTACAGCCACTACAGGCACTAAATGTTCATTGTTTACTGAAAAATCGCCCAGCCAATGAAGTAACTCTTGTACTGATTTAGGAGTATTTTTAAAACTGAAATCAGGACAACACCAGGAGAAAACGTGACCGAATAAAACTGAACACAATCCTACAGCTACAAGTTCAACACTCATAAGAGGGTCGTAATATAGCTCGAAGATCAAAGTAAGCATACAAAAATCATACAATATTGCTTAGGTTTCATTTCTGCTAATTATTATAGGAAAACACCTTTTAAAGTTAGAGGTTACACGTCCTGGTGCAGAAATAGCAACAGAGGGATCAACAGAGACAACTTTAATCAATTAAGACTGAGTAGGACCCTCTCAAAAAAAAGACTGAGTAGGACTTACATTGGATTGTAGGGCACTAGTATGTACTTCTTTTCCTTGTTCTTATTTCTCATTGCTATTCCCTGTTGAAGGTACCGAGTATTAGGAAAGGAAGAAATATTTAAGTCTGTTGAAGGTGTGAGCCATTCACTTATTTCTTATTGCTATTCCCTGTTAAGCAATATATGTAATCAAGACATTGTTGTTCTGCTTGCTGCACAAAAAGTACACAGCAAAAGAAACTAAGAATTTATAAGCAATATTACAACATATCAGACTGCAAGAGACATATTAGAACATCAATATCTAGATTAAAGCTGATGAAAAGAAATAACCTTTGCATTTCAGACGTGTAATTAGCATAGACGTGTATGTTTCGTAGTAGTAGGCATAATTGTGATATAATATATGTATAGAATCAATATGCAAGAGCATGGGTATGTTCTCATCCAGGGCTCAACCATAGTTACGTGGAAGGGCAATCCTATGTTTTCGTTGAGTAAATTGACTACTAATTCTTTGAAGTTACTTGCTATATAGTTTTGTTGTAAACTGTAAGTCTAGAAGTTTTACTGGTAAGCATTTTTGCTGGTACTATATTACAGCTCAAAACTGATCTGTTCATTTTATTAATTTCTAGGTTATGCATGCCAAACAACGTTAGTAGAACTGCTAGTAAACCCAAGCGAAAGAATGACCCAGGTTGGCAGTACCGTGAGGAGATTTTGTCCACACGCAAAAACAGTGAAATGCAACATTTTGCAGTTTAACTACGGCCGGCGGCATATACAGATTTAAGCATCATTTGGCAGGCACCAGATTCCATGTTGAGCCTTGTACTCAAGTTCCAACTGAGGTTAGTGAAAAGTTTATGAAACTGCTTGGACACCAAGTAGAAGCAAATGATGCTAAGAGGAGAAAATTGATTGCTATAGAAAAAGGAGAAGCACGTACCTCACAGAATCAAGAGCAGGAATCACAGAAGTGCAAACAGAAAGTGATTGCTCATTTCGTTCTTTCAATTTCGGATACATTATTTTCCAGCTATAATCCAGTATGGAATATTATTAATGAAAGACGGGAAACACAGCTCCAAAAAGGCCTCTTCGTTCGGCAGGATATTATCTGAATCCACATTTCCACTATAGGCCTGAAAGGGTAAAAATAGACTTGCAGCTTGATCTATTCAAAAATGCCAGGGGTCTTTTCGGAATGGAGTATGCAGTTATGACTAGATCAAAGAAATCACCAGGTTAATATTTGCACACAAGCAAATTATCTCTTCAATATACTACAGTTTTCAATTTTATAATTATACGTGTCAATGTAATAGCTGATTGGTGGGATTCGTATGGAGATGAATGCCCAGAACTGAAAAAGTTTGCCATTAGAGTCTAGAGCTTAACATGCAGCTCGTCAGATTACGGAAGGAATTGGAGCGCCTTTCAGTTGGTAATAACATCTGTATCCTTTCTTAACGAATTATAACAAGCCAGCTTTGATAATTTCCATACGAACTGAGAACTAATTATTCTATTATAGTATGATTCATTAAGGTACACACCAAAAGAAGAAACCGACTGCACGAAGATAAGATGATTGATCTTGTGTTTGTGATGTACAACTTAAAAAAGCAAAGGCAAATGAAAAGGGATGCCAAGGCTGCGCTTGAGTTTCAGGATATTAACTCAGATGATGAATGGATCACAGAAAAAGAAGATCCAGTGCTTGTTTCTGCTCTACCAAATGACCCAGAGAACTAACATCACTAGGGTGTGTGAGCTCAGACAGAGGGAGTACCTTCAGGTGTAGTCCGGCTTAGAGGAGCAGTGGACGACGCCGGACAGAAGGTGCAGGGCGGCGGCGACCTCGCTTCGGGGGGATGGGCGACGCGGATGCAGGGCGGCGTACTTGCGTGTTGCGTCTGGCGCGGCGTTGGAGGGGCCGGCGGCGTTGGGGATGCAGGGCCGCGCGTTGTTTTCGGCGTCGCTCGCGTCGGGGGAGGGCGTCCTGAAGTCGGGCGGCTGCGTTGGACGGGCGGGCTGACGGCGTCGGGCGGAGCAGGGCAGCGGCGGTTGGGGATTTGGGGATTTGGAGCGATAGGGAGAGGCTGGAAAGATCAGTCAGGGCGAGCGGATGGGTTAGCTAGCTAGCGACAGGCCCATAAAAGTGCCCGTCACTGGCATATTTCCCGTTCGGGCCGGCCTTCACGAAAAGCTCCAATGACATCCACTTTTATGCGCCTGTCACTGCTATCTTGTACCGGTGACAGCCTTATACATGCCTGTCGCTGATTACACTTACTAATGACAGGCATAATTTTGTCTGTCACTAATCATTTGGAGGCTATAAGCATTTCTGCAGTAGTGGTTTTCGGACGAAAAGAGGAGGGAATGGCCAAAACCTGACCAAACCACCATGGATTGGGGCAAGATTTGGCACCCTTGTGCACATTGTGATATGGCACCTTGGTTGCTATGGGTTTTTATTTTTTTGAGTTGGTGGCATGGTGTCCCCATGGTGGAGATGTGTCGAAAGAGGGGTATTCGGACGAAAAGAGGGGGAAATGGCCAAAAAATGACCAAACCACCATGGATTGGGGCAAGATTTGGCACCCTTGTGCACATTGTGATATGACACCATGGTTTCTATGGGTTTTGATTTTTTGGAGTTGGTGGCATGGTGTCCCCATGGTGGAGATGTGTCGAAAGAGGGGTTTTCGGACGAAAAGAGGGGGAAATGGCCAAAAAATGACCAAACCACCGTGGATTGGGGCAAGATTTGGCACCCTTGTGCACATTGTGATATGACACCTTGGTTGCTATGGGTTTTGATTTTTCGGAGTTGGTGGCATGGTGTCCCCATGGTGGAGATGTGTCGAAAGAGGGGTTTTCGGACGAAAAGAGGGGGGAATGGCCAAAAAATGACCAAACCACCATGGATTGGGGCATTATTTGGCACCCTTGTGCACATTGTGATATGACACCTTGGTTTCTATGGGTTTTGATTTTTTGGAGTTGGTGGCATGGTGTCCCCATGGTGGAGATGTGTCGAAAGAGGGGTTTTCGGATAAAAAGAGGGGGGAATGGCCAAAAACTGACCAAACCACCATGGATTGGGGCATGGTTTGTGCACCCTTGTGCACATTGTGATATGACACCTTGGTTGCTATGGGTTTTGATTTTTTGGAGTTGGTGGCATGGTGTCTCCATGGTGGAGATGTGTCGAAAGAGGGGTTTTCGGACGAAAAGAGGGGGAAATGGCCAAAAAATGACCAAACCACCATGGATTGGGGCAAGATTTGGCACCCTTGTGCACATTGTGATATGACACCTTGGTTGCTATGGGTTTTGATTTTTTGGAGTTGGTGGCATGGTGTCCCCATGGTGGAGATGTGTCGAAAGAGGGGTTTTCGGATGAAAAGAGGGGGGAATGGCCAAAAAATGACCAAACCACCATGGATTGGGGCAAGATTTGGCACCCTTGTGCACATTGTGATATGACACCTTGGTTTCTATGGGTTTTGATTTTTTGGAGTTGGTGGCATGGTGTCCCCATGGTGGAGATGTGTCGAAAGAGGGGTTTTCGGACGAAAAGAGGGGGGAATGGCCAAAAACTGACCAAACCACCATGGATTGGGGCATGATTTGGCACCCTTGTGCACATTGTCCTGTGAGGTTTCAATTTTGCTGATTACCAACACAGATTGTATTTATGAAAACAAAACTTGAAACTAACAACAACAACTACAAGTCGCAAAAAAGGAGACATAAAAGAAGTAAACTTGTGGGACAAAGGGATATGTAATCTACAAAACTCTGGTGTAGTCAAACATTGGTAGTCGAAATTAACTCGAAACTTGCTTAGCTACAGAATAAAGCATCTACACAAATGCAGCGTGCATCAACATGAAAAAAGAGATAACATGTGCAGCAGTAATGCTTCTGCAACAGCAAACAACATATAAACATGACATAGTCTTAAACAACTGGGTATGATTGCCCAGGTTCCAAATAACAAAAGTAGAACATAGTCTTTGAAACATGACATAGTTTAACCATGAACCTCCAGGGGAACAACTAAACAGAAACTAAATTTAGTGGAGAACATGAGGGCCAACAGTCTGGACCGACGAGCGGGATGAGGCCAGTCTTGACGTAGTCCCTGAGGAACTTGCCAAAGGCAGCGTGCTTCGCCTTGCTAGCAGCCTTGTGCTTGTGCGCGCTACCTTTTCCAACTCCCGTCGCGTGCTGGATCAGACACTGAATATTGTTCGGGAAAACCCGGCCGCAGAATGGGCAATTAGGCTTTTCGTTCCGACGGAAAGGGATCTGGCTAGTCTTCAGCTTCTTTAGAACGAAGCGGCTCTTCCGGTCCCGGTCCTCCTTGTCGCTGTCAACGTCCTCAGAGTCTTCCTGCGATTCTGAAAGTAAAGAAGAAGTGAGAGAAGGAAATTAACTGAAATACAATTCAAGCATTAAATATTTTTGTATGAACATTATTAAGAATTAATCATCATGTAGAATCAACATTTATGATCCAGATCCAACCATAGATAATTACTTCACTAATATAAATAAGCACCAATTTAAACTTTTGTCACAAATTGTTCATGGGTAGTCCAATCATTATTTCAGTAATATAACTAAGCACCAATTTAATAGAAAATGGTGATTATAAATTTCATGGATCAGGGATCAATCATTTGTTCCCTGAAGATGTACTGATTCATGAAACAATATGGATTCATGACGTCAATAAGCAGGAATTCAAGAAAAATGGTGGTCATAAATTACATGCATCTGATAATTCATTTGTTCCCTAAATAAAAATGATGTACACACTATGGTTTCATCGTATAAATAAGCACCAGTTTAAGACAAATGGTGATTATAAAATCCATGGATCCGATCAATTAATAGTACCTATAATATAATTCTTGTAATCATAATCACTCTGGTATGATTCATATTCGGATGAATTTAAGTTTGAAATGCAGTGAGCATTACACTAAGCAGGTATGATTCATCACACAAAAGGAATCATGACCTAATTAAGATAAGTGTCATCTACTAATTTGAATCATGCATGAATATTCATGGTACCATAAATCATTTGGTTGATACTTTGGTACAGTTGAATCAAGATGTGCATCAAATATTACAAATCTAGTAACTACAAACCATAAATCAGATGAGTAAGAACCCCAGAATCATCAATTTGTACAAGAAGTAGCAGACAGGGCAAATCAATCTACCCTATGAGCAAACCCTATGGTGAACAGTAAGATCAAGAAAAACAGGGGATCGATCGGAATAGTAGAGTACCTCGCTGCAGCTTGTCGGAGGCCTCCTCTTCGAACTCGTCGCACTCTCTGGGGCCATATAGCTCGCGGTACTGCTTGGAGTGGCGGTAGAACGGGTCATTCGGATTGAAGCCCTGGTCATCTGCTTGTGCCGCGGGAGCGAGGACGTCTCCACTTGGCCTCATCAGCGACGGCGACCACGGCCGGTTGGGCGGAGCCCTCCACGCTCACGGCGCGGCGAAGATCGGCTCTAGTTCCGGAAGAAGATCCCGCCTCCGCGGCGTCGACTACTACCGGAGCATCACCTTCGCCTCTGTCGACGTTGACGACCGCACTCGCCTCCGGCTCGTCTCCGCGAACATGCTTCATCTTCGGGATCTTCGGTGGAAGGGGAGGTCGGTGGTGCGCTGGTGGAGGTGCAAGCATGGTTTTTCGCCAGAGATTGGGGAATAGAAGTTGTGGGTGGGAGAGACAATGGGGCCGATGGATATACAGTAGGTGCTGCCGTTTGGGTTCCTCTGTCTGATGCGTGCGTGTGAAAACGTGGATTCATGCATGTAGTCAGTCCACTTTCCCATTACTTTGACATGGGTCCCACGCATGACGGATGGGCAGGCACAGAATTTTCAGTATGGGTATTGAAAACTATAAAATATTTGAAATACGAATTAGTGATCACACATAGTGAAGGATATTTGTTTACAAACCTTTCCCACCTTTAACATGGAGTCTCCATACGAAGAAAGTAAGAAAGAAATAAAAAAAATGAATCGAGTATGTAAATTTTTTCAAATTTCTAAGAATTTCATACCATGATTAGGGCTGGAATTTTGAGTGTTTGGTCAAACCTAGGTTGACCTCATTGTACTAAGAGGTTGTCAAACTTTTTTCAAAGTGAAACTTCTGTTCTAGGGTAATGTGGTGATGCCAAATCAGACCAACACGTGCTCCCAATTTTCCCAATACCCTAAGATGTACATGCTTCACAAGTGATGCCTCTTCTTGACTTTAGGGTATGAATTTTTGAAAATTTTCAAACCAAACTGCCAAGATAGCATGCTAGCATCATTACCCACATGTTGATGCACCCTTGTGCCAAATTTCAGTCCATTTCAAGTTAGCTACCTCAAAAAATGGTCAAGAACTGCCCGTTCGAGGTAGATGATACGCGTACAGCACGCGTCCGTTGGGAACCCCAAGAGGAAGGTGTGATGCGTATAGCGGCAAGTTTTCCCTCAGTAAGAAACCAAGGTTTATCGAACCAGTAGGAGCCAAGAAGCACGTTGAAGGTTGATGGCGGCGAGATGTAGTGCGGCGCAACACCAGGGATTCCGGCGCCAACGTGGAACCTGCACAACACAACCAAAGTACTTTGCCCCAACGAAACAGTGAGATTGTTAATCTCACCGGCTTGCTATAACAAAGGATTAGATGTATAGTGTGGATGATGATTGTTTGCAGAGAACAGTAGAACAATTGCAGTAGATTGTATTTCAGATGTAAAAGAATGGACCGGGGTCCACAGTTCACTAGTGGTGTCTCTCCCATAAGATAAATAGCATGTTGGGTGAACAAATTACAGTTGGGCAATTGACAAATAGAGAGGGCATGACCATGCACATACATGATATGATGAGTATTGTGAGATTTAATTGGGCATTACGTCAAAGTACATAGACCGCTATCCAGCATGCATCTATGCCTAAAAAGTCCACCTTCAGGTTATCATCTCGAACCCCTTCCAGTATTAAGTTGCAAACAACAGACAATTGCATTAAGTATGGTGCGTAATGTAATCAATAACTACATCCTCGGACATAGCATCGATGTTTTATCCCTAGTGGCAACAGCACATCCATAACCTTAGGGGTTTCTCTCACTCCCCTAGATTCACGGAGACATGAACCCACTATCGAGCATAAATACTCCCTCTTGGAGTTACAAGCATCAACTTGGCAAAAGAATCTACTAGTAACGGAGAGCATGCGAGATCATAAACAACACATATATTGATAATCAACATAACATAGTATTCTCTATCCATCGGATCCCAACAAACACAACATATAGCATTACAGATAGATGATCTTGATCTTGTTAGGCATCTCACAAGACCCGACAATGAAGCATAATGAGGAGAAGACAACCATCTAGCTACTGCTATGGACCCATAGTCCAGGGGTGAACTCCTCACTCATCACTCCGGAGGCGACCATGGCGGTGTAGAGTCCTCCGGGAGATGAATCCCCTCTCCGGCAGGGTGCCGGAGGCGATCTCCTGAATCCCCCGAGATGGGATTGGCGGCGGCGGCGTCTCTGGAAGGTTTTCCGTATCGTGGCTCTCGGTACTGGGGGTTTCGCGACGAAGGCTATTTGTAGGCAGAAGGGCAGAGTCGGGAGAGTCACGAGGGCCCCACATAGTAGGTCATCGCGGCCAAGGGCTGGGCCGCGCCACCCTAGTGTGTCGCCAGCTCGTGGCCCCACTTCGTCTCCTCTTCGGTCTTCTGGAAGCTTCGTGGCAAAATAGGCCCCTGGGCATTGATTTCGTCCAATTCCGAGAATATTTCCTTACTAGGATTTCTGAAACCAAAAACAGCAGAAAACATCAACTAGCTCTTCGGCATCTCGTTAATAGGTTAGTGCTGGAAAATGCATAAATATGACATAAAGTATGCATAAAACATGTAGATATCATCAATAATGTGGCATGGAACATAAGAAATTATCGATACGTCGGAGACGTATCAGCATCCCCAAGCTTAGTTACTGCTCGTCCCGAGCAGGTAAACGGTAACAAAGATAATTTCTGGAGTGACATGCCATCATAACCTTGATCATACTATTGTAAGCATATGTAATGAATGCAGCGATCAAAACAATGTAAATGACATGAGTAAACAAATGAATCATATAGTAAAGACTTTTCATGAATAGTACTTCAAGACAAGCATCAATAAGTCTTGCATAAGAGTTAACTCATAAAGCAATAATTCATAGTAGAGGTATTGAAGCAACACAAAGGAAGATTAAGTTTCAGCGGTTGCTTTCAACTTGTAACATGTATATTTCATGGATATTGTCAACATAGAGTAATATAACAAGTGCAATATGCAAGTATGTAGGAATCAATGCACAGTTCACACAAGTGTTTGCTTCTTGAGGTGGAGAGAGATAGGTGAACTGACTCAATATAAAAGTAAAAGAAAGTTCCTTCAAAGAGGAAAGCATAGATTGCTATAATTGTGCTAGAGCTTTGATTTTGAAAACAAGAAACAATTTTGTCAACGGTAGTAATAAAGCATATGTGTTATGTAAATTATATCTTACAAGTTGCAAGCCTCATGCATAGTATACTAATAGTGCCCGCACCTTGTCCTAATTAGCTTGGATTACCGGGATTATCATCGCAATGCACATGTTTCAACCAAGTGTCACAAAGGGGTACCTCTATGCCGCCTGTACAAAGGTCTAAGGAGAAAGCTCGCATTGGATTTCTCGCTTTTGATTATTCTCAACTTAGACATCCATACCGAGACAACATAGATAACAGATAATGGACTCCTCTTTAATGCATAAGCATGTAGCAACAATTAATGTTCTCATATGAGATTGAGGATATTTGTCCAAAACTGAAACTTCCACCATGATTCATGGCTTTAGTTAGCGGCCCAATGTTCTTCTCTAACAATATGCATGCTCTAACCATTAAATGAGTGGTAAATCGCCCTTACTTCAGACAAGACGAACATGCATAGCAACTCACATGATATTCAACAAAGAGTAGTTGATGGCATCCCCAGGAACATGGTTATCGCATAACAAGCAACTTAATAAGAGATAAAGTGCATAAGTACATATTCAATACCACAATAGTTTTTAGGCTATTTGTCCCATGAGCTATATATTGTAAAGGTAGAGAATGGAAATTTAAAGGTAGCACTCAAGCAATTTACTTTGGAATGGCGGAGAAATACCATGTAGTAGGTAGGTATGGTGGACACAAATGGCATAGTGGTTGGCTCAAGGATTTTGGATGCATGAGAAGTATTCCCTCTCGATACAAGGTTTAGGCTAGCAAGGCTATTTGAAACAAACACAAGGATGAAGCGGTGCAGAAAAACTCACATAAAAGACATATTGTAAACATTACAAGATTCTACACCGTCTTCCTTGTTGTTCAAACTCAATACTAGAAATTATCTAGACTTTAGAGAGACCAATTATGCAAACCAAATTTTAGCAAGCTCTATGTATTTCTTCATTAATAGGTGCAAAGTATATGATGCAAGAGCTTAAACATGAGCACAACAATTTCCAAGTATCACATTATCCAAGACATTATAGCAATTACTACATGTATCATTTTCCTGATTCCAACCATATAACAATTTAACGAAGAAGAAACTTCGCCATGAATACTATGAGTAAAGCCTAAGGACATATTTGTCCATATGCAACAGCGGAGTGTGTCTCTCTCCCACACAATGAATGCTAGGATCCATTTTATTCAAACAAAAACAAAAACAAAAACAAACCGACGCTCCAAGCAAAGTACATAAGATGTGATGGAATAAAAATATAGTTTCAGGGGAGGAACCTCGATAATGTTGTCGATGAAGAAGGGGATGCCTTGGGCATCCCCAAGCTTAGACGCTTGAGTCTTCTTGAAATATGCAAGGGTGAACCACCGGGCATCCCCAAGCTTAGAGCTTTCACTCTCCTTGATCATATTGTATCATCTCCCTCTCTTGATCCTTGAAAACTTCCTCCACACCAAACTCAAAACAACTCATTAGAGGGTTAGTGCACAATCAAACTTTACATGTTCATAGGTGAAATAATCATTCTTAACACTTCTGGACATTGCACAAAGCTACTGAAAGTCAATGGAATCGAAATATCCATCGAACATATCAAAACAGGCAATGCGAAATAAAAGGCAGAATCTGTCAAAAGCAACAGTTCAGTAAAGACGAATTTTATTGAGGCACCAGACTTGCTCAAATGAAAATGCACAAATTTAATGAAAGTTGCGTACATATCCGAGGATCACTCACGTAAATTGGCATAATTTTCTGAGTTACCTACAGAGAATTAGGCCCAGCATTCATGACAAGCAAAGAAATCTGTTTCGCGCAAGAATCCAAATCTAGTATGAACCTTACTATCAACGACTTTACTTGGCACAACAATGCACAAAACTAAGATAAGGAGAGGTTGCTACAGTAGTAACAACTTCCAAGACTCAAATATAAAATAAAGGTATCGTAGTAAAAACATGGGTTGTCTCCCATAAGCGCTTTTCTTTAACGCCTTTCAGCCTAGGCGCAGAAAGTGTGTATCAAGTGTTATCAAAAGATGGTGCATCTACAGCGGGGTGTGGAGTTTTCTCAACCATGCATAGTATATTGGATACATAAGTTTCAGCGGCTCCCTTTTCATTAGTCTTGGGCTTGCTACTCTCATCAAACAAATTTTCAGGAACAAGCCAAGCATAGTTATTTTCTAGTGCTTCCTGCATAGCTAGGAGCTTGCAAGGTATTGGTGCTTTAATCTCCCCACCATTATTAACATTATTATTATACTTAATTCTATCCATATCCATCTTTTCAAGTGTTCTTTTAAAATCGGTGATCATGCCAAGCCTATCATGCTTACTAAAAACTTTTCTAGCTTCTTTAGCTATATCCGCAAATTCTCGCACTAAGACTTTTAGAACAAAATCTCTCTTCTCTCCCCTCTCCATATCAGAAAGTGTAAGAAACATGTGTTGTATCATGGGGTTGAGACTAATAAATCTAGCTTCCATCATGCGTACCAAACAAACAGAGGCATCTTCATAAGTAGGGACAACTTTTGCAAGTGGTATATCTTTTAGATCTTCGTGCATACTAACATGAGTGAAAAATTCTTCTATATTATCTCTTCCAATTATATACCCTTGTCCCACAGGTATATCTTTTACAGTAAAATTAAAAGGAAACATGATGAAATAAGTGAAGCAAATGCAAGTAACTAATTTTTTTGTGTTTTTAATATAGAGTGCAAACAAGATAGCAAATAAAGTAAAGCAAGACAAAAAACAAAGT
The DNA here is from genome assembly GCF_022539505.1 of Lolium rigidum. Classification (NCBI taxonomy): domain Eukaryota; kingdom Viridiplantae; phylum Streptophyta; class Magnoliopsida; order Poales; family Poaceae; genus Lolium; species Lolium rigidum. Next base: position 278,489,267 of record NC_061508.1, read on the forward strand.
AAAGAGATTGGGATGTGGAGACTCCCCTTGCAGCGTGTCTTGATCTCCCCGGCAACGGCGCCAGAAAATCTGCTTGATACGCGTACATCACGCGTCCGTTGGGAACCCCAAAGAGGAAGGTGTGATGCGTACAGCGGCAAGTTTTCCCTCAGTAAGAAACCAAGGTTTATCGAACCAGTAGGAGCAAAGAAGCACGTTGAAGGTTGATGGCAGCGAGATGTAGTGCGGCGCAACACCAGGGATTCCGGCGCCAACATGGAACCTGCACAACACAACCAAATTACTTTGCCCCAACGAAACAGTGAGGTTGTCAATCTCACCGGCTTGCTGTAACAAAGGATTAGATGTATAGTGTGGATGATGATTGTTTGCAGAGAACAGTAGAACAATTGCAGTAGATTGTATTTCAGATGTAAAAGAATGGACCGGGGTCCACAATTCACTAGTGGTGTCTCTCCCATAAGATAAATAGCATGTTGGGTGAACAAATTACAGCTTGGGCAATTGACAAATAGAGAGGGCATGACCATGCACATACATGATATGATGAGTATTGTGAGATTTAATTGGGCATTACGACAAAGTACATAGACCGCTATCCAAAGCATGCATCTATGCCTAAAAAGTCCACCTTCGAAGTTATCATCCGAACCCCTTCCAAGCATTAAGTTGCAAACAACAGACAATTGCATTAAGTATGGTGCGTAATGTAATCAATAACTACATCCTCGGACATAGCATCGATGTTTTATCCCTAGTGGCAACAAGACATCCATAACCTTAGGGGTTTCTCTCACTCCCCCGCATTCACTGGAGACATGAACCCACTATCGAGCATAAATACTCCCTCTTGGAGTTACAAGCATCAACTTGGCCAAAGCATCTACTAGTAACGGAGAGCATGCAAGATCATAAACAACACATAGATTGATAATCAACATAACATAGTATTCTCTATCCATCGGATCCCAACAAACACAACATATAGCATTACAGATAGATGATCTTGATCATGTTAGGCAGCTCACAAGACCCGACAATGAAGCATAATGAGGAGAAGACAACCATCTAGCTACTGCTATGGACCCATAGTCCGGGGGTGAACTACTCACTCATCACTCCGGAGGCGACCATGGTGGTGTAGAGTCCTCCGGAGATGAATCCCCTCTCCGGCAGGGTGCCGGAGGCGATCTCCTCGAATCCCCCGAGATGGGATTGGCGGCGGCAGCGTCTCTGGAAGGTTTTCCGTATCGTGGCTCTCGGTACTGGGGGTTTCGCGATGAAGGCTATTTGTAGGCGGAAGGGCAGAGTCGGGAGAGTCACGAGGGCCCCACACAGTAGGTCGGCGCGGCCAAGGGCTGGGCCGCGCCGCCCTAGTGTGTCGCCAGCTCGTGGCCCCACTTCGTCTCCTCTTCGGTCTTCTGGAAGCTTCGTGGCAAAATAGGCCCCTGGGCGTTGATTTCGTCCAATTCCGAGAATATTTCCTTACTAGGATTTCTGAAACCAAAAACAGCAGTAAAATAGCAACTGGCTCTTCGGCATCTCATTAATAGGTTAGTGCCGGAAAATGCATAAATATGACATAAAGTATGCATAAAACATGTAGATATCATCAATAATGTGGCATGGAACATAAGAAATTATCGATACGTCGGAGACGTATCAGTAGACGGGCATAATCTTTCACTACGCACCTCACTATTGTGAGTGCTTTGGTAGGGAAACAAATTTTTTCTAGTTTGTTATTTTCCATGGAAAGTGTTAGCCACACATTGGCCAATACACAAGGTTTGGAAAGATTTCAACAAATTTTCAATTTTATATGAAATTTTGAGTGTTTGGTCAAACCTAGGTTGACCTCATTGCACTAAGAGGTTGTCAAACCTTTTTCGAAGTGAAACTTCTGTTGTAGGGTAATGTGGTGACGCCAAATGAGACCAAAGACGTGCTCCCAATTTTCCCAATGCCGAAAATGCCCTCACTTGTGTAAATTCACATCAAACTACACCAAACCTCATGAAAAATTTAAATTTGAATTTTCCACATGAATGTCACAACATTTACTCAATCCCACTAGTTACTGATGATTTTACATTGAATTTAGCATTTATTATGAGTTTTACTCGTTTTCTCGTCATTTTTTAATTAAAAAAATAAACAAACACCTAAAATTGTCGAAAAAATCTAAAACTCCTCAGGCACACATACCTACCCTTCATGACCACTCACAAAAATTTGCAGCTCAATCTGAGTCTTTGAAGTGCAGCTTGCTTGAAAAAGAGCCCTTCACCGACATGATCGATGTGGGTCCACACATGGATCGACCCAACCAACATGAGGTTTCACAAGTGTTTTCACACAAAATCTCACATGTGTGGACAATAAGATGTATATGTGGGATGTGTTCTCACATATACCTCACATGAAAAAGGTTTTACAACTTCCGGGGTCGACGATTCGACCGTTATGCCGAAAATGCCCTCACTTGTGTAAATTCACATCAAACTACACCAAACCTCATGAAAAATTTAAATTTGAATTTTCCACATGAATGTCACAACATTTACTCAGTCCCACTAGTTACTGATGATTTTACATTGAATTTAGCATTTATTATGAGTTTTACTCGTTTTCTCTCATTTTTTAATTAAAATATACATGTACAGCTCCATTTTCAGAGTAATATTTTTTCTTTCACGGCAAAAACTTGTTCCTCCAAATTGTAGTACGCCGGCTGCCAAAACGCCCAAATTTTTTGTTCCCTCCACTCCTCCCGCGCACCCCACCTATCAAATATTTCTCCCTCCCTTATATACGTCGTGCCTCTCCCGCATGATTTACGAGCATCTTAACTCCCCACCCCCCCGACCTCATCCTCTCGTGCTCACCCCGATCCGATGTCTTCGTCGGACGTTCTTCCATCTCGCATCTATCTCCCCGGCCGGTGGTCGCCATGGCCGGCAGTCGTCGAAACGTCGGGGGGAAGGAAAATCATGCACACACGCCGAAGAAGGCGCCCAGCTCGAAGAAACCCCGAGGTAAATCTGTCGGTGATCGGCTTGTTGTTGTGTTTTTCGGATGGTTCGATCGAGAGATCGGTTTTACATGTCTACCACGCCCGTTTGACCTATATCTAGATCTTGCATATTTGATAGATCCAATCTCGACATCATACGTCTAGGGTTTATCGTTTTTATTCCAGAGACAATCATGCCGTGCTATGCAATCTTTGCCATCCCGCTGTTGTACAATCTTTTGCGTAGACAATTGTTTGCCGAAACACTTAACTGAACTAATTCCAGTCGTTGCCAAAAACAGCCTGACGAGCTACAGTGAACAACGACATTTATTCCTCAGTTTCAGAGGGAAGCAGAGTTTGATCTAGAACAATTGTTTGTTGTTTTCTATGGATCTAGTTAGTTTGCACGTGTTTCCCAAATCAATTTCATTTCTTGTGAAATTTGTCTCATGTGTCAATTTTTTTTGTGGGTAAAAAAGGAACTATAAGACCCATCAATCGACAGCTTAATCAATCTAGTTAGACAGCATGGGTTACATTGAGATCAGATTCCAACAACTGTTCCGACACCAGCAAATTCACCAGAACTATAAGACCCATCAATCGACAGCTTAATCCATCCAGTCGGTGGCTTAGTCCAAGGCTTTAAAGATGGAGTCACACGTTGCGCTGGCACCGGTGCCATACCCACTAGTGAAGCTCGGCTGTTTTCCTTTAACTAGGTTCTCTGTAGGAATGGACTTCACATCCCCGATCAGCTTGATATATCCACTCGTAAATCGGTGAGACCCAATAATAGGGGGTAGAGGCTTATCATGAGTAACCTCATTACGTGCATACCAAGCCCGCCAAGCAACCAGAAGGGTAGTATCCACCATGTGAGGTGGTAGTTGTCCAATAACAGACCGAAACCAGCTATCAACAGACATGCATAAGTCAGTTTCTGAGGGGAGTCTCATGTGTCAATTAACTTTACAACTAGGAGGTTGATCAGGTCCAAAGGCTATCAACCAAACCACCAAACAATTGAGCCATATCTAGGTGATCACAAAACATACTTCCTTTTAAGTTCTTTTCTGATTCTAATTTTGTAACCTCAATGATGCTTTTGGTGCGCATGTGCGTTAGTAACTGAGACAAGGGATTAATCAGGTAGAAATGGTGCATCCTAATTACGACATCAAACAAAAGTAGAGGGACTTGGCTGCATCCCATTGAAAATTATTTGTTACGAGTAGATATCTAAAAGCACATGATGTCCCTTAGCCTGGCATATGCCCCCTCTTATGTTTTGTTCGCCGACATCATACGTAGACTCTTATGTTTTCAATCATTTGCTGTTGTACAATATTTTTCAAAGACAATTATTTGCTGTTTTCTATGGAATTGGCCCCCTCTTATGTTTTGTTCACGCTCCTTTCTTCCGATTATTTCAGCGCAGACATAAAACCCCGTCAAGCCGGCATATGAGCTTGTCAAGGAGAAACAAATGCAAGAAAAAATAGTATGCATGGAAAAAAATTTGGCTGAAATATTTGGACCTGGCCACAAAAATCAGCAAGATTTCTCTAGTTTTGCACGTTCATTATTGTATGGTGGGGTACAAATAGGAACTAGTAACAATCTAAAGGACACAGACTGCAAAGAGAAGGAGGTCGAAGAGGACCCTTCGTACGAACCGAATCTAGAAGAGATAGCTACTGCTGATGATGATCTTCATTCAGATGAGGATCAGCGCACTGTCGGCAAAACTTCAGCTCAGGTCTGTGGAACTATGTCTGAACTATGATAGCAAATACGTACATGCTAAATGTTTCCTACTAATGTAGCCTCTACTTTGCTTGCAGATAGTTGCTTCTTCTGCAACAGTTGCACAGAAGAAGCGATCCAGACCTGAAGTTGCACCATCCAACATTGCAACAAGATCAATGGCAACAACTGAACCTGAAGTTGGGTCATCTGATGAGCCGACGGCCACTGCTGGTCAGAACACTGAAGGAGCACCCTCACCTAACCAGATCATGACATCTGGAGGTAGCAACTCATCTCCTGAGGACAATCAAATTGTAAACTTTCAGCAGCAAGGTATGAAAGTTTGTAAAAATTAAACATTGTACCGCATATTTTCATATAAAAGAGAATCATTTCATATCTCTTATTTCAGAGACATTGACAACATCTGGCGGTAGTAAGAGAAAGAGAGGTGGACGTAGACCTACCATGGGCCATGGACAACATGAGTACACAAGAAGACATGGTGGCAATAAGATGCCAATTGAATTCTCTGCTGGTGTCAGGAGACCCAAGGATTATATCCATTTAGCAAAGCTGAGCAGTGAGGTTGGTATTCACATCCGTGAGAAAATGCTGCTTGCAACACACTGGACACAGTACAAGAAAGATGAAACTCTCAGACATGTCATTCCTCATGCTATAAATACAGAGAGCGGTGAGTCCTGTACAATATTGGTTTAACCTAATTAGTATGCTACATGATCAACTATCTAAGAATCTACCGATTAATGCATCACTATTTTGCAGGGAAAGTTTAGTATGGACAAAAATGATGAGGTGGCTCAAGATGTGTGCACTGATATGCTGCAAGTTAGTATTCGGCAGTTCCGATATAGGCTTAAAAAGGAGTATTGGCCGAAAATTAAAAATCTCACACTGGAGCAAGCATATCTGAAGAAGCCAGATCATGTAGAAGAGAAAAGCTGGAAAGAACTGGTGAAGAGATGGTTTGATGAGAAGTACCAGGTACATAAACATTATTCCTTTCAATAACAGCGACTGAATTCTTACATTTCTCCGATCTGGATAAATAAAATGCATGTACTGAACATAGGTAGTGTGTGTAAAAAATGGAAAGAACAGAGAAGCTGTGAAACAGTTCCATACCACTGGATCTCGAAGCTAAGTTGCTCACTGGGAACTTATAGTAAGTGTTCTGATTTTCCCCATACAGTTCATACTTATGTCATACACAGTGTACAATGGTAATGTGCATTCTACATTTTTTCAAGCAGAAGGCTAAGCAGCAGGAAGAAGAAACCTCTCCAATTGAATTTTTTAGAATCACACACACTAACAAGGATAACGTTATGAGTGCTGAAGCAAAAAGTGCATATGTAAGAAATATTTCATAATAGCACAATATAATATAATCCAGTTTTGTATGTTGTCCATGCAATGATTGTAATCTTTATGCAGGATAAAATGGTGGCAAAAAAACGGTGCCACATAATGAAGATGAACCTGATTTGACTGATTTGCAAATTGTTCAGCTAGTTCTGAGCGAGAAAAGCCCATCCACCACCTGCAACAGCACATTCCTACCAAGATTGGGCATCTCAACAAGTTCCAGGAAGTCTTCTCGTCTCGCCTACACGCATCCGAGAGCTACAACAAAGACTCGGCGATCAAGAGCAGTAACTCCATACAGTGCAACTGAAAGGTACCACGATGAGATGCAGTGCAAGACTGCAAGAACAAGATCAAAAATTTGAAGAGATCAGGAAGAAGCAGGAGGAAGAACTTGAAGCTGTGAAGAAAGCCCAAGAAGAAAAGACTCTGGCTTATGAAAAGAGGCAGAGAGAATTGGATGTCGTGCTTAATTTGCTCTTGAGGACATCCCAGCCACAATCCATGTCTGAATCCCAGGGCAACTGATCTATTGCACCACCGTCCTACAACATTATTAATCATAGGTCTTTTAATTTCTTTGTGTTCCAATTTTAATTTTTGTTATGAATCTTTCGGTCTGTGTGAGACATATATACTTCTTGTGCCACCATTTATGCATGATATTTATTGTCTATTTTTTCATATTTCGCCAGTTTTTTTGTTTCCCAAATTTCGCAAATAATTCAAATGCTCTCGAATTTTGTCAAACTCAAAAGGTGACGGAAAATGTCACAACGTCACTATTAAATGAAACCACGTGGCACCAATTTCTGGTCCCACTTGTCAGAATTTGTGGGTCCCACCGATCAAGCATTATTGGGACCCATATGTCGGCAACAACCTCGGTCCCACTTGTCTGAATTTTGTGGATCCCACCGGTCGAATATTGAGGGTCCAGCTTGTCATAATATTTTGTGGGTCCCACCATGTCGGCGCCGTCGGACCATGTTGTCGAAGCCAAATGGGACCCACATGTAAGGCCACGTATGCTTTTTTGGACCAATCAGAAACTTCCCAAGATTTAGATATTGACAAAAGTTGCAATTTTTCGTGACAAACCTGTCTGTCAACAATCAACCTTCGATGTTGACGAATTTGCAGGTCATCACCATCAAACATTTGACGTTGACGAAAAAATGCATACCGTCACCCCCGATATTTTATGACGGAGCTTCCTTGACGAACCCCATGACGATCAAATTTCGTCACCGCGAAGTAATCCTTGACGAAAACTGGCCTTCAAATGACGAAAGTGATTTGTCAAAAAAAAGGTTTTCCTTTGTAGTGCAACCGGCAACGCCACCCATCGCAACCGTTAAAACAACCAAACCAGACCAATCAAAGAACAATCATCACACTAAAGTATCACTACACAACCCAAAACGCCGAAAAGCTGACCTCACCTAAGAAGGAAACCAATCAGCACCCACACCACCCATTGACAATAAACGCTTGACGACATGCAATCCACGTCCATATCCAAAAATAACCGAGTTTTCTCAATAATATGCAGTGACTACATAACATGAGTCAGCAACTTAGTTAGTTAGCTATTTCAATCAAGAATATTTTTGGCGTTACTGACATGAGCGGAGGAGCCTGCAACTTAATCGCCCAGCCTATGCTAATCAACAATTCCCATGTTAGTGAACATAGGTGTGCATCAATTGGGGATAAAGAGGTGAAGGGGGATGCCCATTGATGACGCGTAGAGCACACGCCCGTTCGGAACCCCAAGTGGAAGGTGTGATGCGTACAGCAGCAAGTTTCCCTCAGTAAGAAACCAAGGTTTATCGAACCAGTAGGAGTCAAGGAACACGTGAAGGTTGTTGGCGTACAACACATATATGATAGATTGCTAATCAACTTGACATAGTATTCCATATTCATCGGATCCCAACAAACACAACTTGTAGCATTACAAATAGATGATCTTGATCATGATAGGCAGCTCACAAGATCTAACATGATACCACAATGAGGAGAAGACAACCATCTAGCTACTGCTATGGACCCATAGTCCAAGGATGAACTACTCACACATCAATCCGGAGGAGATCATGGTGATGAAGAGTCCTCCGGGAGATGATTCCCCTCTCCGGCACGGTGTTGTAGGTGATCTCCTGAATCCCCTGAGATGGGATTGGCGGCGGCTGCGTCTCTGGAAGGTTTTCCGTATCGTGGCTCTCGGTACAGGTGTTTTCGCGACGGAGGCTTTAAGTAGGCGGAAGGGTAGGGTTGGAGGCGTCACGAGGGGCCCACACACTAGGGCAGCGCAGGCCCCTCCTTGGCCGCGCCGCCTTGGTGTGTCGCCACCTCGTGGCCCCACTTCGTATCCCCTTCGGTCTTCTGGAAGCTCCGTGGAAAAATAAGACTCTGGGCGTTGATTTCGTCCAATTCCGAGAATATTTCCTTTGTAGGATTTCTGAAACCAAAAACAGCAGAAAACGACAGAATCGGCTCTTCGGCATCTCGTCAATAGGTTAGTGCAGGAAAATGCATATAAATGATGTAAAGTGTGTATAAAACATGTGAGTATCATCATAAAAGTAGCATGGAACATAAGAAATTATAGATATGTTTGAGACGTATCAAGCATCCCCAAGCTTAGTTCATACTCGCCCTCGAGTAGGTAAACGATAACAAAGATAATTTCTGAAGTGACATGCTATCATAATCTTGATCAATACTATTGTATAGCATATGAGATGAATGCAGTGATTCGAAGCAATGGTAAAGACAATGATTAAACAACTGAATCATATAACAAAGACTTTTCATGAATAGTACTTTCAAGACAAGCATCAATAAGACTTGCATAAGAGTTAACTCATAAAGCAATAAATTCTTAGTAGAAAGCTTTGAAGCAAAACAAAGGAAGATATAAGTTTCAGCGGTTGCTTTCAACTTTAACATGTATATCTCATGGATAATTGTCAACACAAAGTAATATGATGAATGCAAATAAGCAAGTATGTAGGAATCAATGCACATAGTTGACACAAGTGTTTGCTTCTAAGAGAGAAAGAAGTAGGTAAACTGACTCAACATAAAGTAGAAGAATGTCCCTTCGCAGAGGGAAGCATGGATTACCATTTTTGTGCTAGAGCTTTTATTTTGAAAACATAGAAACAATTTTGTCAACGGTAGTAATAAAGCATATGTGTTATGCATAAGACATCCTATAAGTTGCAAGCGTCATGCATAGATTATCATTAGTGCTCGCACCTTGTCCTAATTAGCTTGGATTTACATGGATTATCATTGCATAACATATGTTTCAACCAAGTGTCACAAAGGGGTACCTCTGCCGTCTGTACAAAGGTCTAAGGAGAAAGTTTGCATTGGATTTCTCGCTTTTGATTATTCTCAACTTAGACATCCATACCGGGACAACATAGAAAACAGATAATGGACTCCTCTTTAATGCATAAGCATTCAACAAAAAATAATATTCTCATAAGAGATTGAGGATTAGTGTCCAAACTGAAACTTCCACCATGATTCATGGCTTTACTTAGCAGCCCAATGTTCTTCTCTAACAATATGCATACTCAAACCATTGGATCATGATAAATCACCCTTTCTTCAGACAAGACGAACATGCATAGCAACTCACATGATATTCAACAAAGGTGTAATAGTTGATGGCGTCCCCAAAAACATGGTTACCGCTCAACAAGCAACTTATAAGAAATAAGATACATAAGTTACATATTCAATACCACAATGAGCTATATATTGCAAAGACAAGGAATGGAATTCTAAAGCTAGCACTCAAGTAATTTACTTTGGAATGGCAGAGAAATACCATGTGGTAGGTAGGTATGGTGGACACAAATGGCATAGTTTTTGGCTCAAGGATTTGGATTCACGAGAAGTATTCCCTCTCAATACAAGGCTTAGGATAGCAAGGTTTTTTTAGGCAAACACAAGTATGAACCTGTACAACAAAACTTACATAAGAACATATTGCAATCATTATAAGACTCTACATTGTATTCCTTGTTGTTCAAACACCTCACCAGAAAATATCTAGACTCTAGAGAGACCAATCATGCAAACCAAATTTTAACAAGCTCTATGTAGTTCTTCATTAATAGGTGCAAAGTGCATGATGCAAGAGCTTAAACATGATCTATATGAGCACAACAATTGCCAAGTATCAAATTATTCAAGTCATTATACCATTTACCACATGAAGCATTTTCCGTTTCCAACCATAATAATGAACGAAGCAGTTTCATCCTTCGCCATGAACATTAAAAGTAAAGCTAAGAACACATGTGTTCATATGCAACAGCGAAGCGTGTCTCTCTCCCACACAAAGAATGCTAAGATCCGATTTTATTCAAACAAAAACAAAAATAAAAACAAACAGACGCTCCAAGTAAAGCACATAAGATGTGACGGAATAAAAATATAGTTTCACTAGAGATGACCTGATAAGTTGTCGATGAAGAAGGGATGCCTTGGGCATCCCCAAGCTTAGATGCTTGAGTCTTCTTAAAATATGCAGGGATGAACCACGGGGCATCCCCAAGCTTAGACTTTTCACTCTTCTTGATCATATTGTATCATCCTCCTCTCTTGACCCTTGAAAACTTCCTCCACACCAAACTCAAAACAAACTCATTAGAGGGTTAGTGCATAATCAAAAATTCACATATTTAGAGGTTACATAATCATTCTTAACACTTTTGGACATTGCACAAAGCTACTGAAAGTTAATGGAATAAAGAAATCCATCAAACATAGCAAAACAGGCAATGCGAAATAAAAGGCAGAATCTGTCAAAACAGAACAGTCCGTAAAGACGAATTTTTATGGGGCACTTAACTTGCTCAGATGAAAATGCTCAAATTGAATGAAAGTTGCGTACATATCTGAGGATCACGCACATAAATTGGCAGATTTTTCTAAATTATCTATAGAAGGGGCTGCTCAATTTCGTGACAGTAAGAAATCTGTTTCTGTGCAGTAATCCAAATCAAGTATCAACCCTACTATCAAAGACTTTACTTGACACAACAATGCAATAAAATAAAGATAAGGAGAGGTTGCTACAGTAGTAACAACTTCCAAGACTCAAATATAAAACAAAAGTGCAGAAGTAAAATAATGGGTTGTCTCCCATAAGCGCTTTTCTTTAACGCCTTTCAGCTAGGCGCAGAAAGTGTGAATCAAGTAACATCAAGAGATGAAGCATCAATAGAGGGGTTCGGAGTTTTCTCAACTATGCATTGTATCTTATCTATGTAAGTTTCAGAGGCTCCTTTTTCATTACTCTTAGGCTTGCTATTCTCATCAAACAAATTTTCAGGAACAATCCAATCAAAATTCTTTTCTAGTGCCTCGCACATTCCTAAGAGCTTACAAGGTATTGACGTTTTAATCTCCCCCTCACAATTAACTTTATTAGTGTACTTTAGTCTATCTTTTTCCATCTTTTCAAGGGTACTAGCAAAGTTGGTATAAAAACCAAGCATCTTATATTTAATAAAGACTTTTCTAGCTTCTCTTGCTACATCACCAAATTCTTTAAGAAGGGTTTCAAAGACAAAATCTTTCTATTCTCCTTCTTCCATATCACAGAGTGTAAGAAACATATGTTGCATTACGGGGTTGAGATTAACAAATCTAGCTTCTAACATGTGTACTAAAAAAGCAGCAGCAAATTCATAAGTAGGAGCAAGTTCTACCAAGTGTCTATCTTCAAAATCTTCAACCGTACTAACATGAGTGAAAAAATCTTCTATATTATCTCTTCCAATGATAGACCCTTTTCCTACCGGTATATCTTTCAGAGTGAACTTAGGAGGAAACATGATGAAATAAACAAAAAGGTAAATAAAGTAAATGCAAGTAACTAATTTTTTTGTGTTTTTAATATGGAGAACGCAAACAAGATAGTAAATAAAGTAAAGCAAGTAACTAATTTTTTTGTGTTTTTGATATAGAGAACAAACAAAGCAGTAAATAAAATAAAATAAAGCAAGACAAAAACAAAGTAAAGAGATTGGATGTGGAAGACTCCCCTCGCAGCGTGTCTTGATCTCCCCGGCAACGGCGCCAGAAATTTAGCTTGATGACGCGTAGAGCACACGCCCGTTGGGAACCCCAAGTGGAAGGTGTGATGCGTACAGCAGCAAGTTTCCCTCAGTAAGAAACCAAGGTTTATCGAACCAGTAAGAGTCAAGGAACACGTGAAGGTTGTTGGCGGAGGAGTGTAGTGCGGCGCAACACCAGGGATTCCGGCGCCAACGTGGAACCTGCACAACACAATCAAAGTACTTTGCCCCAACGTAACAGTGAGGTTATCAATCTCACCGGCTTGCTGTAAACAAAGGATTAAATGTATAGTGTGGAAGATGATGTTTGCGAAGAACAGTAAGAACAAGTATTGCAGTAGATTTTATTTCAGATGTAAAAGAATGGACCGGGGTCCACAGTTCACTAGTGGTGTCTCTACAATAAGAAATAGCATGTTGGGTGAACAAATTACAGTTGGGCAATTGACAAATAGAGAGGGCATAACAATGCACATACATATCATGATGACTACTATGAGATTTAATCAGGGCATTACGACACGGTACATAGACCGCTATCCAGCATGCATCTATGCCTAAAAATTCCACCTTCGGGTTATCATCCGCACCCCTTCCAGTATTAAGTTGCAAACAACAGACAATTGCATTAATTATGGTGCGTAATGTAATCAACACAAATATCCTTAGACAAAGCATCGATGTTTTATCCCTAGTGGCAACATCACATCCACAACCTTAGAACTTTCTGTCACTGTCCCAGATTCAATGGAGGCATGAACCCACTATCGAGCATAAATACTCCCTCTTGGAGTTTGCTGCTTGTGACGGTAAAGCACACGTCCGTTGGGAACCCCAAGAGGAAGGTATGATGCGTACAGCGGCAAGTTTTTCCCTCAGTAAGAAACCAAGGTTATCGAACCAGTAGGAGTCAAGAAGCACGTTGACGGTTGATGGTGGCAGAGTGTAGTGCGGCGCAACACTAGGGATTCCGGCGCCAACGTGGAACCTGCACAACACAACCAAAATACTTTGCCCCAACTTAACAGTGAGGTTGTCAATCTCACCGGCTTGCTGTAACAAAGGATTAGATGTATAGTGTGGATGATGATGTTTGCGAGAAAACAAGTAGAACGAGTATTGCAAGAGATTGTATTTGATGTAAAAGAATGGACCGGGGTCCACAGTTCACTAGTGGTGTCTCTCCGATAAGATATAGCATGTTGGGTGAACAAATTACAGTTGGGCAATTGACAAATAAAGATGGCATGACAATGCACATACATGTTATGATGAGTAGTGTGAGATTTAATTGGGCATTACGACAAAGTACATAGACCGCTATCCAAGCATGCATCTATGCCTAAAAAGTCCACCTTCAGAGTTATCATCCGAACCCCTTCCAAGTATTAAGTTGCAAACAACGAGACAATTGCATTAAGTATGGTGCGTAATGTAATCAACAAATACATCCTTAGACATAGCATTGATGTTTTATCCCTAGTGGCAACAGCACATCCACAACCTTAGAACTTTTTGTCACTGTCCCAGATTTAATGGAGGCATGAACCCACTATCGAGCATAAATACTCCCTATTGGAGTTACAAGTAATGACTTGGCCAGAGCCTCTACTAATAACGGAGAGCATGCAAGATCATAAACAACACATAGATGATAGATTGATAATCAACATAACATAGCATTCAATATTCATCGGATCCCAACAAACGCAACATGTAGCATTACAGATAGATGATCTTGATCATGTTAGGCAGCTCACAAGATCCAACAATGATAGCACAATGAGGATAAGATGGCCATCTAGCTACTGCTATGGATCCATAGTCCAGGGGTGAACTACTCACGCATCACTCCGGAGGCGACCATGGCAGTGAAGAGTCCTTCGGGAGATGATTCCCCTCTCCGGCAGGGTGCCGGAGGTGATCTCCTGAATCCCCCGAGATGGGATTGGTGGCAGCGGCGTCTCTGGAAGGTTTTCCATATCATGGTTCTCGGTACTGGGGTATTCGCGACGAAGACTTTAAGTAGGCGGAAGGGTAGGTCAGGGGGCGCCACGAGGGCCCCACACGCTAGGGCCGCGCCGCCCTGTTGTGTGGGCGCCTCGTCGCCCCACTTCGTTTCCCTTTCGGTGTTCTGGAAGCTTCGTGGAAAAATAAGCCCCTGGGCGTTGATTTCGTCCAATTCCGAGAATATTTCCTTACTAGGATTTCTGAAACCAAAACAGCAGAAAATAGCAACTGGCTCTTCGGCATCTTGTTAATAGGTTAGTCCCGGAAAATGCATAAATATGACATAAAGTATGTATAAAACATGTAGGTATTGTCATAAAACAAGCATGAAACATAAGAAATTATCGATACGTTGGAGACGTATCAGCATCCCCAAGCTTAGTTCCTACTCGTCCCGAGTAGGTAAACGATAACAAAGATAATTTCTGAAGTGACATGCTATCATAATCTTGATCAATACTATTGTAAAGCACATGTAATGAATGCAACGATCCGAAACAATGGTAAAGATAATGGTTAAACAATTGAATCATATAGCAAAGACTTTTCATGAATAGTACTTTCAAGACAAGCATCAATAAGTCTTGCATAAGAGTTAACTCATAAAGCAGTAAATTCAAAGTAAAGGCATTGAAGCAACACAAAGGAAGATTAAGTTTCAGCGGTTGCTTTCAACTTGTAACATGTATATCTCATGGATAATTGTCAACATAAAGTAATATGATGAATGCAAATATGCAAGTATGTAAGAATCAATGCACAGTTAACACAAGTGTTTGCTTCTAAGACAGAAAGAAGTAGGTGAACTGACTCAACATAAAAGTAAAAGAATGGCCCTTCGCAGAGGGAAGCATCGATTGCTATATTTGTGCTAGAGCTTTTATTTTGAAAACATAAAGTGAGCATAAAAGTAAATTTTGAGAGGTGTTTGTTGTTGTCAACGAATGGTAGTGGGCACTCTAACCCCCTTGCCAGACAGACCTTCAAAGAGCGGCTCCCATGAAACATTTTATTTTTGGGTGGCACTCCTTCCAACCTTGCTTTCACAAACCATGGCTAACCGAATCCTCGGGTGCCTGCCAACAATCTCATACCATGAAGGAGTGCCTTTTTATTTTAGTTTTATTTAGATGACACTCTGTGGGGAACCCCGGAGGTCAGGGCTAGACAAACCCAGATATCACATCTGGCATAAGCCTAACCTAGATCTCTAGGGCCTACAGGGTGAGAATCGGTAACACAACAGTGACTCTACGACTGAAAGCAAATATATTACAACTCTTAGCGAGTTAAGATCCAAATTTATTACACGCAGAGGTCACTGACCACAATTCAACAAGCAACGGAAAGCAAATTATGTTATCTAGATAACAAGACTGCAAAGGGCCTAAGAGGCCATAACATAAGGCGACGTCCCAGCCCATAAGCCTCAGGCTGCCGCCTGAGGAACTCTGAACTACTCGTCGACGTCGAGGTAGAAGCCACCATCAGTTGTAAGGACTTCCTCTGAAACAAAGCATGCAAGGATGAGTACAGGGACTCAGCAAGACTTAGTACAACCTGTTAGCAAAGCGGGTATGCGAGGCTTTATGTGGAGCTTATTTTGCGGAAAGCCAGTTTTCCTTTGTAAACAAGGGGAGCAGAAGCTCGTCTATTCAGACCATTTTAAAAAGGGATAAGAGAGCGATATCAACTCTAGCTCTAAGATCATCATGTTGAATCCACCGAATCTTCATCATCACCTGAACCTATCACCTAGGATCACCCCCTCGACACCCTGAGAAGGGATCCTTATTCACACATTGACATCAAGTTTTACGATTAGGTTCAAGTTGTCTATGATCACATAATCCATCACCAAGTCGTCCATAACCGTGGACACGGCTTTTCGAAAAGATTTACCCTGCAGGGGTGTACAACTTTACCCACACGCGCCGACCGACTCTTAATGCCACTATAGATTAACACACTTCCTTGGTGTGCTCGGCAGAGGGTGGTCGACCAAAACCTTTCCCTTACTTCGCCTATTCCATGAGTCAAACTAACTCGGGGAGCTCCGTCATCGTAGGTAGCCATTCTCCGAGGCGGTCCCGGTCATTGTGTGCAGGGGATCCAGTTCAATGCCTCCAGCATCCTTCACCCTAGCCAAGCCCTGTATGATGCACTTTGAAAACCTTTTCCACCTTTCCCCCATGCGTATGGCAAATGGAACTCGCAAACTAATTGACTCATGGGTAAGCTAGGTAAGTTAGGGCCAAGGGGTTCCCATGGGCCCCGTGTGGTTGTACGCTCAGTCTTGGTTCCGAAGGCGAGAACCTCAGGTCCTAGTATCGGCGAGAATGAGTCAAATCACCACAACCCCATGTGGCGGCCCATCCAAGCCTTTAGCATGTTTATTAACAACATCACTGATCTTACCACGTCATCCTGTCAACTAGGTTCATTCGTAGCTCTGATTCATCAACCGGATGGATCAGACTTCAACAGCTAAGCATGGCTAAGCATAACATATATAAGGCTCTAGCGATGCGAACAAGCTCAGACCTAGTTTTGCTGGGAGCGGTGGATCAGGAACTTTGGACTACAAAGATGGAATTATGCACACATAGGATATCTACAACTGCCGATAAAACATATTTGAAGCGGATGCAATATGTAAGAACCAGAAGTAAAGCATTTTGAAACCATATATGAACCAGGTTAGGGCTTGCCTTGTCCCTCGTTGTTCTGGTGCTGCTCTTCGGGGCCGTTGATCTCAGGCTTGCGTTCGGTCCCTATCGAGAAGAACCAAATACCGAAAAGGAAGAGCACAATCAAGACAGGGTACAATGCAATGCACATACAATATGATGACATGTCATATTAAGGGGTTTGGGTAACCCTAGGTGCATCGACGGAAAATAAGGGGTTCGGCTTCGAACCCCGACATATGAGAGGGGTCAAATTAGGGTTTCTACTAAGGCTCATATTTAATTGGTTCAAACATGTATGAAACATGGATAAACAACTAGGATTTATTTTTCTGATTATTTTGATATATAATTTTATATTTTTCTGATTTAAAATGAATTACAGAAAATTATAGAAATAATAATAAAGTTGGACCCACATGTAAGAATGTTATTCTTTTCTAAAATATTTCCTAAATTATTAAAATCCTGATAGATGGGGTCCACCTGTCATTATTTTTCTATTTACAGAAATTACAGAAATTAATTACTGAAAATACAGAAAAATGGAAAAGGTATTTATGGCGTCAGCATGACGTCATGCTGACGTCAGCTGGCCATGAGCTCACAATTGAGCTCGGCCGGGATGCAATCCGGCGATTGGGCGGGTTGCAGGGGCGCGCGCGTGGGGGAAAAGGAGCATGGCGACGCGGGCGACCGAATGGTGGCGGCGCCGCCCTTGATTGGTCGCCGGAGCGGGGGTACCGGCGATGAGCGGCGGAGGCCGGGGCAGTAGCCCGACGCGGCCATGGCTAGGGGGCGAGAGGAAGAGAGGCGAGGGGACGAGGAGGAGCAGCAGCTCACCCTGAGCACGATGGCGTGGTCGGCGACGGCCGGGGGGCTTCACCGGCGGCGAATCGACGGCGAGAGGGCGCCGGCAGTAGGTTAGGGTTAGGGTTGCGTGGGGGCTCGGGAGAGCGCGGGAGAGGGGGAGAGTGGGGCTAGGGTTCCGGGGCGGCCGCGGCGGGGCTAGTTATAGCCGCCAGGGGGCGGCGGCGGCGATCTTGGCGCGGCCGGCCATCGGGCGGCCGGCGTGCTGCCAGCCAGCAGCTTGGCTCCGCGGGGAAGAAGGGTTTTTTGCAAAAACCCCCCCGCAGGAGTTGCTGGGCTGGTGAGGCTGTTGGCTGGGCCAACTTGGGCCATGTTTGGGCTGCGGCCAGTGAGGGAAAAGAGAGAGAAGGGGGTGGGCTGAGCCCAGGTTAGGGAGAGAGAGGGTTTTCTCCTTTTTTCTTCTTTCTCTTTTTCTGATTTTTGTTTCTCTTTTCTAAATTCAAATTCAACTCTATTTTGAATCAAATTTTGACAACTCAAAATTACCATAGAATAAAAGAACAGACATGGACTTATTGAATAACAACAATGCCATGTTG